>NC_080705.1:93937258-94242421 GCF_943734765.1 Anopheles ziemanni
CTGAACCCCACTCGGGTTTATAATTTAACATTTATGCAGGAAATTTGAAATAACCATTAATGCAATTGAACTATTCCATTGTATTGTTCTTTATGTTCGTTAGATTTTCAATTCAACAATAATATACGCTTAATACTAAGCTGGGTATGTTTGAAATTGGGCTAAACTGAAGAAAGTGCAACCTAAATCATTAATGCTTTCTACCACCCTAAAACATTTTTTTTTCACCATAATAAATTGTTTGACTTCCATTCAAGTTCTATTCAATTTCGTGCCGACGTCAAAATATCTCCCCTTGTAGGGTGTAAAGTGTTAAAACAGCAATAATGACAATTTAATAGCAATCTTTTTTCATACGAATCACATTTCAAACTATTAATATGCAATTGCAGAGGGAAAAGTCCAAAGTGCATAGATATGCAAAATAGAAGAATCGTTGGAAAAATAGGACTAAAGGTGAAAGGAAACGCGAGCGAGCGAGAGTGCAGAGAGTAACGAGATTGCCTAATATAAAAACCAAATGTACTTCTAACATCACGGTATACAGTCCACTGTTCAACAACAAAATGAACAAACAACTCACATCAGTGCATCAGAAAAAAAAAAGCTTAAATGCCTTTGTTTGTATCTAACGCAAGAAAAAACCAAACCAAAAAACAAGAACACAAAATAAAGTTATTGCTAACGAACTGATTTATACTACTCAACTTCTATTTGATTGATCGGAGGGGGTGGTATTAGCGCTTTCCGTTTTTTGCCTTTGCGTAAATCTGCCATCGATATCACACACAGGTGAAGGAAGCAAGCTGGCACGTCATTGAACATGACGAATTGGGTGGCACCTCAACACGCGCGCCAGTGGCCCATAGCCGTGCTGTAAAAGGCCCTTCGACGGAAACAAGGCTGCGGAAGTATACATCCCTTCCGCCATTGCGGCCCCGTAAGTATCTACATTCCTTAGCATTTCCGTTTCCGCAATGATAACAATCCCCTGCTGCGTCTGTTTACCTACGGATCCTGCTGGTCTGGTACATCCCCGCCCCCCACAGGAATTGGATGGAGGTGTGGAAGTGATGAAGCTAACCCCCTCTGCAGGGAACGTCATTATTCTTCCATGTGCCGCCCCGCTTGGTAGGAAGTATTCTTTGTAGTAAATAGTGTGAGAAGCTACAAGTAACCTGTTCTGGTATATACACATATACTGCCCACCGTTTTTACACCTTTACAGCTCCGCGACACTAACGCGGATATAGTGGCCGTGTGCTACATACACCGAAAATGTAATGATATTGTTGCGTGTCATCGTTTCATTTCTTCCTTGCTTGCCGTGCTCCACCGTCTTACAAGGTTCCGCGCGCGCACGAAGAGACCTGCGACCACGCGGAGGAAAGCGCTGTTCCTCCCAAACGTGCTACTAAGGGTGGAGCCGCCAGCGCCCAGGTCCAGGGCCAGCCACTAAGACTGCTTTCAAGTTTATGAGTTCGCTATTATTGATTAAATTAAAGAGAATAAAAAAGAGCCCGCGGGCACACGAATATTCATAACAGCTCGGATGAATGAGCTGAGCACACTACTTTCGTAACACGCACCCACCGACCTGCCGACCAACCGTTCGGCAAAAATAAAAAAACGGTGGCATTTAGCGGGAGTGTGTTTTTAGTCGCTGATCTGAATTCATCGATTGTGCAACGAACAAACAATGCAGAGGCGAAAGTCAAGTGCGTAGTTGAGTTTCGGTCAACAGACAAAATAAATATACCAACAGCTCCTTCATACAACAAAATATTTACCCTTTTTCGAAACGGTAATCAAATCCCCGCTAACTTCGATCTGAGATCCCCTCAAGTATATCGGCGGTTCGTTGTGTTTTTCTGTGCACGCTGTAGGGCTCCTACATCCTCCTGCGTGAATGTGAGAAAAAGGAACGTGAACATCAAAAGCTTGTCCAAGTGAAACACGTGTTACTACAAACGAAACGCCTTAGCTCATGAGCTAGGCTAACAGTAAAGAAAGGAAAAGTTTTATCGATTCCACGCGATGGCGTCGCCCGAAATGGATCGGAGTGATTATTAAGTGCGTTCGCTTTCCGTTTCGGGATCGGTGAGAATCTGTGCAAAAATATTGCCAAATTTATGGACATTCCGCTGAAGCAGTGGGAACTGTGAAGCATGAGTTTAGCCATCTGCATACAGAGACTATGCGTTGCCAGTACATAGTGAGGTAAAACAATGTTCCAATTAAACCCCATCTGCACCTAAACACTAACCCACTAACCTACATAGCATACCATTCAAACGGCGTCCTCCGTGTTGTAACGGAGTTGAAACGAGCCATTTTTCAACATGTGTGTGGATCTTCCATTCTCTATGGCCATACGAGGTTTTCGCGAGCTGGGAGATTGGTACTTATTCTAATTACTTTAATTGCACGCTGCACGACTCCTGTACTTGCAGTTTGATCTGTTTCTTCGAACTGTGGCAACCAGCAACGACGGCCACAACTAATTACCAGCAGAGCCTTGACTATGACAGAAACGTAAAACCAGGTAAGAGACATTCCTAACCCGCACAAGTGTATCAACGAATGAATTGTACCTCCAAACGAACTCTACACTTCGTTTCGCCCTACGGTGTCAGGAACGCTAACAGATGTGTCCGTATCGCTGTACATTAACCGTATATCAGGCGTGGATGAAAACAAGGAAGTAGGTAGACTTCACCGCAAGTTCTGTGGCTTCAACAAGATGGAGATATAATGTGATCTCTGCACCTACCTTCATTTGCAGGAAATATCCTTCGATGTCTTCCTGCAAATCACCTGGGAGGATCTGCGCGTGCAGCCGGTCATGGCGAGTATGGTCGGTGAATACGTAGAGCTAACGAAGGCCGACCGAGACATGATATGGGTTCCGGATCTGTATATCAGGCAGCTGCGGGAGATGAAGATGTTGACGTTATTCGAGGAAATATCCAGTCTACGGTTATATGAAAACAGTACCATCAGCTTAAGTATAGGGTAAGGTTCTGGGCGCACGAATAATCAGCAATCAGTATAATGCATAGTCGCTTGATATACTTCCACCAGGGCAACCATTATTATCAAGTGCGACATGGACTTTGTACTTTATCCATTGGACGTGCAAAGATGTCCGGTCGACTTCAGCAGCTGTAGGTTTAGCTCTCTGTTTTATCGCAGCGTCCATACTGCCAATGTTAAGCACCCATTCAATTCCCACTTTGTAGACAAATATCCCGTGAAAGATCTACGGTTTCGATGGAGATCAGAAAATGCCCTGTCCTTCCCAAACGACTTTGGAGATGGATTTTTCCGGCTTCCAAAATATGTGGTTTCATTCTACACTGAAAAAGAATCACAAATAGTCAATTACAGCGATGGTTTGTAACGAATTCCGTACAACATTATTGTATAGTCAAATAAGATATTTTTCTTCTGCTAGATAATCATAGTTCCGCAAGATTGGAGATCACCTTGTCGCGCGAGGTGAAAAGTTATCTGCTAGAGAACTATCTTCCATCCACATTATTCGTTTCCATCTCCTGGGGATCGTTCGTGGTCGTTCCAGAAATCGTCCCGGGACGCATGGTGCTGCTTGTAACAACGCTACTTTCATTGATCACTATGTTCGATACCGTTAGGAATAACTCACCGGATGCGTTGGAGCTCAAGTGCCTTGAGGTAGGAAGACGAACTGAACCGCTATTTCTATTTTTGAACATCGCGATTCGATATTACATTTCATCATCCTAGGTGTGGCTCATATCCTGTACGCTGTTTGTGTTCTTCGCACTAATGGAGTACTTCATCGTGCTCTTCGGCATACGATACGACAAGCACTGGCGCGTTGCAAAGGCACAACACGCCTCATCTGTTCCTCCATCCATCACTTTACAGTCCGCGGTAACGATGGCACAAAGCACACTGGACACTTCCGTAAGTATTGCCTTCTTTGGCCCTAACCTCAAACAACCTGCACTGACAATGAATTGTGGTACGCAACCCCAAAGATAAACTCGGTTTCGTTTCAGCGTGAAAATGGTCTCGAACATTCCACGCTTAAGATGGCTGGAAGTAACAAAATACAGCCACAGGAGCACAGCAAGCCTTCGTCTGCTTCTCTAAGCAATATTCAGGACACGGTACAAAATGCGCAGAAGGTGTCGTCCGTCATGACGAGAAAAAGGTCTATTCTAGCAACAAATACGTTTGAATAATTTTCCTAATGATTTGTGTAACTACTCAACAGGTTTCGCAATGTCGCTGATGTGGCACTAATGTACGCCGGTTCGCAACGAGGCCGATTGGATCAGCTATCGCTAATTATTTTCCCTGTTAGCTTCCTAATATTTACCATTTCCTATTGGACTATGTATTTAACTGAATCGAAAAAGAATTTCAAATAGTATTCTTTCCTATTGATAACCAAAGCCCTATAGTTGGTCTAGTAATAAACTGAATTGCCTATCGTCAAACCATTGTCGTACTGATTTTCCGAGAGAAAGAATTAAACGTCGAAGCAAAAGTCAGCATAGCAAATATTTCCGCAATTATGCCAAATATAAGTAATTTCGCCTGTTTTTATGTTGTTTTGCCCTATATTTCACTTGTTTTTAAGTTTTCTTTTATCACACCGCAAGACAATTATTACACTAGGAATTGCATGGAAATAACGAAGTCACTAAAATGCGCCTTTTTACCGCTGTCAAAATAGACTGAAGGTATGGAATGATGCAGTGGTTGAACAAGTCTAATCGTGGTAATATTATAACATAGATTCGAAGTAGCCAAACTTCTTTTGTAAAACGACAACTAATAATTAAGTAGAAAAACATTATTATTCACTTAATTACAATTCATATCCAGTTTCCAACGACACAATACCATTTTTGAGCACAACCCGCAAATCGTCAAGCCATTGCTTCAAACCATACTGCTAGCGCATCAAATCACTTTTTACGATTCACCCTGTGCCGACGGATTGTGTCAAATTTTGACATGTCGTGTCTTTCAAACTCGTTGTCGTAACGACCAAAGCAAGCTTTTTGTAACGAACATTTAGAGGAAAAGTGAAGCTGCGTTGAACGCACCGAAGGTTGAGGCCGCAACGAAACTGCTAGTTTGATCTGAAATCATCACTAAAAAGTACGATTAGCTGCCAAAAGTGCCGTTGGAGTATTCATGAAAACGATTTGCAACATTTTTAGAAAGTATCAGTGCTTGGAAAATGAAGACGATGTAAGTGTAGTTTGTTGGTTGTTTGTAAGAACGCGTTGGCTTCGAGAACGAACAGGTTAATAATGTTGGGTTGTCTCTGTTTCTGTTATCTTGATTATTAGGCGTCAGAAAACTCCGCTAAAAGTGGTACCGAAGTCGGGCATCAAAAGCCGTGGAAATTCTGGCAACAGCTTGGTAAAAGATCCTGTTCAAGTCTACTGCCGCGTCCGGCCACCACCATGCGATTCCGATCTTACCTGTTTGCGTGTTACGGATCCCCATACGGTCGTCTTGACACCGCCACAAATCGCCGTCAACTTTAAGGTGGCCAATTTAAAGGAAACTCAGTACATTTTCAAGCGAGTTTTCGACGTATCGGTTCGACAGCATGATGTGTACCTGAGCGTGGCTCAGCCATTGGTTGAGGCGTTGGTGCGAGGGCGGAATGGATTGCTGTTTACTTACGGGGTCACCGGAAGCGGGAAAACATACACCATGACCGGTGATCTGCAGCATCGCGGCATAATGCCCCGATGTTTGGATGCTCTGTTTCGCACGATAGCCGATTATCAGGCCAAGAAGTTTACGTTCAAATCGGATCGCTTGAACGGATTCGATGTTCTCTCGGAAGCGGAAATTCTACTCGAGCGTCAGATGGAACTGAACTCGAAACTGACGAAGTCATCTCGTAAGAAAGACCTGGATCAGGAGGTGGCTTCGCAGGCATCAGTAGATCCTTCCGAGATAAGTGGCATCGATGAGGATAACATTTACGCGGTCTTTATAAACTACGTTGAAGTGTACAACAACTCTGTGTATGATTTACTCGAGGAGTCGACCATTCAAAAGTAAGCCCACCGGTGCCATTTGTGACTTCAACGCTTGTCTCAATTAATTGTGTTTTTTCTTTGCAGGACGCTTCAAAGTAAAATGGTACGGGAAGACAGCAATCACAACATGTTCGTACACGGTGTTACAGAGGTGGAGGTCAAATCGGTAGAGGAAGCATTGGAACTATTCCAGATCGGCCAAAAACGAAAACGTATGGGACATACTATACTGAATGCGGAATCGAGCCGTTCTCATTCCGTTTTCACGATACGGCTTGTGCAGGCTCCGGTGGACCTGCAAGGAGAGAACGTAGTGCAGGACCGCAATGCAATTACCGTTAGTCAGCTGTCGCTCGTAGATCTAGCGGGAAGTGAGCGTACGAATCGTACCGGAAACACCGGGCAAAGGCTGCGCGAAGCTGGGAATATCAACAATAGTCTGATGACGCTGAGGACATGTTTGGAAATTTTGCGCGAAAATCAGCAGACGGGTGGTGCGAAGAAGGTTCCGTACCGTGATTCGAAGATAACGCATCTTTTCAAGAATTACTTCGATGGTGAGGGTCAGGTGCGCATGGTCGTGTGCGTGAATCCCCGCGCAGAGGACTACGATGAGACGGCGCAGGTGATGAAGTTCGCTGAAATGACCCAGGACGTGCAGATAGCGCGTCCGACACCAGTAAAGATAGATGTAGGTTTGACTCCAGGGCGTCGCAAGGCAAACCAACTGTTCAAATTAGCCATGAATGATATTACCGAAAAATATCAGCACTCGCCATACACCACTGAAGCGATCACGGACCCAACGGAGATCGATCTAGGACTAGTTTACAGTCTAGAACCGTTCCGCGTGGATATGAAACTGGGTTCGCCGGAGAGCGACGAGCTGATCTGTAAGCTGTCCGAGATACTAAAGTTGAGAATCCAGAAGCGAAAGTTGCTAGGAGACGATTTCAACGCGCGTCAAAACCGTTTCCGAATGAATCTGCACAAACTAGAGACAGAAAACTTGTCTTTGCAGACGAACAACACCGCGATGAAGGGCGTAGTCGAGCAAAAGCAGCAAAGGATCAAGGCGTTGGAGACTAAGGTCGAGCTTTACGAAAGCACGATCGACGAGCTGAACCGCCGGAATCGTCAGTTGGAAGAAAAGGTGGCCTCATTGCAAACCCAGCTCAACCAGAAATCGCAACTGCTGAACCAGAAAGAACAAGAAAAGGAGCGGCAGCGTAAAAAGTTCACTTCGAAAATAGCTGTGGAGTCGGAGAAGAAAAACCGGGAGCTGGAACAGAAACTGCTCGAGCAGCGGAACAAGCACGAGGACGAAATACGCGAGAAAGAAAGGCGGCTGCGATTGGTGTCTGAAATAGTTCAGGGAACTCCCATACAACGTGGACGGTCCAGCAGTCTCGAAAGGGATCCGCCCAGAGTGGAAACGACGCCGAATGTGAAGTCTTTGGTTTCCGTATACTCGACACCAAGAGTTTCTCGTGTACGTTATTGTAGTTTGCGTTGGTTAAGCATTCTTTTCTAATATATATTTTATTTAATTTTTTCAGCCTGGAACAGCTGTTGCGAATGCTAGGCATCGACGTTCACGCTCCACCGGTGAGCGCTGGTTGGAGCATCGAGCAGTAAATCCCGTACCGTTGGGAACAATCCTACAACCGTACTACAACAACTCGAAGTCAGTTACCAAACTGAGTGACAAGGACGTGGTGAACCATAAGGCAACAAAATATTGTCTCATCTCGCAAGATGCTGACACCGAGGGCGAGCTGGAAACGAAACTTTACAAGGGTGATGTCATTCCCACCAGCGGCGGTGGGGCGCAGATTGTGTTCAACGATGTGGAGTGTCTAAAACAGTATTCACCGACAAAAACACCGCCCAGCCGTAAAAGGTCTAGCAACTTTATCACACCTTCTGCTCCACCGCTAGCTGAAATACAGAATACTAACTCGAAGTGCAGCACTGCTATCGAAGGTCATGCCGCCGGAGCACAAAACAAACGATCGAAACATTAAGCTGTTCGAAAGGTGTTTTGTGGGTTGTATATTCCATTTTTTTCTTCTTATTTTAACATACGTTGAAGTTTTTATTATATCATATCTCCAATTAATAAATTAACCTGCTAACGAATTAGATTCTACGAAAATAAAAGTATTTTATTCAAGTATATCTGCGCTTCTTGATGAGTCCTCCGCTTTTGGCTCTTTGCTGGCTGTCGAAGCTGCTTCTTCATCTACTTTTTGCTCGTTTTCACTGTCCTCAGTGCGGGCTGGGCCGGCTTCAGTAGGTGGTGGCGCTTGTGTTTGAGCTACTATTTCCGCCAAATTGTACTTCCGTAGTTGGTAATATTCTTGCAGTATCCCAATGCAGCAAAGCCCTTTGATAACTTCAACGATCACCGCCAGATCAGGATTTTTCAAGTTGGCCTTATTACCAGCATTTTTGGCGGTTATAAGATCGGCCAATTCGCGGATGACATCATCTCTGGAAAGCTCATTGTTCAGTCGTCGGTGAAAAATGATGGCATACGATTTCGGTTCCTTCAGAAAGTAACGATCACACAGTGCTCCTACCGTATCCATAATGTCTTTCAGGTTTGCGCGACAAACCGCTTCGATTGGCAGCATTCGCAGTATGAAGCGAGACTTGTGTTTCTTCGTGGCGCTTAAATCTTTCATCAACTTGTAGCCTATTTCGTTAGGGTTTTCGAGGCTGGTCTGTATGAAAAGACAGTTCGTGGCACCACTGTCCACGTTCTGGAAGCGAAAAGCTTTGTCGCTCTTTTGACCAGCCGCCTCTGCTTCCTTTTGCAGTTTAATCGATATATCTTCCTCCTCCTGCTCCTCTGCTTCGGTAGCAGCTGCTACTTGTTTGCCGTCTTCTGTTTCCTTCGCCTGTTCCTGGGGGCCGTAGAACTCATCTGCATATTCGTTTAAGATACGGTAGCTATCCCGCACGCAATCCCGTACCCGACCGTTACAAGTTATCAGGAAGCCACGATGGCCAGGCTTGAGGTAACGCTCCCGAGCCGGCTTTCCTCCACCATTTTCGCCAGCCTTGGCATAGTAGTTTCGTTTCCCATCCTTGCCTTTCTTCCACTTGCCATTGCCAGATGAATCTAGCTTTATTCTCTTAGGATCGGACATTCTTGCGGAAAATATGAAATTTTTACTGCAAACACGCGGCAATCAGGACTAAAACTGTTTGTTTACGTTAGGAGCAAGGAGTGCAAATGTTAGGTTGGTTCACACTTTGACAGATGTTATTACCTGTAGTGAGTGGGTGAATTTATTTTAAACTGTACAATAAATCAAAGACACTTAATAGCGTTATTTAACTGCATAATTTAAAATGTTAATTGCTTTACAAAAAAAGCCAGCCGATTGATTAGAGTACGCACAAATCTCTTGTGTTTTCATCGATTTGCAGATGTGACACCAACAGTTTGTCATTTGAGATGTCAAACCATTGTCAAAAGACCACTGCTTCGTAAGTTTACAAACAGAGAACAAATTACAAGAGTTCTTTTACTGAAAAATATTGAAGCCGTATTTAAGCAAGTTCGGTTCAGCTGATCAAAATGAGCAATATCTACATTCAAGAACCTCCAACATCTGGAAAGGTACGATCATTCACTGCCATAGGTCACTAGTCTGAACGAACTGTTTTTACGTTTCAGGTTCTGTTGAAAACAACTGTCGGAGATATCGATATAGAACTGTGGTCGAAAGAATGCCCACTGGCTTGTCGAAATTTCATCCAGCTATGCTTAGAAGGATACTACAATGGGACGATATTTCATCGGGTCGTAAAAGGCTTCATTGTGCAAGGAGGCGATGCAAACGGAGATGGAACTGGTGGGGAGTCTGTGTACGGCCATCCGTTCAAGGATGAATTTCACTCCCGACTGCGCTACGTTCGACGTGGCTTGGTGGGCATGGCGAACTACGGCAAGAACGATAATGCCTCTCAGTTCTTTTTTACACTTGCCGCCACACCGGAATTGCAGAATAAGAATACGCTTTTTGGCAAAGTAACGGGAGATACGATCTACAATATGCTGAAGTTGGAGGAAGGTGAAGTTTATGAAAACGAACGACCACACTTTACGCATAAGATCATCAAAGCGGAGGTACTAAACAATCCGTTCGACAACATAGTTCCTCGTCAGCTGAAGGACACTATTTCCAAACCGGACAGTGAAGACGTTCGGAAAAGGAAAAAAGAGAAGGGAGTAAAAAACTTTGGACTTTTATCGTTCGGTGACGAGGCGGAAGAGGAGGAGCAAGAAACGAACGATTTCGTACAAAAAAACGCATTTGTAGGGAAAGGAAAGTCTTCCCACGACGTGTTGGATGATCCAAAGCTGAGCAAACAGACGATAAAAACTGCCGAACAGGGTGATGGCAAAGGCCCGCAAGTACTGCCCGATCCAAGACAAAACTCATCCGATTCTAGTGACGATCAAACGCCAAACGAGCAAATGGACGAAATGAAGCAACGAGGATTAAATGATGTGCGCAATAAGCTTAAACGCAAAACAGATGAAAAGCAAACGAAGGGAGCGGCCGATTCAGGATCTGATTCCGATTACGAGCTAGATGGTGGAAAAAAGAAAGCTAAAAAAGAGGAAGCAGAAAAAATTCGGAAAGAGATTAGTCAACTGAAGCGCGACTACCACTCGGATAAACGCTCAAAGTTGCAAGAAAAAGATGTCGAGCAGCAGAAACAATCAAAATCTTCGGCTCGTAAAGAATGTATGAAAGAGGTGTTACAAGTACAGGAAGAATACTCGCAGAAAACAAAGCAACTACCTAAGAAGGGGAGTTCGAGAGAAAACTTTACGATGGAACTGTTACAGAAATTCAAAAGTAAGCTTCAAACCGCCCACGAACGCCAATCGGAAACGGCGGAGGACTCACCAGGCGCCGGAGGCAATGAGGAGGAAGACATTCGAGGCAACAATTGGCTATCGCATAAGCTCGAGTTTGAGAAAAAGGATCCTATACTCGCCAAGGATGCGGCCACAAAGGATGACGATTGGTACGATGTGTATGATCCTCGTAATCCACTTAATAAGCGGAAACGTGGTGAAAAAATAGAACGTAACCAAAAACCCAAAAAGTAGTTGCAAAAAAGATATTGTATTTATTTCTGATAAAATGTTCCATGTACAATATTAATTTAATATATGTATTCACATGTACTACCGTACCAATGTCGTAGCATCACAATCTTAAACAGCATGCAAATATCTTGCATGGAATGTTGAAACCGATCGGTCTTGTGTTTGGCTTCTAGTTTATAAAGTTTTACGATTTTAGAGAAAATTGATGTAAGGTAGACAGCAATGAATCGACGTCGTTGTCGATTTCAATCTTTAGCTGCAAATTATTAACCTTATCTACAATTGAATCGATCGAACCAATCGAGTCCAACTCGAGCTGCCTTCGACGAACCTGCTCGAGCTGCGACGAAAAGTTTTGAAACATATCCTCTAAATCTTGACTGGAAAACTCCTCCTGTAATGGATCACAACGCTGTTCCCGGAAGGCCGCAAATATCCGTTCGCAGACCGTTACTATCTGCATGCGAGTGCCACGTTTCATGATTGTCCTGATTCGTTCCGAAAGCCGCAACTTGCTGATTGCTATTTCCAGTGCCAAAAACCCTTTGGAATCCTTCAGCAAGACGTTCGTGCCATAGTCCAGTAGTGTCTGTACTACCTCTATATTTTCTGTGCAGGTGGCCAAGTGTAGCGGAGTGTTTAGATTTTTATCTCGAATGTTTGGATTAGCCCCGTTCACGAGCAACACCTTGACCGTATCTAGGTAACCTCGACTACACGCGATATGCAGTGCCGAACGATTGAAGAAACCTTCCGAAGTGTCCGGGGACATTCCCTTGTGAATCATTTCTTCTACCTTATTTGTATTGTTAAGGGAAACTGCCTCCAGGAATCGTGTCACCAAGGTCTGAGATGGGCGTTTTTGTACGTAGCTTGCGTATAAGTATGGCCGTGTGCGATGTGGTATACGAGCCTTCAGCGCGTTCCGTGACTGGTGAGGGGAACCAACTGCAACGGAAAGAAGGTTAGTAGACGGTAGAGGTCTGCTGGTTTGTTGCCACATGAAAAGCGTTAAACTACCGTCAAAAGCAGGAAACGGAGCAAGCAAAGATGACTGGGTTGAAGTGGAGGATAGATTTGCTTCCGAGGGAAAAGAGAATGCATCGCTCATAACTAATCGGAACGTATCTGCAAGTTCTAATGTTTTGGGTTGCATTTCGTCAATCGAAGCACTTGCCATCGCATCACTAACTTTTGTAATTTCTAGTGGTTGTACTTGTTGAAACGATTGTTGATCATTATCTAGCATTGGTTCTTCGGCTGACATAGTGATCGGTAGTTTGATAATGCAGTCTTAATCAACACAAAAGGTACATAACTACATAACACAATTTGTTTGTTTATGTTTCTTTACTTTGTGATGTAAAAATTTGGAATACATTCTAATGACAGCATTGTCACTTACAAAATCATGCGATGTTTTCATCGAACAACAAAAATCAAAAATCCTTTAAAACGAAAAATTTCTACACCTGATGTTCTCATAGAAACGTATTTTTTCTAATCAAAGCCGCGGGTTTATTTAATTATCCAGGCGGCCATACAAGCTGCCGACCTCCGATAACATGCAGATGAATATGATGAACAGTTTGACATCCGAGATCGCCATTATTCACAACGAGTCGGAAGCCATCGGGTGACTTTGATTTTCCTAACTGCCCAGCAACGTGCATGAGATGGCCAAGTAGCTGAAACGATAAAATGTCCTGTTACTCACTATCTCAACATTCCTGAACTTACAATTTCCTAAACTTACCTCAGTATCAGAAGGTTTACTGTCTTCTAGTTTGGGGATTTTGCGCTTGGGTATAACTAGAAAATGAACCGGAGCTTGAGGAGAAATATCATTGAATGCGATACACTTCTCATCTTCGTAAAACACATCAGCCGGAATCTTTTTTTGGATGATCTTGTCGAAAATTGTGTCTGGTTCTGCGACGCCGGCTTTAGGATTCTTACTACTGTTGTTCCGATTGTATTGAATCCCCAGTATTCTGTGAGTAGGCCTCACTGCATGACCAATTAATCTTCGTACTCCTGTAGCTATCATCCTTACAGAAGTAAGGATTAACACTTTCGGGAAAATGGCTACAATAATATTGCCGATCTAATTTCGTAACACCTGATGTTTATACAAGCACAGCTGTTTTAATGACTCGAGTGCAACAACGCGATGTTTTTGGATGGATAACATCGAAATACGCAGTGTCAAAGAAACTACCGCTTTTTGATAAACAAATCCTGTTGAAACTTCATTTCTTCATGAAGTTCTGTGAAGATTTGAGCTATATAATCTGTGTAGTTGATAAAAAAAACCATTTTTCCGCTAACACACTGATCAATAGCTTAACGAAACAGTGCTTATACTTTGCAAACGTTTTGAGTGCACTTCCGTTTTCAATAGCCCTCCGACATGTCTGATGAAAAAGCCATACCCAAAACAGATTACAAACTAGAGGCCGACTCGGAACTACGTTTTGAAATAGAAAATAAAAATGAAAAAGTAACTGTTGTGGTAAGTACCTTGCTACCTGAATCAGCTTCGCAGTGGAATATTGGTTACTGAGAACTGTTTTTCGTTGCAGCTTCTAAATGGACAAGCCGAGTTATTTGGCACCGAAGTGGTGGTTAAGAAACCGTACGAATTTGTGACGGGAGCGAAGGTGGCCATTTATACGTACCATGGTTGTACGTTAGAACTACGAGGTAAACCGGACGTAGCATACGTTGCAAAGGAAACGCCGATGGTGATGTACTTAAATGCAAACTCAGCACTGGAACATTTGCGAAACAAGGCGGAACAAGAAGACGCTCAAGGGCCGATCGTAATGGTGGTAGGACCGATGGACGTCGGTAAAACTACGCTCTGCCGTATATTTCTCAACTATGCTGTGCGCCTTGGTCGAAGACCGATCTTCGTAGATTTGGATGTAGGGCAAGGCGGTATTGCCATTCCTGGGACGATCGGAGCGTTGCTGGTGGAACGACCAGCACCAGTAGCGGAAGGATTTTCACAACAAGCCCCGCTCGTATACCATTATGGCCACAGCAGTCCTTCATCGAACAGTACATTCTACGATGTTCTCATATCCAAGCTTGCTGAGACTACATTGGAAAGACTGCAAGCGAACAAAAAGGCTAAATCGTCCGGAATGATCATCAACACCTGTGGCTGGGTAAAAGGATCCGGTTACTCGCATATCCTACACACAGTGTCGGCGTTCGAAGTGACCGCTATTTTCGTATTGGATCAGGAGCGCCTTTACAACGAACTGCTGCGAGATGTGAAACGCAGTGTGCAGGTGGTATTTTTACCAAAAAGTGGCGGTGTTGTGGAACGCACCAGATCGCAGCGCACGGAGGCACGAGATCAACGCATAAGGGAGTACTTCTATGGTTCCAAAATGCCACTGTTTCCTCATAGCTTCGATGTAAAGTTTGGAGACATTAAAATATTCAAAGTTGGTTCGCCGCCGCTGCCGGACTCGTGCCTTCCGTTGGGAATGAAAGCGGAAGACAACTACACGAAACTGGTCGCCGTTCAACCCGGTCCTCAGCTACTCCACCACATATTGGCAGTGAGCTTTGCGGAGAGTCCTGACGAGAACGTAATACAAACGAATGTGGCCGGTTTCATTTGCGTGACGAACGTAAATATGGATAAGCAAGTGCTAACTGTCTTATCACCTCAGCCTCGCCCACTGCCACAAACAATTTTACTTGTGTCCGATTTGCAGTTTATGGATAGTCACTAAAATAAAGACAACCCTTTTTATTAGCAACGATTGTGTTATCATACATTTAGAATCTTAGTGGTGGTCTCGTCTGACCAACTTCAAGCGAAGGATACCGTTCACGAAAGGCTTTTTTCATGGCTGTCACCCAATCTCCGTGTTCTAAAATAGATGCAATATGCTGATTCAATTTGCTTTGTTCGGCTCTAGCCTCTTCAATTGCTCCCCGTTTGATATCATCGATAATCTTTATAGCCACCTCGGGGCATATATTAAGCGTCGTCATAATGAAGCTATCAAAACCGGATGCAACGGCGCCGCAAAGGATTGTGTCAGCGCCAAGGAATATAGTACGTCCTTCCTTCAGACATGCGCTTCCTTGCTCCAGATCTCCGGATGTATATTTGATGCCGCAAAAGTTTTCAATTGCTGTTTCTGCCATGTTCAGGAACGTGGGCATGTGAACTGTAACCACAGAAATCTAAATTAATCCAATGGGAACAATACGTGGCATCTTCACTTACCGTGCACATCAGTAAACATCGGAATATGATAGTAGAAGAATGGCGTTGTTGGACAATGTTTTGCTACCTGTTTCAGGTATCCAACAAGGGTTTCGGAAGTTTTTGGCTTGAAATATAGTTCCGGAAGACACAGCACAGCGTCTACACCGATGCGTGATGCATGTTTGGCTAATTGCACAACATCCGGAAAAGGAGCACCACCGATCTGAACCATCATTGTGACCCCATGAGTTGAACAGGCTCGTTGCCAAGCCTCTGTAACCAACATCCGTTCGGAAGTGTTCAAAAGCATACCTTCTCCGGTGGTTCCGTTAACTAAGATTCCTTCAACGTGTTTAGTCTTTAGCATTTTTACGTACGGTTCAATGGCTTTAATGTTTAGTTCTCCACTGAAAAGGATATACGAAGCAATGAAAATTTGAGCAATGAATTCCCGACCCAGGAAGGTCGCTGAAGAGCGGTTAATATAGTCGCATTTTGTTTGTTAGTTAACTTACTTTTCATTTGAGTATGGAGTAAACACAGGGGCCATCAGTCCCTTAAAGTTGAAACTTTTCATTTCTTCGATTTTCACAACAATACGATTAAACACGACGACGAGCCTTTGCAGGAAGCAACATACAATACCTTTTAAAAGCAATGGAAACCAGCCACTATTCTTATAGCGCAGTCTTTATCTCGGTTATCTCCATGTTTACTATTCTCTGTTTGTATGAATTACTGTAACTTGCATGTAGCATTGATAACGAGCTCGGCCATACACCTAGGATTAATTAAATATAGCCATATTTTTTGCATAACAGATAGGAGCTCAAGATATCGCTACTGCAACTTAATACAATATTTTAACATGGTTTATAAAGCGAACAGAATTCACATGCCTAGCAGGCAATTTCAAAGTTATAAGTCAACACAGTAAAACGAATATCTTTGGTCAAAATAGAATATATAGATAGTCAATAGCTTTATTCTTTAAAATAATGTAATTAGTTCTTTCTCAGAGTAAATTCTTAACTGGAATTTGAATCCGTGCACCGTTGGTAACGGCTGGATCAAAAAATAAGAAAATGTCAGTTTTACTATCTTGAACATCAAGACCCAAATGCGAGTTGGCCTCCCAGGTGTCAGTTTACTATCTTGAACATCAATGTTGGCTACGGATTTGCTTCCCTGGTTCCGCTCTAGCTAGCCCTTTCGCAGACGCTTGTGTGTACGCAGTAGGCATAAGCTAAAGCGAGACGTACGGTTTTCGCGCCTCCAAAACCGATGTCGTTTCATCCGCTAGCCGTGCCAAAAGTCATTCGCTTGTGTGTTTCGTCGTGCGCTTGAGCTTTGTAAGTACTGCGTTAAAAATGGAATAATTGTGAGGTATTCGCAGTGAATTGATGTAAAACTGCTATTTTTCGAAGTAGCTCATCATCTCAGTTCAGCCAAGTGAAAATTTTGCTACTGTTAGTGACGAATTGAATAGTATTTTCGCGTGATACCAAGGACACCCATTGCCGGCTACGGCAGCACCGGGAAGTACTGCTTGCTGTCTGAGGCGGCATCTGCAGCGGCATCTGCAACGGCAGCAGTGTGTGATGGTGGAAGCGTAGAGAAGAAAGAATCCATTAAAGTCCCGTAGCAATCAGTTGCTGTTCGACCTGAACGTTTTCTCCAGTGCGTTGAGAATCGATGCACTCAAAGTAGCGCTGCAACATCTGGTGCTGGGGAGATTAATGGAAGCCTCTGTGGAAGCGCGGAAACAGAAGCGTGCTGCTAATTTTGACAGGCATTCGTCATTCACGTCGAAGCACATTCTTTCTGTACATACACTAGCGGCATCCTTTTGGCCTGGCTTATTCCGTTTATTCTAGCAACATTTCGTTACACATTAGAACATAAAAGCGTTCCTCAATGCAAGTACCAAATCTGTCAATAGAAAGGCGCCAAAAAAGCGAAGCTACGCCCGCAGTTAGCGTTTGATACAGTTTGCCTTTGTAGAATCAAGGAAAAGCAGAACAAAGGGGTAAAATATGGGAAAGAACGCGCTGTTCTAATACTCAGCATACTTTGATGAAAATGTTCGATTTCCATGTTGATCATTACAGTTGGCAAATTTATGGATCGGGCCTTGGAAATGAAGATGAAACTACTAAGAAGTTTTCATGTGATGTCATTGAGAACGCAAATTTAAGCAAACTTTGTAATAGCTCGGGAAAACAGAGCTGCTGTCAGCGCGGAGAAGTTTCTCGACGCAGCTTGTCAATACCGCATTTCTTCAAGATGGTTTGCTAGAAAATTACGCTTGCATTTACCTTTAAAAGAGCTGTGAAGAGATTATCTTCTATGATCTTTATATTGTAAGATTTTGCACCTCTCATGTCACTGGTTATTGTATGTGTGACTTTTAAGGTTATGGAATGTAAACATTTGTTTGGTCAAAGCTAACTTGAGTATATCTTTATTTTCCATTTCCTTCGAATCTATTCAGTTGTAGCCCTCAAAACGAACAGAAGTCATCTAGTGGAGTGTTCTGCTGAGCAGGAACGCAAAACATCGACTGAAGCAACGAATTTCTACAGTTTGTTGGAAAGGAGAGAGGCCAAGCCACAGCCAGCGAAACACGATTTCGGATCATCTGCAAATCATTGCATTCAATTCGCTCCAGTCGAACCAAACATTAAAAAATGGCAGAAGGAGACATGCCCACCTTCAAATGCGTGCTGGTAGGAGACGGTGGTACCGGCAAAACGACATTTGTCAAACGCCACATGACCGGTGAGTTTGAGAAAAAGTACGTCGCTACACTCGGCGTGGAGGTACATCCCCTCGTATTCCATACAAATCGTGGCGCCATTCGATTCAACGTATGGGATACGGCCGGTCAGGAAAAGTTTGGTGGCCTCCGCGATGGATACTATATTCAGGGACAATGTGCCATCATCATGTTTGACGTTACCTCTCGTGTGACGTACAAAAACGTACCCAACTGGCATCGAGATCTGGTCCGAGTGTGCGAGAATATCCCGATTGTCTTGTGCGGTAACAAGGTGGACATCAAAGACCGCAAAGTGAAAGCCAAATCTATCGTATTCCACCGGAAGAAGAACCTACAGGTAACGCAAAAAGCTGCTGCAAGCGTAACGTTAGACTTTTTCGACTCAATATGTCTTTCCTCCTTTTCAGTACTACGACATCTCCGCAAAGTCGAACTACAACTTCGAGAAACCGTTCCTGTGGTTGGCCCGCAAGCTGGTCGGTGATCCCAATCTCGAGTTTGTCGCAATGCCTGCTCTGCTCCCGCCGGAGGTGAAAATGGATAAGGATTGGCAGGTTCAAATTGAGAAAGATTTGGAGGAAGCACAGCATACCGCTCTCCCAGACGAAGACGAGGATTTGTAAGTTTGTTTACTTCGGTAAACGACTGCAGGTTTTTGCCCACACTCCATCTTGCAGGTGTCCACGGTTTTCAAAAGCTGCGGTTCAACTTCTACTTACAATTTTGTTAAAAGTTATTGCTGGACTATTGCTGCTAGAAAGCCATGGGCGCTTGCCGAAAACCTTTATCAATTATGTTTTTTTTTCTTGTAATTTGCTATACAAATTATATGATAATTACGGTGTGATTAAAAATTAACAATGGAGCGAAACAAATGCGGATTATTAATTGATGAGGTGAAGATCATAGTACTCAGATAATTTCATTCATGAAAGTATAATATGCGATGGTTTTGCCGTTCCGATCTGCAGTAGAAAACAAGAGGGGTGAAGAGTTCAAACTGACCAGCTTCAACTGTACTTGCGAAGCATACGTGTGTCATTGGAAAAGAAAGTTAAAAAGCGCCAAGGGATTGTTTTCAAATCTTTCGTAGTTAAAGGTATTTTCTGAGAAAAGTACATTATCGATGTTACGTTTCTTTTCTGCTGTTGGCTGCTCAGGGCCGTGGAGTGCATGCATATGCCACTATTTTCAGACTTTCCAATGCCATCCGATGTTAGGATTAAAGCATTACATAAATGAATTGTACTATGCGCTACTACTGGTGTTCTTTACCATGCCTGCTTCAATCCAGAATTCTACGTAAATGGATGTAATGATTTGTAATAGTTTCGATGATTGCGTCAAATGTTTACAGGCGTCAATCGTAACGAAGAAGAATGAAAAGCAATGAGCAAACAAAAAAAGAGTGAAGGAATAAAGAATAACGTATCGTAAAATCATTGCTTAACAAAATATAACAATTGAGCATGTTTGATGACAAAACAACAGGAATCTACAGTGTAGTTTATTGTGAGTGGTAAGACAAAACCGTTGGAATAATTTGAATAGTGTCGAACATATTTTGCCAGCACAAAGCTGCTGAATTCCTTAGCTCACTAGAAACTGTGCAGACTGCAGACTAACTGATTTACTCGAGTTTATTCCCCTGCGGATACTTTATCGTGGAACGAACATGTTTGATGTTCTGATAACATTGTTCAGCCATGGGCTGATTTCATGTATTTCAAGCTAGACAGGTAAGTAAACTGGTGCTTTGCGTCTATTACAATATATCTAACGTATTTGAGATATTCAATTGGCCCAAATGAGCTGTTTTATTCACAGGTTCAAGCCCACCACTAGCTAACTTTTTCGCCGCTCGTTTTTGACGGGAAACGACGAATTCTCTCCCGAATTTTCTCAAAATTTGAGACATCCCGGGCGAAATATGCTCACGACCTTTCCGACCGGGTTTTGTTCTAGCAAATGACCTCTAAACGCTGAACCGGTAAACCGGTTCGGGCGAAACGTTGTGTCTGTGTGCGCGGTGCGCATGTGTTGGTGCAACAAATGCAAATGTGTACGTGACCAAATTTGGTCTCCGCGAGAGGAAATTTCCTCTTTTCTCTCGTCGTGAGCTGGTAGAATAACTAGAAAAGATGGATAAAATGTAATATGTTCCTTGAGACAAAATTACGCGTCTTGCAAAGACCTTTCGTTTGAGGGGTCATTTATGGAAATCGGTCAAGGAACCAACAAGTTATGCGAGAATTGGCAATTTTAGGCACTGCAACCAGCGGACACATTTTGTTGCAAGAACCTTGGCAATGTCCAATGTCCACGCACATTCGTCGCTCTTCATTCGTGTTTGATGTGCCGTCGGAGAAGGTAACCACGGGTCGAGTCTTGTCGTCGGTTCTGAAGGGTGTTGTGAGTTTTCTGATTTTATTTCGATGCACCGCGTGAAACACCCATTTCATTGAAGCACGAAAAGTGGATTAACAGATTCAGTTCGTGAAAGCACTTCTGCTTGTCGTGCTGCAAGTGAAAAAGCCCCTCCTACGAAGCGAGGGCCGTGTGCCATGAAAAGATTTGCTGCCCTAGATTTTGTTCAAGTGTTTGTGCGTCAACTGCATCCAAAACGTTTAAACTCGGTGTCAAGCTGACAGCCATCGTTTTCCACTGCAAAAACTACTTAAAATGGGAAAATATTCTTTCATAGCAATTCTTAGCTGGCGGCTGCGGAAAAATCGATACTTTCTCGAAGAGTTTCCGAGAAACAACAACTGCGCAGTGTCATACACTCCGAGCCGCTTTCGAAGTTCGAAGAGTGCGTCGATTTTCGAAGAGAAAACTCATGATTATGCTGCATAACGGCATCGAAGTCGGTCGCGGAAAGCGTTGTCGTCGCCGAGAAGATATCGATTTTCTCACACGAAGCTAGATTTTTCCCTTCGACGCTGCTGCTGTTGCGAATACTGCTGAGAGTGTTAAAATACGCCGAATGCTAGAGACCACCGACACCACCGACCCTGGCCACACGCAAACCGACCGTTGCGAATGTGGGTCCTTGTGCGGCGGTAAGGATATACGGCTGCTGCGGTGTTAACGCCTGGTGTGCGATTTTTCCGAACCGAACCTCCCAAATTCCCATGCAGTGAAATCGCGTCGGACAAACCTGGAGCGTTGAGCGCAGAATGTGTCGCGAATGCGGGTGGCATTCGTACGTAGGCACACCCCTTCGGCGACTTTTCAAATTTTCATTCAAGCCACAGCCCGTAGTGTAGTGACAAAAATCAAAAAACCCTTTCGCAGTCTGCAGTTTCCAAGTGCCAAGTTTTTTTGCGTTTAAATCTCTTTCGATCTTTCAAATTAATGATTGTTTCTCATGCATCTAGGGAGCGGCGTGCAGGTGTTAGAAAGTGCCACCCATCGTTGTGCGGAAAGTGAAGAAAAGCAGTCGATAAAGTTACCTTAGTGATTCTACCAGAAGTCATTCCATCATACTGCCTTCCCTGCCGTGTCCCGCCCGCCGACGTGTCCTCTTCAACCAAAAGGGCCGTTGCCGATCGATCGATCGGCGGCTGTTCCTCCCCCTCTCTCTTTGTGGTTGGTGGAGGTGATCGAAGTTTCAAATCCCTCGGAAGGATTGAAGACAACCAAAAAAAAAAAGCAAATAATTATCCCGACACTTGTTCACAAATCTACATTCTACATACACGTACATCGCCACCGACGATAAGAAAAATTGAAATCCATCTTCAGTACAGTTGCCGTCGTCTTCGTCGTTGTCGTCGTCGTCGTCGGTTAGATTAGCCCTACGAGGACAACCACAGACGATTTAACACTCTCACACACACACAGCACACACACACGGACCTACAAACACCCGCATCCATTAACCAGCGAAGTGTGCAGAAGGACGCTCCGGCGCTAAGAAGCAGTCAAAATGACGAAGGATAGATTAGCAGCTTTGCAAGCGGTAGGTGTTTCCCTTGAATGTTTTCACCTCATGCCCCTATATATTTTTTTTTCGTAACATCCCCTACCCCTCATAAGCAAACGCTAGCCAATCCTTTCCCCATCTCATACTAGTTGTAGATAAACCTAGATTTTCTCCCTGTTTTTTTTTTTTGTTCACCTTTACGTACGATCCGATAGTTCGGAGCGCTCGTTTATCACGTGATTAATTTCGTCTGCGGTAGTATCGGATTTATAGTTTCTGTTTTATTTCTTTCTCAACTGTAGTTACACCGAGTAGCGAAAATTCACCACCGGTGTGTGAACTAGAAAATGTCAATCGCGAAACATGAGCGCCCATCGCCCGAGTTCTCGAGGGGGGGATTACCTTTTTTTCAGGAAAGGGTGATTCCCTTTTTTTTCGTGGAACCAAAACCAAATGACCCCACCCGATGAAATGATGCAGTAGCAGGCAAAAGCGGGAAGGGGTGGTGCACGCCGGGTGGCAAAGCGGCGGGGGTACTCTGCCCTTTTCCCACCGCAAGGAAAACTGTGGCTCTGGGAGAGAGCGGTACTAAGCTTTCGTTATCCCTATCGCACACACATGTGCACCGAAAACGGAAGCTTTTGCTCGGCTTTGGTGTGCGTGCGTGTGGGTGTAGATCGTCCTGTTTGGTCACTACCACCGGTGAACGCTTGATACAGCCCTCCCTCCACCGACACAGGTTCCTCCCCCTCCACCGACACCGGACACGTCACATTGCTTTGTGGAAGGGTTCGTTTGGTGGGTGGTGCGAAAAATTGCACTACAATCAGGAAGAAAGGAGAGATTTCGTACGGCAGGACGGGAAGGGAAGGACCCCTGAGAGAGGGGGGGCTAATGCTTCTCGCTCCTGTCTCGTGGTGGGAGCAGCTAATTGTGGTCACGCGCGCACACTAGCGTGTTTTCCGCAGGAACCGCTTGTGCGCCTGCGACGGTGCGTCGGTATTTCTCGCCAGACGTTCCTTGTGGAAGCCGCGGAAGGACACCCTCCACGCTATCCACGAGGGCAGGAAAAGTCGCATGGCTACGGAGGGATCCCCTCGAAGAGAGCGAGAGAGAGTTTCCCCCTTCTCTATATACTGCTTTTCCCTTTGCCTTACTGCTCTCCTTTTGTGTAGTCGAGAAACGAGGATAACACTTTTGTCGCCCTCGTGCCAACACGACGGGAATGCTTCTCTGCTTACGTCCACTCTTCGTACCACCTTCCGGGAGCGTGTGTGATAGGATTTTCCGGGAAATGGACATGTGCTCTATCCCGTGCTCACCGAAATTACTCTCTTTTTCGACCTCATCGACGGGCAACAAAAACCGACCGATGAGCACGATCGAGGTTGCAGTATTTTTCCGAAGCGTTTGCGGGAAACTGTGGAACCATTTTCGCCTGTAGTGGTAGTAATCGACCGACCGAGCAGGAAGCGGGGTGATTATCCTTGCGTGGCGTGTATTATCGTTTTTTTTTCTCTTCTTTTTCCCTTTACCGTCGATCGGTGCGGGAGATCAATGGCGCAAAGGGGAAGTTTTGCCTTCCTGTTTCATGAATGAAACCATGTCCATCCATTATTTAGTCACTGGCAAGGGGGGACAATTTTCTAGCTGATTTTTGAAACATGGCATTATAAGGGAAAGAAACGGTCCTTTTTTTTTATTCATATTTTTAACAAAGGGAATACATGTTTATTCACTTCTTGAAGAATTGTGTTATACCTGTTGTTCAGGCCAAACCAGTCATAGTAACGGATGTGTTACAGTATGCCATGACTTCACGAACTGTTCAACAGTATGCCATGACTTTACGATAAGGTAAAGGTGAAGCAATTGGATATTTCATCCTACTCCAAGCTAAACTAAAAGGAACAAAATTAAACGTATACGTATATTAAAAGTAGGAGCAAAAAGCTTTTTCAATTTATGTTGATTGACACTTCTTCTCTCGTCATGTTCAAGACATGTCGTTGTAGCTTTTATTGTGTATGGAATGAACTAGTTGCTTTTCCATAGCTAACACATAACTAAGAATATGTATCGGACTTTCAAGCAGTAGAAATCGCTAGAAGGAGGGAATGGCACAAAAACCTGCAATGTTATTAGGCAGCAGGAGTGTTCAGAAAGCACAATGAAATAACGTCACTATTGGTTTGGGCAGCTTCGGAATGCTGACGTGAAGCAAGCAACACACGTCAATAGGTGCATGCATCTATTTTTTTCTTCTTTTCTCTGTGTGCACGACGTACTCTCGTGCGTCTGCGCAAGGAATTGTCTGCGGGGAGGGGCAGAAAATCCTACAGCGGAAACAAGAAGAAGGTGATCTATCGCCGAGAAAACCTGTAGGAGGATATTCGCAAAGAATATGTGTTTGCCTGTTTTCGCACGCTTTTCCGAGTGCAAAAACGCGTAGACTTTTCCGCGGCGTCTTCTTCCATAATTTCCGGCATTTTGCAGATTATTACCACCGAACTCGATATGCCGAAGACGGCCATAATGTCGGTGGAAAGTACCGCAGGAGGAAAATGGTTGCCCGCATCTGCTTTCTACACCATTGTCCTTCTCCACGGTGTCCGCGGAGAGCAGGGCCCGAGGGTTGAATGAAAAGCCGGATGGAAATCTCCTCCCCAGTGGGGTATGCGAAGTGGGCTTCGAAGTCATGCATATTCCACCATCGGTAATGGAGCCCCGAACCTTTTGCCTTCTCTGGGACCCGACTCGGGGCTTCAGTCCAGACAGGCTCTTTTTCGCCGGAGCTTTCGATTCGGGACGGATGAAAATGCAAATTTCCCGCTGGTAGGAAAACCTTTTTAATATATAGTTTTTGTCGCTGGAATGTAAATCAGTTGAAGCAATGTGTTGCTTTTTAAGAACTTTGTTTGAGCTAGCCTGTCGTCTAGGCTATAGCAAGACATAATGTCTGTCCTAGCACACACCTACAATATTGAGCATATTACTGCTGAATCTACTGTTTATATTATTTTATAAAGTGTATTTTTGAAAACATCTTTATTTATGGCTTAGTGCCTCACTCTGATTAGTCTCGCTAATGCTTTGGAAAAATGGGTAATGTGTGGCATAAATTATGGCCCTCAGTTTCTCATGTCTAGACGACGAGGAACGAGGAATACAGAATGCCACGAGTTAGTTGAAGACATTTTGGCATTACTATTTGTATGGCTACAGGTAGAGGAGAGTACCTTCTGATTACTGTTGGGAAATCGTACATAGAAGAAATGATAGCAAACGACGTTGGTTAAATTATCGTAGAGTTCTTTCCTTTTTACTTTTTGCATTGTTATAAGTGAACCTAAACCGTAATTGGTGCAGGTTTACCTGGTTGTAAATAGTTTTCTTTCGATGTTGTTTATCTCGATGTCATAATATATGTGTGAATTTTGTATGTACGTATATGTGTGTATGTGTGCCTATTGTATATGTACCAGAATATGTTTTTGTTCGATGTTTAAATGTTCATTGATGGTTTGTGCTTGCAGCTTGTGTTTCACTACATAAGACTAACCAAGGCATCATCCTATTGATCGATCCTTTCGATGGTAGAATAACTATATTCCATGATGTAGTTGTTTTACCTAATAGAGGATCACATTGAAAGCTTCAGTTTAATGTGGGAAACGAGGACAATAAAAAAAAATCATAGATATGTAGGTACGCTTCAAAATGAGGTTTTAGTTTTATCTTGAACGAACGTTTGCTGGCAAACGGAAAAAAAGTCAGTAACGGAGTCAAGTGAGGAATCATTAACCAGGTAGTGTTAAAAACCGAATGGCGACGAAGTAACAAAAGGCGGTACTCGATTGACATTTCATGTTCGTCACCCGTATCATATTAGGATGCATCTTAGAAGAATCGGGTTTGCATATCACGAGCGTTGTACAATACTTCTAATAGATTGATTATTATTTAGTTTGTTCTCTAATCCTCCCTCGCTTTTCGTTTCTTGTCCTTCTCTTCTGTCTTTGTTCTCATGCCGATGTGGATGTTTTGATGTGTTTATCCTTTCCTTTGTAGCGTATCATCGTACCTTTTTCCGTTTATACCTACATGTTTAGCTATACTATATGATTGTGATTCAACGCCCCGCTATTTGATGATTGTTGTAAATAAATGTACAAATAAATGTGTTTTTAATTTTCTATTTTCATAACTGTTGTACTCTTCTACTTCTACTACTACTACTACTACCACCATCATCATCATCATATTTGCAACAACTAACTTCTCTACTACCACTACCGTAACTACCACTACTACTACTACTACTACTACTAAACCATTACTACTACTACTACTACTACTACTACTACTACTACTACTACTACTACTACTACTACTACTACTCCTACTACTACTTCTTCTACCTGTACTGCAAATGAATCATCAACCACCACTACCACCACCACCACCACCAAATATGAATCATCTTCCTGCTATCGTGCCCATCTGAATGTATGTAATCGTTTGTGGTTTTGTGGATGTGTTTTGTTGTGCAAAATAACGATTATAAACAAACAAAAAAAAAAACAAATATTCATGACTAAACAACCACCTTCTGTACTGTAAAACTGTGAATACCGTATACTTAAAACCTAAAGGATATAGAGGTTAGTTCACCTGATTTTCGTGTTAACAATATTTTAAAACGTTGTTCCCCCTTTTGGAAATTGCTTCTTTCTTGATTTCTCGATATTATTGAGTTTGTTTTGTTTGCCCCTCTCGAACGATGTCGGCGGTTTTGCACGATCATGTACTCTCCTTTGCATGTGGATGATGATGATGTATGCGAGCTTTTTTTTCCCCTTTTCAGATTTCAATCATTTAATTTTATCGTTTAAAAACAACCTTTTTTTCACCTTGAGATAGTTTATATCGGTCATCTCTTTATGGCATTTTCGTTTGTTGATAACAATTTTGTTACGTTATGTTTGCCGAGACGTTGAAAATATCTTTACACTTGTGTAATTGCTCTGCCTTACTGTTTGTGTTGAGTATTTTTATGTTATAACTATGATATGTGTGTCTATCGCGCATAAAGTCTCTGTAAGGTGAGTTTGTCAAAAAGGAACACGCTTATTGATTTTCTGTTTGTAAAGTTGACTTAATATTATCACACTTGGTGTCGCATGCAAATGAATATGGTCTGGTAACACCGAACGACTTTTTCTGTCGATTCTATGTTTTCGTGGCGTGGTGCTAAGATATATCTGTTGAAGCATACAGTTAACCGCATATCTTTTCGTTTTGTAACATAACCGACCAACTGGTACTGTGCTGGACTCTTGGAACCGCCATTGCCCGAAGTGGGTCACAGTGCTCGCTAATCGCACTTTCTCGGGTGAAGCTGTTTTGGCGGAAGTTTACTTTTTCTTCTCACTGTAGCGAACGAAGCACAGCGCGATCGACACCAAAAGCAGCGCAGCTTCGAGCGTGATTTTCCAGGCAAAACGCTGGCCAAACAAGTCTTGTGCAGCTGCCGGAATGAGCCGTCTCTCACGCTGCGTCTGATGTCATCCGGTCCGGTGGGGAGGAAGAATAAACTCCCTTGTACTCGGAGAAGAAAACGATCAACCCTTCCCCCCATTCGACGGATGCGATGAGGCATGATGTGGTGGGGGGAAGGGGGCACATGATTCATCACTTGCCCCCATATGAATCGGGTGTTTTTCTACTGCAACCCAAGTGACAAGCAGCTGGAGATCTTACGAGTTGAAGGCTAATTGATTGAAATTAAATTACTCACGGCTTTACTGGTATTTCCGTGGCCGACTCCACAAACCACAAGCGGTTGTCGGTGTTGCTTTCGGTGTGTTTTTGGTGTTCCATGGGGCTGACGATGACGCTCTTCTTCTGCTCACTCAGACACTCAGTGGCGCAGAAATGTTGAGTCGGCAGTATAGTTCCCACGTCCAAAAGCGGGGCGCCAGTGTTTGTGTTTCACATTACATCACATTCACAGAAGGCGCAGCTCCGGCTGTTGTCCCTCCCCCCGATGTATATCCAATATGGTCACACAGTTGAAGCGTCCAGATCTTAGCGAAACGGATCAGCAAGAGCAACGGCAACGGAAGAAGAACCACAACCCCGCGTTGTTGGTGTAATAGATGAAACGCGATGCGAGATTTTGGGGTCTTTAGCGGGGTTTGATAACGTTCAAATTGGCGAACCATGTTTCTCCCCGCCCCGGTGCTGTTGTATGTACGATATTTTTCTTTTTTTTTTTTTTTTTTAGAAAACACACTACCCTTCATGATGAGGGTTGAAAGATAGCTCCGGGTGCGATAAGGGAGGCTAAAGCTGTGCGTGTTTTCGTGTTTGTATCGTCGCCGCTTGGTGTCGGCGCGCACGGAAGGTCAGATACATACTCATACGCGCATTGCATGTATGTTGTATTTAACAGTAAAAAAAAAAGGGAAAGAATGTAAGTCGTGTTACTGCCGCCCCATGCATGGCCATATCGCACCCCACCGTTTGATAATCACGCCAACGGCGAATGAGTCGCTTTTCCATTCCAGTGTCGCCACACAGTGTTGTGGGTGTAGCATTGTTTTAGAGAAATACTCACGCTTCAGGCAAATAAGCCGGACAAAAAGGGAAGGAAAAAAACATCCCTCGATTTTGTCAAGGAAAAAGGTCCCATTATGTCATTCGAAGATTTCGTTGAGTGAGGATTTTTGACGGTTAAGGCCTTTTTCACTAATCTAAGTAGTTTTTCTTTGCAATATAGCGTTTTACATCTCACCTAGCAACCCGGCCAGTGTACTTGGAAATAAAAAATGCTAGCCTACTGTAAAGTATTTGATGTTGAATCGTCAAACTCTACTACAAACATCCATGCGACAACTATCATTTTGGTAGATCCTAGAAAGCGACGAATTATCTACTTACCCGTTTGTGTTGCCATTTGGAGGTTTGACGATTCAACATCAAATACTACAGTAGGCTAGCATTGTTTGATGTTCTACGTATACTGCCCGGTTTGCTAGGTGAGATGTAAAACGCTGTAATGTACTTTGTTTCCATTTTTCAAAATGTAAAACTTAAATCGGGAAGAAGCGGCTCTTGCCTTTTTGTAGAATGTGTGCGATTGCATCGCTTCGTCGGTTGCCTGATTAACACCTTCTCTCCCACACTCTGGAGCCTTTTTTCAGAGCCGGCCATATTCGTGCCGCGAGCGACCTTTGCAATGCCCTTGGCGTGGTTTTCCGAATGCGCACACCTCCTCGCCGCCCCGCACGACGCTTGCCATTAATTTTCTCGCCCGCCAACGACCTCTTGGCCTTGGCCAAAAGCCGTGACTTTTCCGTGGAGCGCCCCTCCAGTGCTCGGCAAGGATTTTACATTTATTTATATTCCAACGATCGAACGATTGAACTCGCCCCAAAACGCAGGTTCGGTTGTTTTGGCACTGGACGACCTTCTACCCTGTCTCTCCCTCTCCTTTGTGTGTTATTTCCGCAAAATCCAAATGCACCCTCTCGAAACCCTCAACCGGAGCCGCCGCCGCCAACCTGTCTGTGCTTCGGTTTGGGTGGGTGGGTGGCGGTCAAGGGCGAACAAAGTTCAAGTTCGTACAGTTCGCTTTCGGTGCGATAAATATTTGTTTGATTCGTCGTCGAACGGGGTTGTTGGGGTTGGTGGGCTTGACACCGAAGTAACTGAAAATCTATGGCAAATATTTCCTATAATATGGATCCCCTTTTGCACAGCATGGATCTATTGCAAATATAATATGGAAACCCAACCGTGTTGGTTCGATGTCACTTTTGCTCCGGAGGAACACTATTTTCTCCAGCATGCTGATCTTGTTCGTGACGAGACCAAAGCTTCATCATTGTCTTTGTGGTCGCGTTGCAAGTCCCCCCCGTTTGCGATCGTCGTCGTCGTCGTTTGTCGTCCTCTGAATGGCGCAATGCGTTGCGGAAAACGGGCTCTTCTGGGTGTTGCGTGCGCTCAAGTGCGGGAATGAGAGCCGGCAGAGAGGGGATGGGGAGCCCGACCAAGAGGATAATGGGAAAATTTTGTCTGCAACACTCATCGCACCGACGATCATGCGCAGTTCCGTCTCGCGTCGTCATCGCGTGCCGGAGTCAGAGGAAATCCTTGCAACTCGCTTGTGTCTGTGTGCCTGTGTGTGTGTGTGTTTTTTGGAATGACGAGCAGGACAATCGAGATGATGCGGAACAGGTCTCCATGTACGTGTGTATGTGTGACAATCTCTCGCGCGTCGGTGGCAGCCGGAAAAGGAAGGAAAACTGGTTGGTGCTGGATGCTCAACCGACGAGTCTCTAGCTTCACGTCCTTTTTTGTTGGCGTAGGCCCTCGTTCCACCGGCCACTTTGGTGTGGGTGCGGCTAAATCGTGGGGAGGGACAAGCTTTTCGCAAACAACATACACTTTTTGCCATCCAGCTCCCCCTTATCGCTCTCGCTCTTCTTTCTCACTCTCTCTTTCTCTCTGTCTTTTTCTCATGACGTTTTATCATTTTTAGTATGCATCGGATGTTAATTTCCACCGACGTGCGGTGTGTCGTACTGTTGCCGCAGTCTCGACGACGGCTAGAAGAAGCGGCACACATGACATGTTATGTGTTTTCCGTGAAGAGAGAATTATCACACCAGAGTTGAAAGCAGTAATCTCCTATCGGTGCCATTCCCAAGAGAAATGATCTCCAGCTTGCATTCTGCTGGGGCGGATCGTGGGAAAATTGTTTCGAAAACTTAAACGCTTCGTGCGCGTGTTTAATATTTCGAACTCATGCACGAACCAATGAAAATGGGCAGACTGTTGGAAATGTGCTTCAAATGTAGAACCAAATTCAATAAAAGAGAGACCTAAATAACTGTTAGCCTAACAGCCATGGAAATAGTACGCAAAACGATAACGGTAGCATACTAAATTATGCTTTCGGTGGGAACGTGACATCTGAAGCATCATTCCGAACGCCGTTTAAGGGCAAAGGGCATCCATCCTTGCCAAGAAATGTCGCTCGGTAGAATGTGCATCTCGAGTTGGGGTTTTGGAATGCTGAATACATTAAGCAATATTGTGAAGAGGGGAACGGAAAGTACCCACCTTCTCGAATGGCTGTTGCTTGCTCGTTCCTCGTTTGGCAGTGGATCAAACAGGTACTTTCTTTATTTCCATGCGAAACGGGAACAGCATGGAAGCAGAGAGAGAGAGCGAGAGTAGCCAACTCCCAGTATATTGATTTGGTAAATTAATTATCGCGTTTTGAAATGGTGCCAAAATGCTGATGACCGGAGGGTTAGCCTCTTTTTGGCACAGACGATTGACAGACCGTTTAATGACGGGCGGGGGGAAAGGAATCAATAAACCAAACCCAACCCAACCGAAACCCAACCCAAACCGAGCCGAGCAGCGTGATTCATTCGGTGGCCCAAAACGGTTTCTCCAAAACTGGCTGGAAAATCGATCGATCCGTTCTGCAAAACACACACACGCACGCACACGCCAAACAAAAGATCAGAACCTTTTGACCCGTTTCGTGTTTTCTCCATCCACTTCCAAACGTGGGTTTTTCGAGTGTCGTTTATCTTCGCAAGCTGCCTTGTTGCCTTGCGAGACTGACGTCAGAACGATGATCTCCATCGATGAGGGGCTTGTGAGGCACGTCGTTTTCGTCTTGGCGTCACGATCCACGCAGAGAGATATGGGAGGTTATCAATGAAAATAAAGGCAAGAGTAGGGTGAGAGTGGATAATAGAAAACCTGCTGTTTCCTCCTGCAAGCTCTTGATTTTCTTGCAATAATCAGGCCGGCCATACGTACGTAATGTGCTATTAATAGATGTCTACAAAATTAAATTATCGTTTGAAAGACAAGGAGGAGGAGGTTGGGTGTGACCGAAAGGTGCTTGAGAAAACAAAGTTATCATCGTTTGAAACACTCTCACTTTTTTCAAATGAAATGAAATAATGGTGTGCATCAGCATTTCGGTGGACTATTTGGTTCATTTGATTTGCCATAAACTGCGTTTAATTCTACCATTTAAGATCGATTGTTTGCGACCGATGGCAAATGAAATTCACATGATTTTGGTCTGGCTGTTTTGCCACAGCAATAAAAAGCACAACCATCTCTTGGGTTGTGCTCGATGGTTCCGTTCCTTATCTCTTTGCTACTGGTCGTGTTCGAGACGTTACGAAGCGTTGAAGACGGGAAGGAGAAAATAATCTTTCCTCTTCTCTGCGCTCCTTCGCGTGATATCATCGTGTGCAGCCGCAATCACGAATGGGACGTTAATATTTGATTTTCAGCTCAGTTTGCCTCAGTGTCGGAAATGATAGCACCCGTGTCTATTTACGGCTTTCCCAATAATGCGCTGCATCTGAGTCACCATTTTGGACCGTTGGTGTATGTGCGCATAGTTTGCCTTCAGTGTAGCGGTCGCAACTTTTGCTGCATTGGCGATAAATGACTGCTGATTTCTGCACACCTCTGTTGTTGCCCTCTGAAGAATGGAACCTCCATACCTCGGCGGTTGCATTGCAGGAGAACTCGGAGGGTTATCTTCTTGTTCTCCGCCACTAGTAATCCTCTTTTGTGGCGTATTGTCTTGACGGTGGGGAAAGCATGCCAGGACCAGACCTACGCAGACAAGCGAGGAAATACGTCAACATTTCGCTGGTGGAGTGAGAGATCATAAGACGATTAGTTGAGTTTTTTTTTGTTTTCCGCTCGATACCATACCGGACAGAGGACACTCCAAGGCAGCCTCCTCTCGAAGGGTATTATCCTTTAAATGCATTTTAAACGCGTTCGAGCTTAAGCACATCTGAATGGGTTTGAATGAAGATTGCTTCTACACGTGATCCTAGATAGAAGGGTGCACAATGTAGTCTTATCTCTTGGCTCTATTCGTTCGGTTATATGAAACGAGATACTACGAGAGTTGTATGTTCCTATATTACTATCTGAATTGTTTGTTCGGGTCCATAAAAACGTCAATGATCACCACCGGGCACGTTTGCATTCGCACGACTATCACGCAAATCGAATCAAATATCATTTGAGCTCCCCATTATTTGCGTGCCCCAGAGAAGACGTGAATGTTTAATGAACTGGTACTTCCCTCTCTCGTTTACTCTCGATGCTATTCGTTGCGGCAAAATACACACAACAAACAGAGGCATGCAATTAGAACACGAGAACCTCGGAGGTTGTAGATTGCTTTTTCCTTTTCATTTTATAACACTGTTGTGCATTGAAGCAATATCGGATGATCGATGATGCGGATTTTTTCGATGGAGCAGCCTGGTGTTTTGTAGCATACAGCGTGTTTCATTCCACATGTGGAAGCCAATGCCTGTGGTTTCCCCCAACAATGTCTGCATCAAGCGCAACGGTCTAGGATAAAACCTTTTTATACTTCTTCACTCCATAATACCACAATCTCCGTGCCAATTGTTTTGCCAAAATAAAGTCAATGGAGACGCCTGGTGGTTTGTGAAGTTTTGTTCGGTGAATCGGGCTGACCTTTTCCCATTTCGAACCGAACAACTTCGATCAGGCCAGGGGTTGCCAAAGAAATGTTGCCATATTTCCTTTACCACCTTTTCTACAGACCGATTCTACCACACTTTCTTGCCTTCGTTGGGACAGTTTTGGGAAACAGTTTACGCGCATGGCACCTTCGAGGTCGAGAAACACTTAGTAGTGGTTTATCGCTCCCTGAGAAAGTGGGACAGAGAAGGAAAAAGAATACAACCGTTGGTTGGACCGTTTTGCGCGTGGAATGGAAAGGGAGGAGAATATTTCCGTTCCACTTGGTTGGTGGTGGGCATGCGAAAGAGAAAAGTGATTTCGAATAGAATGGTAAATATTTGCTGAGTTTGCACCACCAAATAAACGGGGTGCGGCTGTGTGGAATAAAGGAAAATGTTGTTGGGAAAACACGCGGTCGGAATGGTTTTTTTTTTCTCTCTCGATAGAGTTATAAAAGAACACTAGCGTAAAGTTGGCATTGTTAGGATACGCGAAACGGTTAATTTGAAGACTATGTTTAAATAAATTGAACCATTTGTTTTCGATATTCTTTAGTAGTTTTTTTTTTTGTTTAATCTACGAAAGATAAAGAACAAAGGAACGCTTTCGTTCGTTCGCTTTTCATGCCGCATGGAAAACATCATCCTTCCGAGTGTGTCACGTGGTTGCGCTCGTGTTAGATGGGATTCTCCAGTAGCAGAAGCAGACAGTTTTCCCTGCTGATGGCAGAGAAAAGCGGGACACATTGTGGTCCTTACGTTTATACAAATGACCCAGAATACACGCTCGGTGGCCAACCAAAAACCGACGGAAGAAAGTTTATTGATCCGTAAGATTTACGACCGGATCGGAAATGAGTTTGCCCACTGTTGAGCTGGGAATTCCGCTGCTGAAGTCGCATATTGTGTTGGTTACCGAAAGTGTATTAGAGCATCATAAACGGAAGACACAAGGGGCATGTGGGGAGAGTCTTTCAAGAACGTTACAATTTTTATCGTACTTAATTTGGTATATCACATACGCACCATTTCTGTTTTGATGGATAAACAACGTTGCTTTTAACTAAATTTTCCTTCAAACGGCGTTTAACAGACCTTTCGGAGACCGCTTTTCACAGTTTTCTCTTTATGTATGTATATATAAATACTGCCTTCTCGTTTTCCAGCTGTTTCCAATCTTTTACTTATCCTTCTATTGGTTTTTTGGTAGTATTTGGCGTTTACTTTTTTCCGTCTATATGAGTTTAAATATTCCATTCGCGAGCGAAACGTCGTCTGCAAATCATTGTCTCATTCACCGTTCTCCCATTCCCATTCATTTCGCATACTTGCACTTTGCAAAAAAAATAAACAACAACAACAAACAGGCACAAAGCGACGATGAGGACATGCCCGAGGATGTGGCTGTCCCGGTGGAGGGCAGCTTCATGGAGGACTTCTTCAAGGAGGTGGAGGAGATACGGATGATGATCGACAAAATCCAGGCGAACGTCGAGGAGGTGAAGAAAAAACACAGTGCCATCCTTTCGGCGCCACAGTCAGATGAAAGTAAGCTCGTGGGGGAAACAAGGGGGGGAGTTGGCGGCAGCACCGGTGGGATGGAGATAATCATGGCTTTTCCCTTTCATCTTCCCGTGTGTGTACCTTGCAGAAACCAAACAAGAACTCGAAGACCTCATGGCCGACATCAAAAAAACTGCCAACAGAGTTAGAGGGAAGCTCAAGGTAAGCATGGGTGGACTCATCTTACACGGCGCAAATGCATCTATAATTCAAAATGCATACACACGCATACAAACACACCTTCTGTTCTGGTTTTTAGGGTATCGAACAAAACATTGAGCAGGAGGAGCAGCAGAGCAAGTCGAACGCCGATCTGAGGATACGAAAAACGCAGCACTCAGCTCTTTCGCGCAAGTTCGTCGAGGTCATGACGGAGTACAACCGGACCCAGACCGACTACCGAGAGCGGTGCAAAGGAAGAATACAACGACAGCTGGAAATTAGTACGTGAGGCGCTGATGAAACCCACGCGCTGGTAGCACTTTATTAATGATACATTCCATTTCCGATGTCTGCCGTGTCTGATTGCAGCGGGTAGAGCTACGACAAACGAGGAGCTGGAGGAGATGTTGGAGCAAGGAAACTCGGCCGTCTTCACGCAGGGGGTAAACTACTAAATTCGCTGTCACAAGGCAGAACGGACAGGCCCGTCCCGGCGACTCTGCGGTCTGCCGAGGAATAAGCGTGCCCTTTCCCTTCTTCGGCGGTCGTGCTCATTTCTTAGTAACGAGTGTGCATGTTTGTTTCTCTTTCGTACAATAGATTATCATGGAGACCCAGCAGGCGAAGCAAACGCTGGCTGACATCGAGGCACGGCATGCGGATATTATAAAATTGGAAAATTCAATTAGGGAGCTGCATGACATGTTCATGGACATGGCGATGTTGGTTGAAAGTCAGGTAAAGTTAAACCTTCCAACGTATGCATGCTATCTATTTCTTTCATCCTTACCCCGCGCCACAATGTATTGTTGAGTGCACCATCTGCTTCCCTGGCCGTGCGTAGGCGAAGCATTGCTGCAGCCGCCACAATACTTCGTCTCCAATATATCATTCCCGAAAACGAACCGAATGAGCAGTGGATGTACGGATCATTGGAAGATCCTTCCTTGAAGTACATCCGAGTGTTTGCTCTAAGCTTCCTAACCTTCCTTTGTAGTTTCCCAACTGTTCCCCCCTTGTATCACTCCAAGCAAGACACCAATACCGTGTGTATTTGCATTGCTCAACCTACGAAATCCTTCTTTAATTCCTATGTTTTCCTCTGTGGCAACGTTGGAGATTTGTGATAAATCTCTACGGTTTAATTTAATTGAAACGCCATCTTTCAGTGTGGTCGACGCGAGCGTTTGTTGCTCCGCACTTTTATTAAGCGCTGTTGTGTGTGGTAGATGACAAGATGATCATCCCCCTCTATCGCCTTCTGTCCCATCTTCAGTTGCATGCAAATGGCGACCCACAAATTCTCTCCGGCATTATTTTACCGGCGACGGTAGCTGCTATCCGGTATCCTCTGGATAGGGGCGGTTTTTTCATTACTAAGTGGATTCATGGATTGCTCACATACTTCTTTCCTAAAATACATACATGCTTTTTTCTTTATTTCTTTCCGGCATATTGCCATATTTTCATACACCCTTGCTTGATGTTTTTCGATACGGTTTAAATGCTATAGATTGTTTCATTGTAATGTTATTCACACCTTTAGTACGTAAGGCTTGTAAAAGATTCAGCAAAGATATCGTGCCAATCGTTATTACAACATATGGTTCAGTCCACTGTTCCAACACCGTGCAACTTTAAAACGGTTCCATGGTGTTCGATACAGCTACGGACCCAACGATTGAAGCAAATCCAACACGACACGGGTCTCCGGACCTCGATCCGCTGGCTGGCTCACCGTTGTCCAGCTCCAGTACATTAAGGACTTTGCGTTGATCCTCAAGCGCTACTTTGGAGGCTAAGGAGCTGCTAGATTAATCTGCATATACATAGTAGTTCATCCCGTCGTCTAATTCAAAATACGCCCGAGTAACATCGACGGATAGTTCTTGCCGTAACACCAAGCTATACACATCATCTCTTATCAATTAATCATACCCGGTTGGACCTGGTTCTGAAACGATCTGTTTCACCAAAGAAATACTGTAATTGTGAGGTTTCTACTCTAATCCAAGCAACCATTTGTTGAATGGTTATTTATTGCTAAATTGCTGAGTGCAGTACGAAACTCTGTTCCTCTCTCTTTGTATGTCGTTTCTTCTTTGTTTGTCCTCTGGATCTCTACTCCAAAACCAAATCTTTTCTATCCCGTAATGCCAAATGTGAATACTATCATACTAAATCGTACTTGTGCCTCTTCTTCTTCACGATGGCACTTCTAAAAGCCATACTGTCCGTGTAAATGTTGTTGTGTATATCGTAATATCTGTGTATGTTGATGGAAATACTGTGTTGTATGTATGTCGTACAAAACATTCTTCACTCACCTCACCTGGATCCTTTCGCACGCGCGCTCTGTGTGCGCGTGTGTTCGTTTGTGTGTGTGTGTATTAAATTTTCTCATTTAAACATAAACCAAAGATCTATTTGTTGGAATTCCGTAAACCGACCCAACCACTCACTTACCTGTTGAAGCTTTCGGGTCGCCCGGTTTACCGTCAATGTTAGTTTTTACTGACGCGTGTCCATCGTCCTCACTACATGTACACACTGACACTCTTTGTAGTAGATCTTTCACGTGTGGCCAGTTAGAGTATTGTAAAACAAACAAGTAACTAAAAAAACCCAAGCAAATCACTATTTGCTTCTAACCATGAATGATCCACCAACCACCATGTGTGTGTGTGTGTAGTATAATGCAAATCCAAACAAACGAAGCAATAAGTTGGCACCTGACGAATGATGAGACAGTTAAGAGAAAACTATCAAAAATACGACTACCTCCTCCTCTTCCCTCAGGGTGAAATGATTGATCGTATAGAATATCACGTCGAACATGCAATGGATTATGTTCAAACAGCGACACAAGACACAAAGAAAGCGCTTAAATATCAAAGCAAAGCCCGCCGGGTGAGTAAACCTACCAACAGTTTCACTAATTTTGTGTGTTTTTTCTTCTTTTTTTCTTTTATTTCCGTTACTCATTATTCCGTTCCTCCGTGGGGCGGGCCCGTCGTCCCTGTATGTTTGTCGTATGCCCTCGGAACGTAAATTTCTTTTGAATCCCATTTCCTTATTTCCACCACGTTTCCTTCCACGTCCCACCCGGGGTTGCCAATAACCTTTTTTATGTTTCTTTTATAAATGACTAAATAATATACTATGGGGAATCGCTTCTCTTTTTTATGTATCTTGTTGATAATGCTTTTACTATTTGTATACTGCTTTGTATTTTGTTTTTCACATAACTAAACCTATTAATTCATAACAAACGTCCTTTTATGCATGTGCGCTTATTTACCTGCTAACATTACTTACAATATTGCTTGCCTACGGTTTAATTGGCATGTGTTGTCTTTTTTGTATATACAATGATTTCTCACTTTCGGTTTATGTATGCAATTTGATTTGGTATGGTTTGGAATACGAAACTATGTATGATTGCGGAATATGATCGAACAAACTTTACGTCGTTTAATACCAAAACGCGCCCCACTCTTTCAACTGGTCGAAAACTAAATTTGTGTAACTCTTTTTCCTTAATTTGGGTTGAATTTTCCCTAATTCTAACGACCGCTCTGTCGACTAATCCTTGGAAACACCTGGGTAATGGCGATTTTTCTCGCGAGTGTCGCCTTTCTATTAAAACACCACCTCCTACATAACACATGATCACTGCTCGCTACAATAACTCTATTCTTTTCCCTCTACGGGCTTGGCCGAGATTGTCTTCCTCGCGGCAAACGGGCGGTATCGACAACGATCCTACGACTTCCGACCCCGGTTCGACCGCCTCCTCTTCCACTGCCTCATTTAATGCTTCCCTCTACGGCGGTCTATCGTCGCCCGGTGATCGGCTAACACCAACCCCCACCACCTCGTCTGCCAAATGTTCCCGCCCTTTCCGTCCCAAACACCACCACACTCCCACGAAAAATCTCTATCGCACAAAATCGAAATCCTCCTCCGATCTGTTGACGATGCTGGACCGCAAACCGCCGTCGGGCGACGCTGGTGTGACACATTCCACACACGTGGTTGCTTCCCCTTCCCCGTTCCTCGCGCCATTCGCTCGCGGTGGGCTCCTGTCCCGGTCGACCTCGAACCTGCTGGACGCACCTTCGGGGGCAACGCGCACGCCGGACGACAGGGTGAAATGGTGGACCGAATTGAGTACCATGTGGAAAGCAGTCGGGACCACGTTACAACGGGCCAACAAGAGTTGGTTCAAGCCGTCAAGTATATGGCCAAAGCCAGAAAGGTAGGTTAGCAGGCACTGTACATAGCTACATACAAACTGCTAATCCCTACAACCACTCTTTCTTTTCGCTCTGGTCGATGGTTCGTGGTGTTCAAACAACTAATCAACTACTTTCGTTTCCAACGACACTAACTGAACGATTATTATATCATTCCATTCTTATTCTATCAATCTAATAATCTAATACCCGGAGGATCAACCCGTTTGCGGTCTCGAAAAGAAATGCCTTTCAATGGATGATTGGTAGTAAGTTTCACTGCGTTGACAGACGAAAATTGTAGGAAATGTTTTCCCACTCGTGTGTTCGGACGAAGGTGTTTGTAATTTAAAGCAACGAAGTAAATGTTACAACGGTATATCTCGTTTGCTGATCGTAGAATAAACTGTGCGTCCGGGCATAAAGGTCGATCCCCCTTCGGCCATGCTTAGTGGTCGGTAGAAAGAGGGGTAGGAAGGTTCCGAGAATTACGACCATGTGAATTTATGCCCGCAAAAGTATGTCTGTAGTGGGTGATGGTATATGTTTTACATGTTGCTTACAGCTCGCTTCAAATATCACGTAAAGGTCATAGGTTGGTAGGAATTTTCCGCGTCCACGATGGAAGCGCCCTTTCCCGTACTTGCAAAAAGAACAAGTATTCATCCTTTTGGATGGCATCCATTTGGGAGGAATAATTTCAATATAGAATAAAGTCTTTATCAGCGATTATCATATATTGCTTGTACAGTTTAGCAGGGATCGGTGGAAAGAGTTTGATGTGCTAACTCGTTGGTAAAGTTCTTAGTGTCAGTTTATGCTAATGCTAGTGTCCAAGTAGGCGATGCTTTGTGAGTATGGTGGCTACATTGGTGTTAAAATTCAATCGCGTTGTCACTGATACTTTAAATTGTGTATTGTTTTTTATTTGTATAGCATCATTAAATTATTGCCTTTTTTGTTTCCTCTATGGTGTGGAAAATTCTGTCAAAGCGTGGGTGGATTAATTGTAACCAATGTAATCGAACAACTGTCCTCGATACACATGTGGTGTTGCCCGGTACTGTTTGTCCGTCCTTGTTACAAGTCAACGCTTAGATGAGACGATGCAACACGGTTCGCGGTTGATTGATGTTTTTGATTACCTCGTTGTTTTACAGAAAAAAATCCTGATCGCTATCTGCGTTCTGGTAACGATCATCATATTAGTAGTGTTCCTGGCAGTTTATCTTACGTAGACGGGAAGCTGCTTATCGCCGCGTCAAACCAAGATGGGTAGTAGAAAAAGTGTGTTCATGAATCATCCGACCGAAGTGGTAGGTTTTATCTCTAGGAGTGTTGTGTGTTTCCACCAAACGGGAATGTTTGCATAGTTCGTGCCTGTGGTGCAAACAAAAAGTAAACTAAAAGAAGAAAATCTCAACTTAAGCAAAAATACAGATCTTTTTCATAGGCACGTTTTTGTGTTGCCAAAACATTTGGAAATCTTGTTTTTAAAGAGTCGTTTTAGCAAACTTCTTAACAAATTAATAAGTCTGTACTAATAATAATAATAACAATACTAATATACTATAAGAAGTTTTTGTTCATTGATTTCTTGTATGCATAAATAACAGTAACAATGGAATACGCCTGTTAGGGCATTTTGATAAGAAATAAAAACCCAACTTATTTTCTCTCCGTGTTATTATACACCTTCTTTCTATTTATTTTCCTTTTCGTTTTTTTTCTTTATTTTTACAGAAAAAAGTCATGATAGCAGTTTGCCTTTCAATAACGCTCCTAGTAATAATAATTATTATTTTCGTAACGTAAACTTAGGCAAGCACATTATCATAAGCAAGGGCGGTAAACAAGTTTCAGTTTATTGGAAAGCACCAGAAGAGGTATAGGATGAATCAATGGAACCGTGTAATGTTCCTTCGCGCTACGTCACCACCAAACACAAGGGTAGGATTACGGAAGGATACTGCGAAGCGTAAGTCAGAACTTTTTTTGTCCGCAAGATTGGAAGCGTGGCGAGAGAAATTAATCATGGAAGGCTGGTTCTATGAAAAAGTGAAAAATTCGCGCTTGCTAGATGAATTAAGTGTGGATGTTCTTGTAAATTAAAATATTATGTTCTTACTCATGTAAACCAAAACGTAGCTCCACTATGTTACAACCTCCTAGTGCTTCTTTGTTTTAAGCCTGCCAACCTACGTTGCAGAACCGTGAGAACAACCGAACACAAGTGTTAAGTGTTAATTAATGTAACAGTGTATGGCATTTATGCTTACAAGGATGTGCGAAGGTTTCAAATGGTACAGAAGAACAACTTTCCTCGTACAAACCGAGCATTGTTTTATTTACTGGGTATCTGATCAGTGCTACAACTATATGCAAACTTTGGGGATGTGAACATAGTGTCAAAATTCGATCAAATATTTATTACATAGTTTCACAAAAGAAAAAGAATAGAGAAAGATTGTCATATAAGTGGTCGCACTTTGTTGAAATCGATTATAGAAAACCTTTTTGACTGCAAATGCGTTTATGAAGTGATAATTGCCGAACAATATAAAATAAGTAATATTTTTAAACTTGATTGTAATGGTATTGTTTATTTTTGTTTGTTGATTCAGTAAAATTCTTTAACACTCATTTACGGTTCATTTTTTTCCGTAACCCACGTAAGGGCAGCAATGTTCAACGTTGGTTCTAGTTCCGTCCAAGAAATCCTTTCTGGAACACAGACATTAACATAGGTTAAATCATTCGAAACTATTATGAATATGATATACTGGAATGGCGCATGTTTTGGTTGCATTGTTCGGATGAATGAATGGGACGAATGTAAGCGGGCATTATGCTTGATGTATATGCCATTCCTTCGTATGCAAGACTTCAATAAATTGATATTAGTTGTAGTTGTATTATGTAAACATAGCAAATATTCAACACATTGATCACTTGTTTGATAAAATGTGTTATGTGCCTTTTGACGATGGAAATCAAGTGTACATTAATAACATTGCTAACATCAAAATACATTGGAAACACCGAACAACATTGAATATTCTATTTCCTCAGATGGTTAACGTGCATGGTAGCCTTTTTAAAAATTGCGGCTCTCAAGAATTACTTTTTCACTTGATTATTTTTTTGTTTTTTTCATTTCTTCCTTAAAACACGTTACCCTATTTCATTATAACTTATTAAAAGAATATATATACGGAAATATTGTGTCTGCATGTTTGGTTTGATGGAATAATCAGTTAAACCTCTTATGGTATACATTTATACAATTCCAAACAGTTTTCTTATCTGTTAGCCATAATTTTAAAATTGTGGCATTATCTTTCACCTTTTCGTACTACATTTTTTCTAGTTTTCAAACTTTCAATTTGCTTGAATGGAAGAATGTCCCCGGTTATTTTGGTATAACTTTTCTTTCTTTTGTGTTTACATTTGAGTAACGTTTGTTTAGTTTGGAACCTACAATTGGGTCAGCGATTATCCGTATCCCTGACCGTGATGGAATATATAATCATAAAACTAAAACTATCTCTCTCTCCTTTCACCTTCCACAACAACAACAACAACAACAACAATAAAAAAAAACCATCTCACAAATTACACACTTTGAACACCTGCAATGCTGTTGCTGATATTTTGCACTCACAACCCTGCAGAAGAAGATTATGATCCTGATCTGTTTGACCGTGCTCGGCCTGATCGTAGCTTCCTACGTCAGTAGCTACTTCATGTAAAGCGCACACGCACGAGAGGGAACGAGTGGAGCGTAAGAAAACACCGAGACAACACACCCGGGAGATGCCCGTTACCAAAACCAATAAGGAAAAGTTACACACAGCACAAAGTTGCCGCGCAGAAGAGCACGCGCGGTGCTTTAGCCACAGAAGAAGGAGAAGAAAATGAAACATTTATCGTTGAGCTACAAAAGGGATGCGGTAACACCAGGAGAACAACGGTATTGACCGATGGTAGACGTGAATAGTGTGAGCATAACGACGTGCATTTCCTTCATAACGAAGAAGACGACGACGACAAAGATATTGTAATATGGCTAAGCATAGCGATGTGAGCATTTAAAAAAAAGTATAATTTTGCGACTTTATCCACGGGGGTGTATATTTGTTTCCGTTGTCCTACCCCCCGCGACACTACCGATAATCGACCTGTGGCAATAACGAGTAAAGCTGAGCAGCATCTGTACCTGCCAACGCCAATTGCTATTCGTACGCATCGCCATTGATTCGCAAGCGCAAGGCGTAGAAAATCACGGCAATCATCCGGGTAGCGCGTAAGGGGTTCTATAGCTGCAGGTGCCATTTACCATTTGCCAATTGGCAGGATCTGGGAGCACCTATCTAACACAGAACGGACAGACTTCTTGCGCAAAAGGAAAAGACAATATTGTCACGTCGTGCAACAAAAAAAAAACCAAACAATTCAAAAGTGAACAGACGGTAATATTTGCGTTGCGTGCGATCGCGGATATCAGAGCAGAGCGATCACTACATGAACATCATTGCCAAATTCTACTTCAACTGTGACACAGATTCTATCAAATACTCTTCCCATTCACCATCTTAATATCCACACGATCACGTGTCCCACTCACCAAACCTTCCCATATCGGTCATACGAGGGTGAAACTGGAAGATAAACTGATTGATGCACCGTCTCAATAGAACTTACCAGCCTAACCAACCCCTAGCACACTGAACATAAGATCACAGAGTGAAAAGTAGATTATTAGTTGCAAGTAGTGGCCGGGCAGTGGTGAGCTGGATGTATAGGCACATCCCGGGAAATGTTATCTTGAATGAGTGACTCACTTGCTTTCACACGGAGAGAGAGTATATGAATCGAGGAAGCAATCAAAAATCCTGCAATCAAAACTTCAACTAGCAGAGAGTAACTAAGTTGTAGCGATGCCACTGAGCAGCACAAGAAACACCTGTCAGAGAGCATAACGCCACAGACAAGCAGAACACTAGAAACGATCCTTCACCACAGAGCTGTAATAGGAATCGAGCCATAGGATGCAGACTGAACAGAACGGAATGTTATTCTCATACTTACCCACCAAAGTGTCTGTCTCCTTTTGCTTGATTAGCATGTAAATTGCAACAGGTATATATGAATGTCACCGTTAATTAATGTTTAATACCATACTCGAACACACTATCTACCATACTGCATTAAACCACACACCTCAATGAGATTTCAACATACACTCCCACCTACCCATACACGTTTTTTTCTGTCTCAGTCAGTTTGATCGAATGATTGCGGAATTTTTCTTCATAGAAAAGCACATCTAGCACAAGCAATAGATGGGCTTTCTTCTAGTTTCCCGTATGTATTGCAAAACAAGTAGATTTAAAAAGCATCAAAAGTTTTCTAGCCAAATAGTAGTACCAATAGCAGGAAGCTCCGAATAGTTCAGAAAGTGGACGATTTGTTTTGAGCCAGTGTGACAGAAAAATTTCTTTTGAATCCTAGCTCTTAAATTTTCTTTCTTACCTCCCGTTGAATGCAAACAACGTTATTCGATTGTGAAACCATTAACAAGTATTCTGATGAATTCTAATAGTTCTTTACCTATGCTTGAAAACTTAGGAAGTTCAACTTTTTTTTTTTGGTTTAATGTAGACTTCAGGGATACAAAACTTTGTATTCGTAATTTTGATTCTGAGTCACGACAGATTAAGATTATTCTTTTCGTTAACTTTTGCGAAAGAAATCTACTAGATGGTCTTCAGTTGTTGCTGTATAAGAAGCTGACGCGTTGGAAAGGATAGAAAGACAGAAGAGGCGCACGCATTTGTGGGCCATAGACTAATAGTCGTTTGTAGTTATGGTTTTATCTTCGTGAAACTCTATGAAGTGTTCGACAATACCACCTGTTCGACTGTTCGGCAATGGAAAGAAGATGTTTGTAGTTATAAATGAGCAAGTGTTTTTTTTATCTGTTTAAATACAATGCCAATAAAATAATATTCATTCAACAAAATGTATACAGTGCAAAAACACATTACATGCGTAATGTTTCCCGTTTTAATCTAGTTTTCCCTGGTAGAGCACAGTGTAGTTGTGGACCAAATATTGAGTAGCAACGCATTGGCAATTTTTCCAGGGATTGTTTTATGATTTGTAGTGGAAGTATCGTTTGGTCCTAAAAACCGCCTAGTGTATGTTTCGTTTTATTTTTATTTTATAGCAAACTTTTGGGTTTTATGTTTGTAATGATAGCATCTCGGTTACTGTAGCAGATAAAACCTTTGGTTGGTGTGTGGTTTCTATTCTCTTTTCTTTTGTCTTCTGTCATTTCTTTTCTTTTTGCCTACCGACATGGCCATCTTCGATCTGCATTGTTTTCTACCCCGTTTTGTGCATCGAACCGTGCAGAAGAAGATCATAATTCTGGTATGTCTTAGTATTTTACTGATTGTGGTTGCATCAACCATCACAGGTTACTTCGGTTTCTAAGGCGATCGCATGGCTAATGAATGCCCCTTCAAGTCAGGGGCAGATAGGATGGATCGTCCGCAGTCGGTTGTGCCGTAGTGTGTTGTGTTGTACACAGGCATAACAAGTATTAACTATGCTGTGGATTCCCTGGAGCACAATGAACCTACGCGTGCTTGTTTTCATTTCAGCTTCAGCAATTCAGCATGCAGAACTGTGAAGAGAAAAGAGCTAATCCTACGTATGCAATTGTATACTGTATGCTTCGAATTCAATTATTTTATAAGGCAGTGCAAACTTTTCACAAGCTTACGAGTTCATCAACAGATAGGCTATCGATTTCACTTTGATAATTACGAGCTGCCATTGCGTTCTAACATCCATCGTAAACACAAATGGTAGGGATAGTTAAGTGCCTATCGAAACGTGTTTTCCGATCTTAATCTGTCACTTTGCCAACTGGTCGAGCTTTGGTTGTTTATTTTAGCCATCCGTATATTTTAAAGTGAGTATGTATTATTTATGTGTTGAAACAAGAACATTACACCACCATCTATCACAACACGACACACGAATTACCTTGCATCTTTGTCACACGATCAGTCAATCATATGTTCCAGAAATTTTAGGTACTAATGTTTACAATTTCTTACAGATGCCGCGTGTACTAGTACTCCATAACCATCAAGAACTCATGCCAGTGAAATACATTACGCAGGATGCACTCAAAGGAACACGAAAGGGAATGGTTGTCACTTTGGACAGCCGAGACCAGAAACATCATCCGCTGGCAACACCTCTGTACTTACTTCAAGATCGTCGTGCGTGGAGATAACAGATATCAACGAACCCAAAGAAAGCTGTTTGTGATGGTTTGCACACTTCTTAACCTTACTTTCGTTTCGACTCGGTATAATACCATTCTTGGCTGATGTGCGCCAACGCCCACAGGGCCAATGCAAAAACAAACTAATCCCTGGCTCAAACAGAGAAAAGCAACAGCAACAGGCTTCAAATATCTGAAACATTGTTCGAGACCGCATTGGTTACTTGTAGATGCACAACAGGGCATGTCAGGGCAATCAAGCTCAAGTTAATGGCAGGTAGCCGTTGGTAAAAAAGTTTGACGAAGCTTTGCTCGTCCACGAAGCTAAGCAATGTTTTAACGACATTTGCTTCCTGCCGATACTTTCGACGAACATTTCTTTTTTCCCTAAAGAGCTAACGATTTAATTTTGCAGCTTGCGAACCTTGCTGATAGAGGGTAAGCGCAGGCCAGCAAGAAACGTGAAACATTCGCGGTTGAGCTCAGCTCAGTGCTTCGATCTGCTCTGCTCTCTGGTATAAACGAAATAACACGCCATCGCATTATGCTTGGACTTTGGAACGGGGAAAACTCCTATACATACTACATTTAAATCGTTAGGCGTAAATTTGCAAACAACAAGAAAACCACAAACACAACCCAACCAACTATTGCAAAGCAAACACAAAACAGTTCAGCGTCATATAGTATATTGTTCAAGAAAATGTGTGATAATAATTAAATCGAAACAAACGTCTCTTAAAACTTAAAAGAAATAAAAAATCTCACACGCAAACACACACACTCTCTCGCGCTCTCTATTTGTCTCGATGGAGTTGTGGAATAGAGACGATTAAGAACAGAAGTATAAACAGACAAAAAAATAAGTGTGCGGGTGAAAAAAAGGGATATTACAATAGTAAAACATAGTCTATTTTAGAGTAGGTGATAAATCGACACAAAAACAATATACACACAAGAGCGGTAGTGACCACAAACACTTACACACGGACTGTCTTTATTGAACACGCTGCCAATATGCGTAGACAATACAAGATTTTCTTTAGCATGCATTTCTTCCATGTTTATTCCAATGTTTAATGTTAAAATTTTGTCTCAACGTTCCGTGGCATCTGCTGTAGTCGTCTGGTTTATTAATTTTAGTTTCCGCGAGTCAATCAATCTGTCATTAGAATCAAGAGAGTATAAGGAACACCGACGGAAGTTGTGTTTTCAAATAAGTTTGGTACCCTGAACTATACAATTCAACCCTCTAGAGCAGGGGTCGGCAAAGTGCGGCCCGCGGGCCAAATCCGGCCCGCCAAATGATTTTATCCGGCCCGTAAGAATATTTAAGTGCTTCATACTAAAAACCCATCCCAATTTTTATCGAATTTGTTCACGATGTCAGGTTTATTTTCTTCCCAAAAATGAAGATGATAATTGTTTAACGAGGTGTTTCTGTTACATGTGATCGATAACATTTTAAATATTTTATCTTTTACCACCTTTTATGCAACTTTGCTATTTAGAAAGTTCCACTTTCCATTACAGAGGGTATTACTTTTAAAACATTGAAGCATCGTTTAAAGTATCCGGCCCGCGCCTTCGGTTTCTCTTTAATCATCTGGCCCTTTTTGAAAAACGTGTGCCGATCCCTGCTCTAGAGAGCAAATGTGTATGCGTTGTAAGCAAGGACTCTATTATCTGCTCCGACTACGCATCATTCAGAAATTCTGTTGTTAAATTAAAGGAGCATAGAAGATTCATCTTTTTTATGTGTAATTCTTAGCAAAAACTTTATTGAATGTGCTCTTATCACATTATCATTATTGGTTGAAATTCGTTTTTCTACATTTTCTTATCTACGCGTGTGCCATAAAAAGCTGTTTGTGTTACTGTCGGATTCATCGGGTATATCTTCAAAGAATAGTTAGACACACTGGAAAAAAAGAATACTGTATAACACTGTTACGTCAATTGTTTAGCATGCCAAGAAGCATGGTTGTCTGCGTAGGTCGTCGTAAGAAAAAAAAATCTAACGAACATATAGCGGTGCGTGAACAGTATATGGCACATGCATGAAGGTTTCTTTTTCGCCATCTCGCCTCGCGAGGTATTGAAGGTTTTAACTTCGCGTATGCTTGGTTGGAATTTTTTGTTTTGCTATTAAAGGTCTACTCCATGTGAACGAATATACTAACAGCACGAAACGATACAAAACGAAATCCCCCCTTCCGCCTCCCCGTATCAGTTGTACATGAGAGTTGGTAGGAACTTGGTGAATCGGAGCGATAACATCTAAGCAAATAATTAGTTAAATGATATTGTATTAAAAAAAAAAGAATAAAGAAATGGAGGAAAGGTGTGCAACGGTGATGCACTAGTCCATCAACGATCTGGACCGGATGTTGCCTAACAGCAAGAATATAGTGTGTAAGAGAGGGACGCAAGCAAGTCGGAATATTGTTTGAAGAGTGCATATGCATAAGTAAGAAAGCCAGCAAAGATGCAATGTATGGAAAAACATAAAACCAAAAGATAAAAGATGCAAATGAGGGACAACTTGTTTTAGTAAAACATGCACTGTAATAGCAGTCCGGTGTGTGGTTGTTGCAAACAACCGGAACACGATTGATCAACACATGAGTGCAGAACAAAGGAAACATTTCAAGAAAGAAGGATGGCAAGGAATAGCAAAGTTACTGCGAACAAAACAGAATATTTGCTGGTTGATAGTTATTACTGTAAGGAAATATATATATACATGTATGTATAGGCATATATGTATATGTATATAATATATATATATATTATACACATAGCAACTAAAACGAAAAAGCGAGAAAAAACACAAAAATATAGCCTATTCACTTAAATAGTTATTTAGTGCAAACTATATATCTTCTAGGGTGCGTGCTGGTTGACGGAAGCGAGTTAAAAACCAAAAGTGAAAAATGAAACAATTGAGATCTGAACAAAGTATAAGCCCGAGGGTAGCCTGACCGAACAAGATCATATTACAAACGAAAGTCTTTAATGCATACTCAAGGCACCACATACACGCAGTGTCCTTTGACACACCAACATGGCAACAACAAAACACACATTAAATTTACTTCACGCTGATTTCACTTGCCACTGATTGGAAGCAGATCACTTGCGATGCGAAGGAAGAGTGTATAGGAAGATGGTGAGTACGACCGACACCTGGCGTGAATTTGCAAGATAATCCTGCCCGACTTCAGAAAAAAGCATTGAAAGCTAACGCAGCAGAGAATTAACATAACAGAGCATCATCCCTGGATCATCTGCATCTAAAGAAATGCAGATGAGAAATGAATAGATGGAACTAAAAAAATAACATCTCTCGATATGTGGTACGTGAAATACGAAACGAAATGACTTTGAATCTTCGCAAAATCATAGGAAAGGCTCGTCAGGAACCACCTCGACAGGAAGGGCGCATTTAGAGCACTCTGTTGTACAGTATATATTTTTCCTCAATTTCTCTTGTATCAATTATAAAAGCCGAAAAAAAGAGCGCGTAAACGGTATTGGAGTGAACGAAAACTTTAACAACAGCAAGACAGGAACGGTTATTGTTGATGATCGAGCATGCGGAAGAACAAAAGTCAGGAGCTATTAGAGGAAAGTTAAAGCCCCACAATGCAGAAGCAAAAGATCAGAACAAATAATGTAAGATTAAGAATGGCTAAGAGGTGAGCATACGTAACCCACACGATGGTTCGTTGGAACATTCAGCATGAGGCAAACTCAATGCAAATCAAGTGCAAACTCAAGAACATTCCTTCAAAGTGAAACAGAATACCATATGCATTGGTTTTTGTTAACCGACATGCTAAATGTGTGTGTGTGTGTATGTGTGTATGTGTGAGTGCGTGCGTTCGTGCGTGTGTGTGCGTGTGTGTGTGTTGTCGAAAGTGAGTCGATCCATTTTAGAGGCAGGATTCTGTTTACTCCACCTACTTATGCTGAGCTTTCTTGGGTTTTCTATTGATTATCGGCTTGATTCATCCGGAGTATTCGCAAATGAAGTGGATAATATAAAACTCCCTCAACTACAAACATTAACGCTAAATTCTGCTACACGCATTGTGCATTATAGTGCTATTATTGGGAAAATTTGATAACACGTGGCTAACAACTTTCTTTCGGGAAAAGTATTGTGTCGATTGACTAAATGATCGACTCTTGAGGGTTAACATAAGACGCAAAAAAACAACATGCCAGTTGCAGACAGAAATGAGGGGGTCGGCTTACAGAATGCTGCAATTGAAGGTATAAACATATTGGTGAATTAAAATCTTTCAGTTCGAAACTCCCTTTCGCCTAGCAAAAGTAAAACTCAATCCTGTTAACTGTCTTCTTTCAAAAGGTAAGCAGTTAATTTTTCTTTGAACTCTTGATGTTGATACTTGATCGAAACAATCGAATAAAAACGAACAAATAGCTGAGCATATGCGCTTGATTCTATTGTAGTTCTTGTCACATAAAGGACGTGTAATAAAAATTGAAAAGAAAACACAAATAACATATAACTGATCCATACACCAAAGTGAACTCGCAAAACAAAATAAAAAACCTAAGAAAGTACATAAATACACCAAAAACAGTACAGACAGTCCGAAATACACAGAACCACGTACACACATACACAAAGTTGAAGCATAACAAGAACAAAACATTGCGAGAGGAGATATTGTGTGCAGTAGATCGGTACGTTTATCCTCAAAAAAAAGGAAAGGAAGAAAAAGAACAGAAACTATCAAGCAAATCGACAGAAAACGATAGAAGAAAACCGTGTAAATTGTTGCATTTAATCGTAAGTCCATTTTGAAGTTATTGAGAAGTTAAATGAAAGTAAACAGAACAAACAAACAAAAAAGAAAAAAACAACGGAGAAAAGTAATCCTCTCTTCAATAATTAGAAGTTCAGTGCTATGAAAATTAAGAAACCGACACCTTCTACTAAAAACACGACCACACAACTATCCTGACAAACACACACTCACACATACCGAAGGATTCGGTAACAATGGTAATCACTGTAGTGTCAGTAGTTGTCGTTTGTCGTCACTCTCAGCGATCGCCGTAAACAGTCGCGTGTGTTTGAATAATATCGAAAATGCAATAAGAAACATTATGTTGAGTATAGAACTGCACAACACCGTTATTCAGCTATCTTGCAATGAGCAATTTACTGATTCATCGTTTGGCTCGAAAATCCATGATGAGTTTCGTTGGAAATTAGTCTCGTTATTATATTGTTTATAACAAAACAAAACAAATCCAAATCCCCAGAGCTCGATGCAAGTTTTCGTTTAAATAAAAGCCACTTTTGCTCTCACGCAATGAAGAAGAAAGTATAACAGGCCTGCGGGTAATAGTGAGGTATGTTTTGGGTTCTAATAAAATGTATAAAGGCGGAATAAGGCAACGCTTATGCGACACGGATTGTATCGCATAGCGAAAAGACGGAAAAGTAACGACAGCAAGAGAGACACTACGAAAACTATGGGAAACACGTACACATACACAAGATACAAAAACAAGTGATGGCTTTCGAAATTATATAAGGAAGATCTTAAAAATAAACACAAGTTGATAAAAGCTAACAATTAATCGCCTTTTGCATTTCATTCATTCACATAGCACCAGCAGTCGCATAGATAGAATAAACTCGATCGAATATCAGCAAATTATATCTATCTCTGCTATCATATACCAGTGATCCTAAAATCATACACACCTGACGATGAAAGCTGTAACAAATTGAATTTATTAAAAGTGTATGTTGCAGTAATCTAACGTAGCACGTGGGACAGCAAGAGGCGGCAAAAGGAGAGGATTGATCAATCCAGCTCTAATGTGATCACTGAGTTCTCGGACTTTAGCAATCCTCGATCTTTCTCACCTTCTTAGTGTTTCTTAACCAAATCCTTTTTCCCTTCCCGGAGCAGATTCATCTATCACTGTGGCTCTCCGTCTGCATCTCGTGCTCTAAGATTTCTACGTCCCACCGTTATAACGAAGCATTTCGTTCGTTTAAATATAATAAAAAACGGAATGTGTACAGGCCAAGGCAATAAGATGAGAAAAAGAAAGTTTGCAATACTAACAAGTAGATACAACTCTTTGAACAACACCAACATAGTAAAATCACATTTTTTTTACAGTTTTATGCTCATCGATACATGCCAGTTTTTCAAATCTATTTGACTCATCGCGTAAGTGTTTTCTGTGGGTGATTCTTCTTGAACTTATTCGGATCCTTTATGCATTCGCTTCTCATCTTTACCCATTTCTGTATGTCTCTTTCTCTATCTATATTTCCTGTTATCTCTTTAATTCTTTACAATTTTCTTTTTATTCTCACGGCATTAGAAGGAATTATTTCGAAGCACTAATTTCGAGAATATGTGGTTAAATACATCAACAGTAAATCAACAATGATTATTTTAAGCAAATGATCGTTTCAGCTGTTAAATCTAAACCAGAGTTATTACTGTAATACAAAACCCACACATTCTGGAGCGTTTAGTGGAGAATTTTACTCCCCTTCAAAATTGCTACTGAAACTGGTGGAACAAAGTTAATACGATTAACAGATTAGTGTAGTGCAATGTTTGATGAAGAAATATACATTCGATCTAAACAAAAACTTAATGGCACGCTCTAAATTTATTTTGAACGCACCTCGAAGAAGGTACTAATTCGTAAAGTAAAAATTAAAATACTTTACAAGAGCCCAGAACCACGTGGTAAAGTCCACGTGGTGCACAGATTATTCATAAATATGTTTCCCAGACCAATCGTTTAGGTCTTAATGGGTTTTAAGGAAGCTACAGCGTTGACGAAGAAATAGTATGACGCAAGAGGAAGACAAAAGTTCAAATGGAGGGAAGAATAGAATTAAAATGTAAAACATGTTTCTCAAGATCTGCAAAAAAATGGAACAATGCAATATCTCAAAGCAAAACTGGAAAAGTTTATTCGCTACTTGAACTATGTAAAGCTGACAGAAACAAAACTAACACTAGGTCATGAAACAAACTTCCAGGCGTAAAAGTCAGACAGATAAAGATTACAAGGAGAGTTGAGGGAGAAATGTCTTCATAAGAACAAAACACAAAGATATAAAGAACTATTACGAATTCAAGTAATAATCTACAAAAGTTTGAGTATGGTAACCGAACGAAATAGAAATAGCAAGAAACTAACACGATAACGAGGAAGAGAAAGAGACGGAGAGATATCATGTGATCGAATGAACAAATTATAGTCACATCGGCATTGCGAAAAACTGTTGGAGGAATCAATGGTAGATGACCTACACGTACACTTTGTGTTGAAATAAACATTGAGAAATTTACCGAATAATATCATCTGTGGGGGAAAGTACATTTAATTTGGATGTTCACAGTGGTAAGTATAAGGATAATTTTGTAAACCTTGGCGATGTAGGGCTCGCCGTCCCTGCCGGTAACGCACGAAACTCAAACGCGGATCATGTGACAGCCACGAATAGCGGCTCCACGAACACCTGCTGTAACCACGCACACCTGTAGCTGGTGCTGCGTTGTACATTGAAGTGGTGGGAGAGTTCGATCCGGCGCGGTCGCTGAACTCGCGATCCGCGACATTGTCGATCAACTGTCGCGGTTCTGCACGGTATACGCTGCTATCGCTCGTAGCGGCATTTAAAATATACACATTTAAAGCATACCACTACCACACGGCATCCCATTCTAACAGGCATCCCACATTTTGATGAAGCGACAATTTCACGTCCCAACACTCATTGTGATGCTAATTGCAGACAGAAAACATCCACCTAATAATATATTATGCAAACTAAATAAGGGTGTTCCGAAAGGAAACCGCATGCAAAACAATGCAAGTAGGCTTGCATACGAGGGGAAGATTTAAGTCCAGTTTATACATAGCACGAACCATAATAAGGCTTCATTAAATAACGCCTCTCGTTTTTGTTTAATAGGTTTGCCATCGATTTGGCTATTTGTTTCGGATAAAATGATGTATTACTTAAAGATGACTACGCTGACAGTCTGAATAAGCGAGTACGTAGGATATGAAAACTGAATACTTTACCGTCCCAATAGTTTCATTCCAGTTCCCCGGGAAGATTCCAAAGATAACGGTAAACGAAAGCGACAGGGTGAATGCGGATGGAGAAAACCAAAAGATGGTGCACAGTCAGCAATGCATCTCTCATCTCGTCTATCTCGCACGCGTCGATCGGTGGCTGTGCGTGGAAGCTGCGACAGAGCCAGCGACGACGAGCTGGATGATCGCCGGGAACGATCGTACGGATGTTCGGGTCGCCATCGGAGACCGCGCGGACTCTCGCGCGCGCGCGCGCTTCCACATTTTACTTCCCACTTTGTATCGGCAGTCAGTTGCCAGTCGGCGAACGGTACGCACACCGGCGGTGGTTCTTCTCTCTTCCGGCTATCCAAGCAGTGTGGAAATAATTCGCAACGTGGACGTAGTAGGCTGCTGTGCGTGAGATGAGTTCACAGTGAATGACCGTGGGTACCGTGAGCAAAGCAACCGGGATCAAGTAGAAACATCCAACATAGGTGCAATAGCAGTGGGGGGAAAGCCTTCAGCTAGCAGCCCAAATACAACGGTATCCGCGCGGGTCGGTAATAGTAACGTTCCCGAACGCTGTGCCTACGTACACATTGCTATCCTAGCGAAAAGTAGCTGTGTGGGCTTCACGGTGAGAAAAGCGAAGCCCCAGCGATCAGTTGGTGCAGCAGGCGCCGTCCGAAACTACGAACTCGCGGGCTCGATTCACCGGAAGAAATCCCCATCCCACGAAGGAGGAGAAGGGGACGAGTGTTGTACGGTTAGTTAAGTTGGCTACGGTTTTTCCCATTTCCCGCGGAGAGGTGGAAGTGCAGCACATGCGCCCTTCGCGCGGTGTGTGAAAGTTGGTGTGCGTGTGCGGGCTTCAGGTGCGGGCTTTTCCTTCGCGTGCTGTGTCGTATCCGTTTAGTTGCGCATGAGGCAGTAGTCGCTGGAAAAAAAACGCTTGCGCGCGGTCAAGTGAAACAACACACCGTCATCTGGGGTTCGCTCGCCCTACCTAACCTCATTCTGCTGCCGCAACCGTGTGCCTTCGGTAACGGTTCATAACTGCCCCGCCGAGAACAGCCCTGCGAGAGTGCGCACACGGTGAAGGTCGGCCACCCTTCTCCACAGGTCGACTGTTGCTTCGAACGCGCCGCGGACCGCCCCCGGTAACCACCAGGCGCAAAAACCCTCGAGATCGAGGTGCGATATCATCGATCGGCGGGCAGAGCGGGCCTCTCGTGTTTTCCACGGCCGGACCGGCGACAAACGATCCAATTACCCAACCGTCAGTGTGTCCACGCTGTCAGCGCGCGCATTGTTGTCCCTTGTTTCCGCGGTACTTTATGCTGGTTTGCACAGAGACACTCCATGTGGGCAAAGTATAGCCTGTGGCCGTTTTCAATCGCTGGTACGTTTTGTCGCAATTTGAGTTCAATTTTTATCAACATCTTTATCTCGCGTACTGTTTGCTCTCCTACATTCGCTATCTCCTGGCGGGTCGAGACCTCTTTTCCCTTTCTTTTTTTTTAAGCCAATGTGTACAGTGTACAGTTATCAGTAGATACGCGAACGGTGTAGATAAGAGGCCAACCCCGAACGGGAGGAAAATTATTTTCACATTCGACATGAACCAACGGCAGAGCGTGCGGGAAACTGGCAATAAGAGCGTGTGTACAAAATAGCAGCACTGTAGATTAGAATGACCCGTTTGGGGACGCGAATGAATTAAATACATTCCAATACTGGTGTCGGCCAATACTCGCTGTTCGTGCAAATAACTAGAAAGTGCAATTTCCTGCGTTTGTGGTTATGTGTGTGTGTGCGTGTGTGTGTTTATGGCATTACGTTAATCTAATGTAACATTAAAGTTGTGTTTTAAAGTTCCTTCTATTTCTTTTTTTCTCTCTTCCCAAATAAACCATTCTTACCATCTCCTGTATGTGGTTCCTGTTTTTCCTAACTAGCAACATCAGCAGTCCTGATCCTATAAATATTTATCACTCCGATTCTTTTGGAGAGCACAGTGTCCATAGTATACTTCAGGGGAATTTAGTTTTCCATCTTTTCGATTTAGTGTATATTCGATAAACGCGTGTGTTGTTTCTGGTGATAGTAGAAGCGGTTTTCCTGTAACAGTAGCAAAGTAGGCCAAATTTTCCTCCCTCATCCTGTTCCCCCTTCCCGCCCACTCTCGTAACTCCGTTCACATTCCGGGTGCGTTAGTCGAGTAAAGAAGAAAGGAAACTTCCTTCGGTTTAACCCTGGATCATCGTGTCCGTGTGTGTGCCGCGTGTTCTGCAGTGTAGTAACCAAACCAAACGCGCCCACGATGCCGTTGTTCAATAAGAAAAGCACCAAAATATCCAATCCCTCGCCGCCGATGACCAAGGATCCGCATCATCCCGCGTTCCACGATAACAACAACTACAAAAACCATCCGATCCCAACAGCACCGACGATCCAGCACCAACACCACCACCATCACGACAGTATGAGCACGAACGGGGGTGGCGCGGGGCTCGGCGAGTCGACCGTCACCAAGCCCCAGCTGGTGTTCAACTGCCAGCTGGCCCACGGCAGCCCGACCGGCTTCATCACCGGCTTCGCGAGCGTCAAGGAGCTCTACCAGAAGATCGCCGAATGCTACGACTTCCCGATGGACGAGGTAAGTCCCAGCGCTCATACTCGTTTGCACGCTTTGCACGGTGAATGTTTAACACAGGCATTACTCTGCTTCAGCTTGGGGATGGCACATGTAGCTAAATTTAAGTGTTAAAAACTGCGCATTGCAAGCGCCCCTATCTTATCTGGCACATTCCAACACCGGCCAAACACTCATCAGCCGCGGCTCCGTTGTGCTGAAGACAGCCGGAAAGGGTACTTGAAGTGCCTAATCGCCAGCTCGACAAGCTCGTCTGATAAACGTGACAGATTCTCGCGCCCCTGTGTTTAACGCTAAAGGAATTATTATTATCCTCGAATGACGAAGCTGTGCCATGTGGCACGGATGTTGGCCACGAGGCGTGATGGCGACCGTGAGGTTCGTTTTGGCTCTTGAGGGTTGCCGATTGGCGCTGTATGTCGTCCACCATACTGCCAACCAATCAATTTCGCTTGTCATACAAACAAGCGCTCAATCACGAATTGTTGTTGCGCTCTGTTATCGCTCGATGAACGTTTCCAGATTTCAAGGAAGTTGATTAAAATGTAGCTCCAAGTTGCTGTCATTGTTGATAAAATTGTTAGTAACAATAATTTCTAAAACAAAATCAAAATGCAGCCCACTTGAAATTGTCTTCGCGGCGTTGAGAAAGGAACTTCACCCGTTTCTGGTTGGTCAACCAAGTCCAAACTTTCCAACTCAAACTTCCATCGTTCCGGCTCTTCTTTAATCGTGGGTTTAAACACACCATAAAGCCCGGCAATTTTATTTGCTTCCTCCCAATAACACACACACACACACACACACATTCGGGAAGGAAAATGCGTTTGGAAAATTCGTGAACGGTCAAATTGCATAACGGCATATTTTCGATTGCATTTTACGGTTTGCTGCAAGGCTCTGTTTATATGCTAGTGGTTACGTTGAATTGAGTGGGCCCTAAATAAATGGTACACCCGGCACCCGGAAGCTCGGTGGCAAAGCCGTAGGTTTTCGAATGGATCGATCAGGATTTCGATTGGCTGGTTAACGATCGTCCAAACTAAAATATATATATCAATCCAATCAAACGTTAAAACCCGATTGTAATCATGCAATATAAATCTTTTCAGGCAGATGCAAACAGTAGTCTTCAGTTCTTTCTTTCCGTCTATCTATCGCTCAGCATCTTTCTCTGTTTTTTTTTTGTTTAGTTAGGCCAACCGAAAAGTTAACAGGTTTCAAATAATTGACTTTAATTTATCGATTTGGACAAAAGCAAAAAAAAAAAAAATCGCGATTGCGCACAATCCAGATCGGTAAATCTACGAGTCTCCCGTGGTGAATGTTGTTTCGATTAGGAAGCTCAAAAGCATGACCCGCCGATTTCCCCCTCCACCCGGAATCGATCGTATGATGAAATTCAGGCAATAAAAAGTTCGGCACACGGAGAAGCACGGAGGAAAACGGTTTCCAAACGGGAAGACTCGCCAAGAGCCGAGGCTCGCGAGAAATTGGGTCGATGACGAACGAACCACTTTCTGGCCGGCTTCGATAACCTTCTCGCAAGCGTTGCACCGTTTTCCCTCTTTTTTGTGCTTTGGATGACGATGACGACGATGATGATGATGATGATGATGATGATGATGAACGTCAGTTTGGGTAAACCAGCTGTTCTGCCGATGGCGTCTGGTATGATCGTCTGTTCCCAAAGCTGATCGCTGGAAGATCCGCTAACCTGTTTCTTCGGTGGAATTCTTGTGGGTTTCTCCTTTTGCGGCCGGTTCGCTTCCCTCCGCTCGGATCGTTCTGTGGAACCTCTGGTATATGAGATGCTACATCATAGGCACATCATTAACGGGCCAAAAATAGGCTTCCAAGAGCCACAGGCTTAGAGTCCACTCCCCAGCCAAATTTTGGGGATGTTCCCCGAGCGAAGTGGGTAAACCGCACTGAAGAAGACCGACCTCTCTTATGTTGTATCTCGTCGATGTTGGATAATGCTCAACGCAAACGGAGCCCGTTGCATGACCGACATATTTGCGAAACTCTACTCACACAAGGAAGACAATAATCGACGGTAAAATATATCTGCTTGCCGTTTGAAATAATCAACTTGTGTTGCAGTAGAACAAGTTCAATTGATCATCTCCCCAATCCCACCGGGGTTAGCTTTGTAACCTAGAGACGTGTGTGTGTTGATATAGTTGAAGCTGTTTGCTGAAGAGGTTAAAACATTCCGTTTTCTCCCAGCGTTCGTGGAGCATGTTCCTGTTTCGAATCTCTTCCCTGGGAAAATGATACTGGATGGATGAATGAATGGAGCTGCAACGGCTTCAGAGCGACACATGTCGGCTTGAGTGCGTGAGTGTGTCTGAAATGTTCGAATTAGCTTGTTTTGTTTAACAATGCGGAACGTGCAAATGCATTTGTTGTTAACATTAACATCACGATCCGACGAGATACAGAAAAGGCAGGAAGGAAGGTAAACATATTTTGCTTTGGAACAACTACGTATTTTTTTTGTAAGCACACGGTTGCGTAAAAAAATATCAAGCAGCTAAAATTGTTTGTTAAACCTAGGGCTTGAAGCGCTTTGTTTAAGTTGGGAATATTAGTGATAAGAAACATAGGAAAATTAAAAGTAGCTTGTGAGGGTTTTATATTATACTTTAAATTCATTTCCCGTTTCAATTTAAGATCTCTGATTCTCTTTCGTTCGATCATAACTTTGGTATCTCTTTCAATCATCGAAGCACCTTGTAGCCATTTCCGATAAGAAAATGATATGATACGTTAGCGAATGGGCCGTAGAAGAAGAAAGATGGAGGTGAAAATGGACAACTGTAGAAATAGTTATAAAGGCGAGACGAGTAGCAAGGACAGGTTTCTGTTTCTAGCTTCACTCTCTCTCCATTTGCTAGTTCGGGTTACCGGTTGGGTCCGAAATCATCGTCGTCGTCGTTATACTGCAACATAGTGTCCACCTGAGTGGCGTACGCAGGAGCGGCCGGAGGTGATCGGTACGGACATTTGAGAAAGACGGGGTTGCATATAGATTTTGCGTCCGATTCCGAGGTGAAATTAGCAACCGACCTGTCCTACAACTTTCTCCTACCGTTGCCTAGGAGGAAGCCGGAAAAGAGGGAACGGTGTTGTGGTCCGGGGTCCGTCCACCCGGTGGAAGCATGTGGAGCAAGTTCGTATTTGAAAAATGTAAGTGATTTCATTTCGAACGCCACGAGATGCACTTTTCTGTGCAATCGTAAGAGATTGCCGTTGTTGAAACGCTTTGAAGGAAATTTTGAGGGTGTGATCGAAGATGATTAATCTACATCCGGATTGTTTCAGTCAAAATACTTTCCAAGTGCTTATTAAAAAACTACTCAAATGTAATAAACCCTCTCCAGATGGTGACTCCAATTCCGAGCTCTGGTAGAGAAGGGCGGGCGTCTCAGTGCTGAAAATGGAGCATAGGATTGGATTAATTCCCTCGAGTAAAATGTACTAGAACCGGTCTGTCCCTGGCTCTGGCTATAGAGTCAAACGGCTTCCCAACCCAAACCATACGAAATGCGGTTGCTCGAGCGGTTGATTACCGTTATTTCGTACGTAGTGAAATGACCGGCATCGGAGTAGTAGTGGCTTTCTTTTCGTGATTTAAGAGCAAAACAACACCCCAAAACGGCCAACGACGAGGGGGCGGGGGGGAAGAGGGAAACAGATTGTCATCGTCGATGGGAGCTGCTGCAAACGACGTGCTTTGGGCTGGCACAAGGCGTACATGACTCTGGGAGGACAAAACACCAAACAAGCCAGCAGCGAGCATGGAAAAGAAAAGGTTGAAGAGGTTAGGTTGCTGGTTGCAGTTTTCTTGCAGTTGATGTTTGCGAGATTAAAATGTTTGCATAGCAACGTGCGCATTGTGTGGCAACGGCTACGGGCTTACTAAGATCGTTGTTTAGCAAAGATCGTGTTGATGTTGTGTTATGCACACTGGTGTGATATTTTTGTGCCATTTTATCTGACTCTTAGTATATACTATTTGTTAGTTTCCCTAACCCTTTTTCCGGAGACAAGCGAAATGACTTCGAACGTTCCTTTTGTAAATTTTTTTAGTCATGCTGCTAAAGGCACTTTCTAATGTTATTATATTATGCCGCGAGGCTTTGATGTCAAATAATCCAATTACGCGTCTGCTTTAGTTCGCCAGTAACGATCAGTCAATTCACAAATATGGCTCATCTGTAACGCTTCCAGTTACTTGGACCTTGGAAGGTGGTAAAACGGCATAATCTACAACCATTCGTTTATTTACTCTTTCCTTCGTTCAATTGAATTAGAAAGTTCACGTCATACGAGCTACGTGGGTCGAGAAACGCTTAAACCTAACCACAGGGGCTTTTTCGGATCTGACTGTTGTCCTCTAAGAACCTGATCTCGTGTAGGGCTTCCCTTGACGTTAGCACCGCAAGCTCCGTCCCATGAGTAGTTGTTTGCAATTTGAAACGATGGTAGGTGGAAATTGGAGTAGCTTCTGTCCTGTCTAATGCACTGCTGTTAGAAGAACTGCATGGGAAAACCGTTCATTCCAATACCAAGTTCGCAAACAAGCTCTTCGGTGTTGCCATAATGCATCAGCAAAGGTTAATTTTTCCCCTGCCCAGGCACAGGTGAGTGCAGATGACATGCCGATACATACATACAAAAAGAAAAACACGACCCCTACACAACGTCGGAATCACGCTCTGTTTGGCACGCGGTCGACACATTGCGAGGAAAGTTTTCCTCCCCCGGGGGCGTTGCACCACTTTGACACCCCGTTGGGAGAGGAGGATGTTGCTCACGTATGTGTGTATGGGGCGGACGTTCCGGCCAGATGGATTTACTTCCGCTACCACCGAACCCCAGCGAGTGTGAACAGGGGGCGAAAGGCCGTGTTGTGGACCGAACACACGTGTGACGATGATCGATTTGGAGTTGGAAAAGCCGTCGTCGACAGCCAAGTTTCTCGGCGTGGCTTTAGAAAGAGAAAGAGAGAGAGACTCCCAACGCACCGTCGTGGCTTCAGCGGGCCGAAACGTGACACCTCATATGCATTTAGACGATGTCGTGAATCTGAAAGTTTTTTTCATTCTCTTGCCTCTGGTGGTTTTCTGGTTTGATTTCGCGTTGAAGGAGGCCAAATGTCAAGGTTAGACAGCGTAAGGTTGTGTCTCAAGGTTGGTTATCGGTTTGAAGCATGAAAACCCATGAAACAGATCATGCATCGCACGCGAGAAATGTGTGTCTTTAATGTTTGATATGGTTTCAATTTGGTCTGCTAGGTTCATATGGAGACTGTTACGTAAAATGTATATTTTTCGGCTATTGCACATTATTGTTTGTGGCACGTAAATAAACACTCACGTTGACGCGTAACCTCAAGAAGGTTTATTGAGCAGCCACGTCATATTTGTGCTCCAAAGACTTCAAATTGTAGAGATAGCTCTGTGCCACGTACCCATCAAGATGCAATACACTCAAACGGCTGAAAACAAACAACGAATTGTTGGAAAATTCGTATCCAACTTGCCCGTTTGGGGGGGTTGAAATTAGGGAGATAAATGGGCAATATTTGATGTCGTTCACTTCCAACAACCGGAGAGATTCAACCACACACCTACACATAAACACACACACACATTGGAGCCATAACATGCACTTAAGGCTTGCCCGGGGCGCGTCGTAATTTCCCACAAGCGCACAAAAAAGCAAATTAAACACACCCCACCCAAGGAAAACCAAAATAAGGCTGATGTGTGACGCTGGCATCTGGCCACTTGAGTAGAAAACTCATAAGGAAATTCACCCGCCACGCTTGCCATCCAATCCATCCATCCACCCGCTAATGACGATCGTGAGGAGGTCAATGGAAAATAAAGTCGGCCAATAAAGCCGACTGGTGGCACTTACAGCGAGTGCTTGCCGGGAAAACACCGCACAATAATGAATTGCATTGCTGTCGTGGGCAGAAGCATGGGAGAGAGAGAGAGAGAGCGCAAGAGGAAGATTAGTTTCTTCTTGTGCGTACTGGAATTTTGATCTCGAAAGGAGGATTTCGAAAATCGTTCGAAACTGTGCAACGTCAGCAAGAGAACCGCGACTGACGGCGGCGGGTCGCAGTTTTCCCATTCCCCAAAAGTATGGGATGGCCCCACCAGAGCAGAGTGAATGAGATGATGAGTGAGCGCAAAGTTCGTCATATCGCTTTACGGAAGAAGTGGCCCAGGCCAGTCTGCAGTCTTCGCCTCGGGGTGGATCTTTCGAGACACGTTGGACGCATGTTGCCGCAGTGACTGGAGTGTATCGAACACAGTATCCTTTTCACTTTATATCCATTTTATTCCAGAGTGGCTGTGAATGGAAGTGAGTTAGAGTGGAAGAGCGAAACACCACGTGCACTTGTAGAGAGATTTAGAAATATAAGTTTATTATGTTTATATGAACGCTGTAAATAACAACTGTGCACCTTTCGGTTATCTATCATTAAGTCGCATCCAATAACTTTCCGTATGTATATAAATCATTCCCATTTAGTCATCATTATTCGAGTGGAAGGGAGATCAAGTGAACTCTACAATTAAACGAATATGTTTCCTTTGTTACAGATTCTGTTCTGCACTCTAAACTCGCACAAAGTCGACATGAGCAACCTGCTGGGCGGGCAGATCGGGCTGAACGATTTCATCTTTGCACATAAAAAGGGCCGCCCGAAGGAGGTGGAGATCGTGAAGTCGGAGGACGCCCTCGGGCTGACGATCACGGACAACGGCGCAGGGTATGCGTTCATCAAGCGCATCAAAAGTGGCAGCGTCATCGACCGGATTCAGCATATACAGGTGCGTAGTAAGAATTCCGGGTACCCGTTTGCATCGTTTGACTGTCCGTTTTTCTTATCCATCGTAGATTGGAGACCACATCGAGAAGCTGGACGGCATAAACGTGGTCGGAAAGCGACACTACGAGGTGGCCCGAATGCTCAAGGACATACCGACCGGCTCGACGTTCACCATCCGCCTGGTGGAGCCGATGAAGAGCGGTTTCCAGGGTATCGCGCCTCGCAAGGGCACGGCGGGCAGCAAGCCGGGCAAGCAAGGATACGGCAGCGGCAAGGAAACGCTTCGGTTTAAGGCCAACGGCAATGCAGCCATCGAGGATGAGGTTTGCTTCCTGGCTGGCAAACGCTGGTCCTAGCGGGGGAGATTTTACTTTCAGCTGAACGTGGTTTCATGTGGTATCGTTTTATTTACTTCCAGCACGATGATGCGACACAAAGTGGAATTGATGCCATTAACTCACTGCTCGACTCCTTCATGGGAATCAACGATAGTGAACTAGCAACACAAGTATGTAGACTACCAAGCAAAGTTAGTTACGAGTGAGTAATGACCCACTCATGTTTCTCCATCCGTACAGATCTGGGATTTAGGTAGCAATAAAATAAATTCTATGGACTTTGCGGAAGCGATCGACGCATCAGATCTGGAGGCATTCGGATTCACCGACGATTTCATCATCGAACTGTGGGGCGCAATCACCGACGCACGTCAAGGACGCTACAAAAGATAAGCGTAAGGAAAAGCGATCCCCCTCCCTTCGTTCCCCCGAACGATCAAGAAGATCGAGAAAAGAAAGTAGCCGCGGTGGCGTCCGTGCAATCAGACGTGCTACTGGCAGATAGAGGAGCATTTACGAGAGAGGCAGTAGGGATGCATCAACGGTAGATAAGATATCGGTCGCAATTGATATGTGATGTGTTTTAAAACGACGATGATGATGATAAGGACGACGACTTCTATAACTACTGCAACTACCACTACCATGATCATGAAAGCAGTTTTCAAATGGACCTCCCTAATATGAGTAGAATCATGGAATCAGGAAAGGAACAGAGGAAATATTGGTGAGCTGTGAGATTGTGTACTTAAACAAGACGAGAATAAGTCAATTCCGTTGTCACTCCACTGTTAGAGAATAGCGCCACACTATGTAGTCCAGCCCTGGATTTAACCTAATCAAGAAAAGTGTTATCTAGACCAGCAGCCCTGATTCCCGTTGCTGTGTGAGACTGTTATTCGTTGCGGACGTAATTACTAAAGCCACACACTAGTATTTTAAATTTGTAAAATGTTGTAAAGAATGTTCTTTGTGGTATTGACCACCATCGACGGGGGCTTGTACTTGCGAAACAATATCGTTTTTCTCGCCCATGGTATTGTGTGGTCTAGGGAAAAAATCCGACAATCATTCCAACGTGAAGAAATATTTTAGCGAAGATAATGAAAATGGAAATAAATATTTAGTGATAAGGTGAGCGAACGTGCTGAGTGAGTTTATTATTATTTTCACCACCGGTTGATTTACCCTCGATATTCCCTGTTACACATTGGATATAAGTTTATTTCTTTTTCATGATCTAACGTAGCCTTAACAATTTTCATCTGCCCAATATTTTGTTGAGAAAATCCGACGTTGCCCGCTATGTGTTTGGTCATAAAACTAGTTTAGCCAATTGACCAATGATATCAGGAATGGAACAAAAGACGATGTATCGATGATATATCAACTTGAAAGATGTTTTCGGGGCTAACAATATATTCTTAGAACACATCTACCATCTTGTTCCGGTTTCAAGCAGCCTAAATGTAAAGTTCAACAGGCATTTTTTCAAAGTAATTTGCTTTGAAAATAGTTAACAAAAAAACAATTGTAAAATCGTAAAAATGTTGAACCTTTTCGGTTGCGTACAAGCGTTGCGTACAACTTTCCCGGTTCGATGTTTTGAATTACCGATGCGATGGCCGTTAAAAACATAACGACATCACAAAGTTTTCCTCTGCTAACAAAGATATCTCCTTTGCCGTACTTTGTCTATCGGAGCGATGACGGGTTTTCCAGGTTAAATTAATGTGATTCAACGGTTCGTAAATTTTGGTGAAATACTTGATGTACTAACTCATTTTTGATGAGTCTGAAAATAGGATTTGGGATCGGTTCCCCTACGTGGATTAATGAAGTGACGTCTACTCCGTTCGGAGCACCTTAACCTCTTTACCAACATTAGAAAAGCAAGATCTGTTTGACATATTCACTCTTTTTCGAGAAAGATATGCGATGTTTAGTAAGTTTGTGGAAAACTGCGATGAGTGAACGCATAATCTTATATCTTGGATGAATTTCGACACGTGTTGCCCGCGGCGAGCATGACTGATCTCCTTTCCTTCGAGCATAACACATGGGAAACCCTGTTACGGGTGTGTTGGCACGATTCGGAAAAGACGATTACGAGCGTTAGACTAGGCGGGTTTGGCGAACGAGAAAGATTGATGGTGAGATGAAAGATTGTCAAAACTTATTTCTTCCCCAAGTGAAGCGTCGTAGTTGTGTAAGCTAACCGCCTGGGGTTTTCTTCTCTTTTTTTTCGGCTAAAAGCTTGTTTTTTGTTTGAACACACAGCATTTTCCAGATGTTTGCCTTGACTGATCGCAATACATAATAACATACATTAAATCGAGACAGGGAAAGGCGGTGAACTTTGTCAGCACGATCGGGGTTCAAGGGTGAAGGAGGAACAGGAAAAACAAAGATAGTGACCCTCGGGGTGGAATGTGACCTACAACATAAACAAGCCAATGGCTTCCTCGTACCGGTTCCGCTGAACTCTCTTCTTCCCCACCACAGTCGACCCGAGTCGCGGTTCCTTTCACTCACATCCTTTCTTCGTCGCTCGTGTCCTTATGAAATAAAATTGCATTCGACGAGCATCGCCAATTTCATGGCCACACGCGTGTTCGCACATACAAACACACACACACACACATACACTCAGTTTGGGCGATGGGGTTGAACTTGAAAAGCAAATCAAAGAAACATTCATGCTCCCGTACAAATGAACCTCTTGCTCTGATGGGTTTTGGACATGTTTGTTTACTGAAGCTTGCCGTGTGTGCCCGAAACCCCCTTGTCACGCCCCTTCCCCGCCCCTCCGGCGAGGGCCTTCGGTACGGTTCGGAAGGTCGGGGAAAAGTTTCGAAATCATTTTGTTGACGCTCGTGTTGATTAAAAATTCAATCAACTCGTCCCATGCCGCATTTAGAGGTAGCGAAAATGATTCGTTTTTATTTTTCCTTTTTCATAAGGCAGCTCCAACACCCGACGGCCCCGCGTCGCCCGATGCACTTGGAGGTAAGTGACATTTAATCAGCTCAATGGTGCGTGTTGGATGCGTCGTCAAAGAGACACGCCTCATGCCCGACGTCGGGGTGCGTTCGGAACGGGAAGAAGTGGTCATTAATATTCAAACCCAATGCTCATCGGTACACAATTATGAGCGTCGAAGGTCGCCTTGGTTCGGATTCGTTGGCAAGGATGGGCCCCAGGCCGTGGGCATGGGGCTAGAATATTCCAACATCACCTTCGTCAACCTGCAGCTCCCTTCGGCTCTCCGCGCAGTGAATCATCGCCAATGGATGTGACGAACCGTCACGAGCTCCGTCACGGTGATCGCGAATAGTTGCGCGGTTGCGTAAAAATGGCAATGGCCACCAATAGGAAACCCTAGCCCGAGCCCCTAGCTCAAGCACATGCAGCACCTGAGAGCATCGACGGCGCAATTCACTCTCGTTATCGAATCTGTTTTTCGAACGCTGGGCAAAAAAGGAATCGCTTTTCATTGGCCCCTTTTTTTTCGCCCGACTCCGAGTCCCAAGAAGCCCATTCCAGCACTTTTCGGGGGAATCGGCCAAGTAAGATTGTTTCTCCCCGGCGCCGCCCCCCCCTTCGGTGTCGTTGGGAATGGCGTAATTTGTTTATGTAACTTTTATGGTCAAGCCCGGGACCCGACACCGCAACCAACTCCTTTCTGCCTTTTCTTCTCGACAGCTTCTTTGGAAGTGGTTGGTTATGCTCTGCTCCGGTGAAAAGCCTCCGTTTAGGTTCTTGAGCTGGGGGATGGGAGCTAGCTCCCGGGGCTTATTGAAACATAACACTCCCTTTCACTCTCCCCGTCCGCCACTTACGGGAGGAAATCTATTTTTACCACGACGCCCAACCGATATGTGATCCGTTCGATGCCAATAGGACACACGGACCGTCACCAGCGAGAGATCGTGCGAGAGATTTATTCGTGCGCTGACGACGACGACGGTGGCAACGTAGGATAGGAGGCTAATTTTACCCCACCATTTACCCCGGCGTATCATAAAAATAACTTTCGATAAGAAGGACAGGGACTGGAGTTGGGTGTAGGTTGTGTTGTTGTTGTTGCGTTGAAGAAAGGCGATTGATTCTCGTGGGCCGTGGTCAAAGTGGTCACTTACGATCCGTTGAGAATTATGACCGACGTGAGTGCAAATTAATTCAATCAATAAAAGTCTACTGCTGTCGTTTGTTTTAGTATGCGATTTATTAACGATCAAATGCACCTGTTACGTCTTATGTTTTACTAACCCCATCGATAGTTGATACATTCGTTTGCTAATGCAACATTACTTTCTGGTCTCTTTTTCATCAAGTTTTTTTTTACAAATTGTTTTTAACATATCTCTCAAAACATTGCAATCGCACAGAACTCTCTTTTGTTGGAATGAATCAATCAAAATGGGGTCCCAAGATAAAATATATTAATTTAAAATGGAAACATAAAGAATAAACATGACCACATGCAAGGGTTTTGAACCTGGTGAGGCTTTTAAAATTCTAATTAATGGACAACCCAGTAAAAGATTAAATAAGCTTGAGAGTCAGTGTGTACATTTTTTTCTTTTCTCTTTTACTTATTCAATACTCAATTAAGATTCGACTCCTTCTTTAGGAATTAAATCTCTGTGATGACGAATAGCTCTTTTACTTACCTCGTGTAATTTTTTTTTTTAATTTGAATCTTTGTTTAGAAGTTAACGCAGTATAAGGAATCAGTATCGTTCGATTATGAACATTACGTTTAACTTAGCAGTACACAATTGGTAAATCGGTAAGATGGACCAAAGACAGGTGGATGGAACGGACTATTATGGACAGTCGGCAGTAAGTGGCAGTTGAATGCGTGACGAATTTCCCTATCTCGCAACCCGGGGGATATAGCACCTTTCGCTGTTCGAACAAAACCGGGCCAAGTTGGGTCAGGTCGCTCGGGCTGACGTCTACGTAAAAGTTCAAAGGCAAGCCTATTGCGGGTAACGGGACACTGGCGCCGATTCACCTATCGCGTGGCCCAATTCCCCAAGTAAGGATCAACCCGAAGGAGGGTGGTTTAGGGGGGAGGGGCGGAGGCCAATCCTGCCATGCAGATATTTAGATCAAAACGCGGCCCGTCCTCCGGTGGCGGAAAGTGGCGCAAAAGTGTGTCGTGTGTGTGTTACGTAAACGCCTCTCTTCCCGGGGCGACCCCCCGCCACCGGGCGCGACTCAATTCGGCCACAGGCCGCACTCTAATCTCTATGTTTTTATTACAGTTTCACTTCCTCGTTCGCATGCGCCGCCCGGCTGCGTTTCGGTTTCGTTCGCTGGTTGGTGCATTTTCTTTTATTCGCTTCGGAGTGTGTTTTGGAAGCCCATCAGCATCACGGCGGCGCTGTGGGTTGAATTTATCACTAAACCCCAGCCAGTTGCAGTTGCATTCCAACGCCGCGCCACCCCCCCCTGCGTCACTCCTCGTCCCCGACCTGCGATGCACTTCTAATGTGCGCTTTTGTTTTTGTTTGGTTTCGTTTTTACTCTGGCGCACACTTGATTACATCGTTTCTCATCGCATCGTGCACTTTTTACTTTAGCTTGCATTGCAGTTGTTGACCAGCTTCTCCCTTTCTTTCCAACCTTCTTGGGGTGTGCTGTTGGTAGTGCTTGCTTTCTTTCGTTTCTTCGCTTCCCCAATGAAACCACGCCATTAGCGGTTCTGTAAAGGAAGCAGCAGCCAGCATGGATGCGGAATAACAGACGTCAATGTGGCAATTCTCAAGCGCTGGTAATCGAGGTTTGGAAACACGTTTCTTCACGCGCCGCTTGTTGGTTGGTCCGATCCGATTTCCTCATCGGAGTTTCAATCGGCGATCGTCCTAGAACCCTTCGGAACTCAGCTTCAAGTTTCTCGTTTGTTCTTACCACGAAACCTCAATCCAATCCGGTTTCCGCAGCTTCCAAAAAGGCTTGGCATGTCGAACGGGTTACCGACTGGACCGGTACGAAAACAAGTTGCAATGGAGTCTAGTTTATTTACTTTGCATTCGACATGCAAGCGACGAAAGACCGAGCACTGCAAAAGGCCTTTTACTGACCACCAACATTTACCTCCAAGTTGGCGCCACACAGAGTCGACAGAAACCTTCAACAACGCGCCCCAATGCCATCCGTTTTTCTTGCCACCGAAAACTTCATCCTTCAAACAGGACCGATCTCTCTTAATGGCCTAATCTGACGATATGGGACACAATTTCGTCTCAAAGCCGCACGGAAGAGAACATTAAGCCCCGGTGGTCATCACCGCGGACCGGTTTGTACTCAGAACTTTATGTGCGCCCGTTGACGCACATACCCTGCACTTAGCCCCATTCGTCGTGAACTTGAGACTCGTTTGTACGCAACGGCTAGGGCAAGCGCATGGGAAGCTGGAAGGTATGACCGATCCGGTGAGGCAGTTCTAAAGCCGAGATCAACAAGCGTAGGCAATTGAACGCAAGGGTACGAGAAAACCTCGAAAACAGTAAGGGCGCACAGGGTGTTCTCATCGACAACGTTCACCTCAACCCCCGACCGGCGACGAAGGGTGTCGAGGGTCGCTCCGGAGTTGGTCGGTGAGTTTTTTTTTTTTGGGTTCAATCTTGTTTTTCGTGATTTTTCATCATATCGTACGGTACGAAGAAACGGTTCACTAATGTTGCTTAACTTTTTATTACACTTATAAAAGTTAAAAGTAGCAAACAAGTAGTAATATTTTATGTTCTATGAGTACTTCATGTTTTATCCAAAGTTACAAACCAGGGATGATTTTCAATCAATATTGCCGTACAATTTAAACGCCTCCAAAAGATCAAGAACAGTGGTTCAATAAGTGATCTGATGATCTATTTTAAGTAAATTGTATTACTGAAAGCGTATTTTTCATTTACGTTTGCTAGGTATTCAATATTTTTATTAACGAATTGAAACAGTAGAGTTAAATATGAATCGATCAGTCAATCAGTCAATCCAGGTCCGGGTTTAGCCGGGGTAACCCAACTAAGTGTTGGTACCAGGTCGAAAGTAAATAGCTGAAAGCCAATGACATCAATCTTTTACCAATATTAAGAGGTAGATGAAACAAACTGGGTACAATTGCTTAGTTTAAATTATGGTCTCCAGCTTGTTTCCTTGATATTATAATGAGCATCACAAAGTCATTTATCTATGTTCCTTTTTTTTATTCGTATGGAGTAGGTGTTCTAGTTGCATTACACCTGCATTGCACCTCATAATCTTGCCTACGCCTTCCCTCCCTTAGGTGTCGTGGCGAAGGTTTCCCTCGTGCCAGTTCGAGTCGGCGCAGAGCGGCACGGAGAAGAGAAGGGACGGTAAATCACCCTTTTAAACATGGCAAGGACGCGAATCCATATCGGCATCGAGTCTCTCTGGTCTCGAGTGCAACCAGTTGAAACCGGACCGCGTTCATCGATCGAGTCTGGTTGGGCTTCGTTCGTTCTTCGTTTTTTTTCCTCTCGCTGTAAGCGCCCGTAATTGACCGATACGAACACCATGCCGACCTAGCAAGAAGCGGCATGCGACTTTTCAACGCACCAGTGCGAGCATGGCATGGCAAGACGGAACGCCCCGACCGACCGTGTGTCACACGAACGAAAGTAAAATCAGCCTCCGCAGGAACGGACCGGTAACGCGAGAAGACCACAGAAGAAGAAAGCAAAGTAGGCAGCGCCGTCACTAACCTTTCCCAAACGCTCCCCGAACCTGTCTCCTGGAAAGGTGTTATGTGCCGTGCGTGCCTCAAAACAGGAATGTCTGACCTCGCTTGACCTATTTGCGTTGTGTACCGAGACAATGAGTGCAACGACACGCGACACTATGCTGGACATGCACTTCTGCAACGATTCCGTTTAGACACGGCGGTTTTTTTTATTGCTGTTGTTTTGTTTACTTCTCTCTTCTCCCGCGCCGGAGGTTAATCACCCGTTGCTGGGGGGGGAAAGATGGACTTTTCTTGCTCACCATGAGAAAATTACATCCTGTGTTCGTGTCCTTGTGTCAGGGTGAGTTGTGTGCCGGGCTAAAAACATGCTTTCTTCCTTGCCCTCATTTCCATCGGCACTTTATGTTGGACTCTCCACATATTCACGTCACGTCCAAGTCATGTTATGAAACAATAGAGATGGTGTACGAGTGTATCTGCACGGATTCGACGAGCAAAAGTGGGAGGATGTATTCTGACTTTTCGTTGTTTTTTGTTTTCGGTTGTGCAAGAGAAAGCGTTTCAACATTTTCCGCCCAAAACTCGTTCGCCAATTATCGTCGGATAAACGCCATGTCTCGACGAGTGTCCGCACGTCGTCCAGGTACTTGCGGCCCGGAAAGGAAATCTTTCACTCGAAATTAACTCGCCAAGACATTTCCTCGCCCGTAGATGTTTCCGGAAAAAGTAAAACATTAACCGCTTCCCCGTAGCATAATTACCTTTCGTTCAGTGGGCTAAGTAACTTGCATCTTCCACTCTGGGACCTCTAGAAAACGTAAGAGAGGGAGAGAGAGGGAGGGGGATTTTTCCTATGTTTAACGTTTTGATTCATTCGCAGTTTACTGAATTTGTCGCTGAAGAGATCGTGATCTTTCCCTCGGAGACGCGGGCTTTGTTACGAGAAAGGGTCAAGTCAAATCTTTCCTCCCGATTAAATAACGTCTTTCGGCTTGTGTTCCGTCGTTGGAACGCAAAAGAATGTCCCTTGTTATTTTCATGTTTCGAAGGCAAAGTGTATGCTCCATTGCAAATCTTGAGCATACCACTCTTTCCAGTAGTTTTTCTTTGCCTTCATTTGTAACGTCCTTGTTCTTGTTCCCTCCAATCGCAAGCTTCTCCCAAATGTTGTTTGAAGTAACGGGGCGCCTAAAGCAAGTGGAGGTGACAAATGTGGGCACCGTTTCGTGATGTCGCCCACAGCGCATGGCACGACATAACGACCCTCTGGGCCCAAGAGAAGCCACCGGGAGTCCGAAAGACAATAACGAGGAAATGACGCCACCGCCATCGACACAACTGGAAGCCACAACCGGAGGATGACGCAGGACAGGAGGACACAAACATTACGAGAACGAGAAAGACAGAGTTGTAACCGTTTGAAGCACACTTACGAGGCGCTACGGGCTTCCCTGGAGCGGCGTCGTCGACGATGGTGAGATCGTCCTTTCCCTTCGTCGTCGCTAAAAAGCATCGAGCGGCGGGAGCATAAGCATCGGGCAGCATCATCGCACACATTGCGCAAGGCGTCAGTTTCATCGGAATGGCGCGATAACGTGCTTGGTGCTGCGCAGACACGTGTGCAGACGGTCGTCACTTTGTCGCGCGTTATTTAGTTTTTTTCCCTTGGCCAGTAACGCTTGGCGTGCCGCGAGCTTCAACGCGAGTAGATTTCTTTATCGACGATGGCGACGAAGAAGATTTATCAAAGTGGGATTTCGTCATCCTCGGCGCAAGCCACCGTCCGTGTAAGTCCTTTGGAGCACACGAAAAAGGGCTCGCCGTCGATGATGACGATGATTGTCGATCGTTTCCAGCGAAAACACTCGTCTTGGGCAACATATTCTTGCCCAACAGGGGGGCTTCTTTCGAGCACCCGGTGGCATTCGTCGTTGTATTCCGGTATTGACTACCTTCCCAGGCAGCAACTCCTTCGCCGTTTTGTTTGGCGGAATTCGGTGGCGAAACGGACAAACGAGTTCGAAGTGCATCGAAACTTCTACGGTGCCCCCCCCCGCCAGAGGAAGGTATCTTCGGCGCCAATTTGGGGAGAGCGGCGGGTGTTGCCGGGGGGAGGAGTGTTTTTCTTTTTTGACTTCATAGCCCACTTGAAGGTGTGCTGTTTGTGACTTCACGCACTTCTTCACCGTCTACTGCGAGAGCTGCGCAATTCCACCCGTAAGTGCGCGTGCAAGAGACGTAGTGTGTTGCGTGCCGCCAAGAGCGAAGCCGGCCTAAAGTCCGGCACTTGAAACAAAAAATGACTGAAGTGAGCCCCGAGCCTAGACGGACTACTGGACGGATGGGTGTATAGGGTACTTATTGACCCCCTCGCTCGGTGCGAGGGAAAACGTGTTTTCATCCACGGATTCACGTCCGCACGGCGAGCGCAGGCGGTTCTTTCCATTCCCTCGCCGAAACAGCCGAAGTCAGAGTCGATACTTTTGCTTCTGGAAAGATCTTCTGAGGAGAAACTTGGCCGTCATGGTCTTGTTTTTGACTTATGAACTGCCAAACGTGAGGCCGTTCTGTACCGGTGCAGCGGTTGACGGAACCACGGAAATAGCACGAAGGTGTTAATTGGAACCTTCTCTTCCGTGAGCGCCCTTTTGCATCACCGAGCCATGGTTCGTTTGCCGCCTTGAAGACCATCAACAATATTGGAGACAGTAGGAAAATGGTTTAAGTACATTTAGAACTTTCCCAATCGCTCTAGAATTGTTCTAGCAATTACTTTAAACTATAATTAGAGTTAAACGTGGGTATATAATAATAACTCTTTTTGGAGCTTGAGTGCAGACTCAACAGTACCTCGATGAGTAGTTCCTTTAAGTAACTCTTTGGTAAAATAAAAGAGTTAGTAGTTGCTACAATGAGTCTACTCCTAAAGAGTATGTAAATAAGCTAGAAACTAACTGTCCAAATTGTCTCTCCCGCTCTAGTTTACTTACCTTTTAACTTAGTACTTCCCTTTTTAGGATAAGACTCTCAGTTTAGACTCGGACAACATATTTAATAAGAGACGATAATTTCAAAACTTGGCATATCTTATACCTTCCAAGAGTTACAAAAACTATTTTGTTGGTTTAAACCTTCAATTCGTTAGTAATATTCTATTCATCCACTCAATCTGAACTAAATTCAATCTAGTTCAGTAAGTTTGAGCAGTGACAAGCGGATCTAAAAGTTTCAAGTCCTTAGTGTTTCTTAATGTTTCTTCACAGGGAGAGGCTAGCAACAGATACTTCGTATAATACGTCTTGGATAACCGTCAATCACGATATCCAGCAACAACCGTACCCGTTAAACGACTTGTGACCATTAATCCTAACTGATTTCCTTTTTCGGGGAATGCTTACCTCTCTCAGGCCATGTTGGTTATCAAGACTCAGCAGCTCGCGTTCCACAGCGATTGCAGCAACGAAAACCCGTTTGCAACGCGATGTAGATTTTCCTTTCCAACAGTTGTTGCTGTCGTGAGTCGACTCCCGGCCGGTCTACTCCTCCCAGGTCCAGCGCGCCACAGGAATGCACAGCTTCTTCTCACGAAAATGAAAAGTGAAAACTCAAATCGGTCATCAACCCGCTCGCGACCGTTCGATCTGTGAAAACGCGCATGGTGGAGGTTGTTTTTCATTCTATTACTCGGTTTCGATCGGCTTCTAGAACCTTTTCAAGGGAAACTAGAAACCGTTGGAAAAGTGTCCAGCATCGAAACGCCAGCATACAGAAGCAGACAGAATGTTCCACCGAAACAGGTTTACCGAACGAGGGGAGGCGAAAAGAGGCCCGTGGTTGTGGTAAGGTCGTGTTTAGGTACGCGAGGGTGCAGTGAAGCTGTGGTGTCTGCATGCCCAAGGGTTGTGCAACCCCATGCCCTTCACTCCTCTTTCCCTTGAGCCCTTGAGTTTAGAAGCTTCAAGCCCAAGAGTTGAAGAGGAATTTCGATTCCAACTGATTCTCCATCCTAATCCGCCGGTCGTTTCGGATTGTTGCGTGTTCAAGCAAGATATGCAAGATGAGGATGTTCAAGAGAATCGACTATTTTTAAGCACCCCGAGATCCCGCGACACCGACTCCGAGTCTCAGAACTCAAGGTTAACCGGGGCTCGGATGAAATCGTCGGCTTTGATCTTCTTTCAAAATCTTCGACGAAATCTGGCATTTTCATGCTCGTGTGGGGACGGATGCAGCACATTAGCAAGTAAAATGTCCGACCACTCCACTTCCACAGGATGGCGAGCCTCCGCGCGTTGGCCGAGAACAGATAAATGTATGCGTTTATGGTGAGCTTAGTTTCGTTTTCGATTCATTCAACCGATTACGTTGACCTGTTGGTCTTCTTAAACACTTAAACACTGCGCCTTTTCCCCTTGGTTGATTAGGTGCATTATGAAATGTTACTGACACGAGAGGGTTGGGTTAATTCTCTTCATTCGCCGAACGATGTTCAATGCTTTGTAGTTTTGTCCTCGAACTGTTCGCCTTTTCGTTCGTGTTTCGCTGCAGATCATGTTTCCCGGCGGTTTAAAGTGCATCGCATTGAAGTGTTGAATTCCATAGATCTTTCCAGTGCGCGCATTGAAGTCACCAAAAGTGCGATCACGTTTTTGTGTGTGAGAGAGAGAGGGTTGGCGCGAGAGAGAAACCACGTGCGCAGCTCGTAGAAACCACGAAGAAGGGTTGCTTTGCACACGAAATTCCAAGACATTACATTCTCTCTCTCGCTGTTAAACCAAAGAAAGAGAGAAACCACGCTTGAGCCAGAGAGAAGAAGGACCTCATCGTCTAGAAGAAGCATGTCGAAGTGGAATGCTTTTAATGCATCGCGCTCAGCATGCTGAGCTTTAGTTGATCGCCAGCAGTGAAAGTGAGCAAACGTCGCAAGTTTTCGTTGTTCGTAAAGGGGATATCGCGCGCCGTGGGCGCAAACCACCCCTATTTCGCCACCCAGTTTAACCCGATGTGTGAGAGTGAGTTTATTTTACATCCCAATTCATATCGTGCCAGACAGATCACTGACCGGAAACGATGAAAAGAAAACTGGGTCGTTAACTTCCAACCCGACCCCCTTTAAGACTTTGTGGAAATTGTCAACGTCGTCGGTTTCTTCACAAAGACGTAGAAAGTTGTGTTAATTGTAGAAAACGCGCACGCACCGAGCCGTTTTCCTTTCGGTAAAACCCATCGGGGAAGGAAGGGATTGGTTGGAAAAGTGTTTACAAGATACCATCGTGAAGCTTTAGAGCACCTCGACGGGGGTCATCGTGTTAAAAAAAAGCACCACCTGATTTGATGAGGAAACTGGACGGCTATGAAGGTACCGAAAGGAAAACAACTCAACAAACCTTGAGTGCATCCGAGCCGAACATATTCCGGCGTTCGAAATGGTTCAGTTTGTTTGTTTGTTAAGAAGAAAAAGGCAAAACAAACAGTGTGTTGTAGGAAAAGGATTCCCAATCGCGTAAGGTCGTCGAGGAAAATCAGAAGGGGGCAGAGGAAGGAGTGTGTTTGCAGGTGCGTGCGTGTATGTGTAGGTGTTTTTTTTTGCTGTTGGCGAGGGAAAGAGTGCAGCAAAGTTGCATTTCGAAACATTATTCCAAACGCAACCGGCTGAGGTAGTGTTTGTGCCGTATTTAGTGTAATGTAATGGTGGTATTGAGTCCATTGCAACATCACTTTGGCTTTCATCCAAAGCCTGTGTTGTCATCCTGCTTTAACGAGCGACGCGATCGAGTGTTTCGTTTAATTTGAAGTCACAATTTCAGTCTTCAGGCTCTTCTAACTATAAACCTCTACTCCTTCTCTTCCCTTCCACCAACACAACGTTCTCTAGCAGTAAGGAAGTAGACGATTGACGCAGACAATCGACAGAATCTGTGCCTCTTTTCGGAGTGTTTATGAACTCGTAACACGTAGCGGCCATTCCCACACGTTCCAGGAACGGCCAGAGTTCCGCTTCCCGCAGGCACAACACCCGTCCGCCACTCCCCCCCCCGCGCCTTAGGGGTTGGCCTAGAAATTTAATTTCATGAAACAAGCATCATCGGTCCGACCACCAGCGCAACTGCAACTTCCTCCACCGTCGTCGTCGTCGACCAACCCCATCGTCCTGCGCTCACTGCGAACCGGTGAGAATCTGCAGATTTGATGCATTGTTTCTTCCACGTAAGTATCGGCTCGGATTTTCCTTCGGCCCAACCCCAGAAGTGTTCGGCCACGGTTTCGTGGTCGAGTTCGTTTCACTTTCATCGCGCTCACACTGGTGTGTGCGAGTGTTTCAAAGTGGCGCATGGCGAGCTGGAAGAGCCCATTACATAACATTTGTTTACGTTTCTTTCACCTGCTTTCGGGCCGCGCTCATATGCAACGGACGGTTAAAGTAACGTTCGTTTCAGCATCGATCGATCGATCGGGGCAGAATACTCGTTTCTCCTTCGAAAGATGGAGACAGTTTCATTTCTCTTCGAGATGATTCCGTGCTCAAGTGTTCTTGCTGTCGATCGTTTGTTCGTTTGTAGGTCACCTCGAACGAGCGGGAAATTGGTTTTTGCCATGGCCTATTCAGAACTCGTGGCGACATCGATGGCTGTCGGATTTTTTTTAAAAGTGACCAAACGCCAATCGTAAACGCGGTTCGCAATGAAAGTGCGTTTCGCATCGCGTGAGGGCATCCGAGCTCCGAAGCAAGTTGTGGTGGCAAAATAAATTAAGAAAACATAACTGAAGGCTGAAACGCAACACCCCAGACCCGGGGCGGGCTGCTGTCGCCTCATGAATCTTGGTGGAAAAGGTTGGAACGATTATCGCTTGCTGGTCAGTCCGGCAAAGGTACGGAAATTTGCCCATTTTGCAGGAGGCTTTGTCGATGTGCTTTGAAGACTTTGAAAAGCGAGTCCCCCCTGTGGCGATGAGGGCGGAAACTTGTTTTCTAATGACCGGCACACACACACACTCGGGAACCGGAAGCAGTTCGGGAAGGAAGGCAGGAAGGAAGGAAACCAGATAATCAAACCAGTTTTAACCGCCCCGTGGTGCCGGCTTCATTGCGCGAGGGATGAAATCTTGATCGGGAACATGAACACATATTCAAGCACCCTGTTTGCTTGAGTATGCAGATAGAAACTATACAAAGTACAACAATGTGTCGGGAAGCCACATCGTACGAATCGTAAGGATTAATCATTTGGTGGCATGCAAATCCCAAAGCTTCCTCTTTGCGTAACTTGATGTGGAAATGATTTCAAAAGATTTACTAGCATTACTTGTTAGGTGGGATCATAAATCGTACCAAATCGTTAGCTGTAGCGAAGCTGTAGGATCAAATTGAAAGTCGTTGAGCAAGCAAAGAAAGAGATCGCATCATTGTAAAATTCAAACCTGTTCTTTTCTAATTATTTTAAAATGATGTTCTTTTCGTCTTGTTCAGGAGGGTGTGGATTACGTTTTGTGAATAGTTTCATAAGAGTGGCAAACGAAAAGCCAAAAGGTGATGCTCAATCAGTTAATCCACACATTCGTGTCATATTTTTCAAGGTAGCCGCCACGACCAAGACAATCATCATATTTAGGGTGTGTTGCACCGCTGGTTCAATGATCTCAAAAGCTTGTGGGTCTGTAGGACTTAGAGTTATGGCCCAAATCTATGTCAGTCCGTGGCCGGCGACCTGTAACACATTACCATTGACTCGCTGTACTCCCAGCGTGCTGCTGCTGCTGCTGCTGCTGACCACAAACTTTAACCTGCTTTCGGCGCTCCGGCGCTCCACCACCGGCTTGCAACCCGCCATCGGGATGATATAATCCGCGCCTAAACGGGTGCGCCACGCTCCGCGAATAAACCGCCGCCGTTTCTGTTCGGCTCGGTTCGTTTCGCTGATGATCGAACGGCTGCCCACCAGTGTCGCTCCTTCTCTTTCACCCCGCGTCTTTCGATTTGCTCCGATTTATTTTGTCTTTTCGCGGCCCGTTCGCTTTCCAAGCGGCTCGTCGCACTTTCCACGGGACTTTCCACTTTTTCAGTGCAGTTTCGGTGCACGCCATGGTGCGGATTTGTTTTGTACCCGGCGCTGGTTGCAACACACATCACGGGTTTTCTGTTTTTTTCCTTTTATTTAGCTTGCGCCGAATCACCGAGCACCACCGTGTGGTCAAACTGTGCGAATCGATACAGCTGATGTGGTTACGGTTGTGCTGTGAAAAAAGGGTCACCGTTCATCTCGTGCATGATCTCGTACCCCGACGACGAGTTGCTCTCCTCTCCTCGCGCGACTCGAGTCGAGTTTTGCATTTATAAATGCAGCCATTTGCTATTTACGGTACCTTTTTCTCTGCCCGTCGAACCGTCGCTCCCTGTTCGAGTGAGGGTTCGTCGCTTCAAATGCATACACCACTCGCGCAAGTCGTTTGTTTCCGAAGCGAAGCATAACAACGATTCTATTTGACACACTTCCATAAAATCATCATTCTTGTCCACCGATGGTGGTTGGAGGTTGGAACCTTCGTGGGGTGCAATAAATAACATGCCACGATGTAGCGCAAGGATCTTGTCGTAGAAATACTGCATCGAAAGGTAAGCAGCAACTGCATACGAATAACAAATCGCAACAAAAACACCTGTCAAAACAAGTGAATTAGATTGCATGGGGGCACAATTTCTCCACCAACAATGCTTGGACACCGCGTGACAACCGTTAATTTATATTAATTTCATTCGTCTCTACCTCGGGTCATGTTTTCCGCATTCGGAATCTCCCGAGCGGGAGAGATACGTCACCGGAGGGAGGCAAAGGGGTATTATTTAATTGCAAATAAGCCGCCTGCATGGCCGCCCTCTTATGGCATAGTAAAGCGATCGCTCGCTAAGCGATTTCTGTTCGCTTTCGTACCATGCCTCGTCGAAGCCATTTCGACCAGCGTTCGACTTTCTTTTTGCGCCAACAACGATTTTGCAGCGCCGTGGGGAGAAACTGTTACCGTAAAACCCTCCTTCTGGGATGATGATTTTTCTAATTGCATTCGCAAAGCGACAGGCAAGATTGCCTCCACCGTTGGCGTTTGCGCCTTATTTCCGCCGCAATGATGTAGTTGCTCCCTTTAGCGATAGTCTAACGCCCCGATCGATGGACGGCCCCTCGGCCGTTTGTTGACATACCGACAGTGACGTCTTGGTTGGCAGAACAATAATCACCAGCTTGAGCGGGCTGTCCATCACATCCCATCGAATGAGTTTCCCAAGCAAATTAATGATCGACCACCACCAATGTGGCTGAGCGTATAGTTATGAAACGTCGAACCGCTCGAAGAGGCCGTACGACACAACATTAGTGGTGGTTTTCCCTGACGACGAGCACATATGTTGATGTCATGCATTCCTAAAACCCACCGTAATGCTTATCGAAAGTGAAGTTTTTCGACGATTGGAGAGAATAAAATAAATGATTGAGTGGAAAGAGAAAGAGAACAACAATCGCAAGCCATTTGTTATCCGGTTTTCACGCCCTGTTTGGGGGTTTTTGCCAAAACGTGGCACCGAAGGAATTACAACTCTTTTTTTTCCATTGTAAACCACCACATCTTCCCGGGAGAGGGTTAAGAATGTTTACCAAAATAAAACTAGAAAACCAACCTCCAATCACTTTACCACCACCGGACCATCGGTGGGCAAGACCATGTCGACTCAAGAAAGAAAAAAGAAGGGCATCGCACGGGAGGAGAAGAAACCGGTCGACCTTTCCAAATATTCGAAACGTTAACGGATTGTCAACAACAGCTGCATGTGGTCGCGGAAGGGTTGGGAAACCGGGCAAGGGGGGGAAGCTGTCAGTATCATGTTTGCCCGCATCGCGGAGACTGGGAATGATAAAGACTGGAACTTTCGGAGTCTGAAGAACTGCCCAACGGCTGCTAGAAGAAGACGTCTTGGAACTGAGTAAAGGTGCACGACCATACACCCCAAGACTCCATCCAGTTGCGACGTGCGAGCGCTGTCGGGCATGCAGCATGATTATTAATGACTGCGCACGTCCTCCTCAGCAGTAGCTCGGCATTCGCCCTGGCAGGTAGTTTCTTTGTATCCCCCTTTGATTCAGTAGTTCAACCGCTCCATACTGGGAGCGGGTGTTCCCTACGTCAGCAGCAAGTAGTGGTCGGGGCTGCGTGTTAAGCACCGATTTCCTTTCCCGCAATCATCACGTCACTCTTAACGCTTTTTTGTTTGCTCGCGTACTCAAGTGTCTTCGATCATTAAGTACTGTCATTTTTATAATTTCGCATTGTTTTCCGTTTCTCCACCCGCGCGCGCTTTTCTTTGCAGACACACCAAAACGATGTTGGGCTTTCTAGCTTCATCATTATTAGCTATAAGCATCATCTGCTCGGCTGATCCCGGACAGGCCGGCCCGCTCGATCCGGTCCTCAACTGGGCCCGGATGGATAACATCAATCTTCCCTGGTTGCCATGTAAGTACCCGCACCTTCGTTTTCAACCCATCGCCTACGACATTTCCATGCACACGATGTCCTTGTACCAGCTGTGCATTATGTCGTAACAAATGTTTGATAATGGTGGAGGCAAAATCTGGCGTTTTTCCAAGCGCCCCTACAAGGGAAAACTAAACGGAACAGAATGTTGTGTTGGAAATCCGAAAAATAAAAGAACCTGATGGTATTTCGCTTGTGAATCATCAAGCGTCGTTTTTATCCTGAAACACGTGGAAGTGACATTTTAGAATGTGTTTTATTTTGACCTTAATGAAGGTACTTAGTTTATTCTGCGAAAATTAATTAGGAAAATTTGATATATTCCACATGAGACCTGTTTGACGTCCGTGCAATTACCTTGCGTACTGTCTCGTAAGCTACTATCAAAAAGTGAGGCAAACAATAGTTAAACAATTTTTTCACGTTTGATCAATTTGGTTTTTTTCTTATCATTATTGCGTTATTATCTCGTCATTACAAAACACAAGGTCACCAGAAGTTCGTTGTATTTTTTGTTTAACACACAATTACCATTTTATACATTTTAAAATTTTGATATGTTTTGCTAGAACCTAGTATGTTGTAGAAATTCTTCTTCTAAAGATATTTCTCATTCTCACCCTTGCTTATTGCTAAATCAATGCTCTCGGCCTTTTTTTTAACAAGAATTAACATAATTTCCTTCAACCTCAAAGAGGTGTTGATTACACTTTACTCTTAAATTTTTCATCAGTTTAGTGATATTATTCGAACCCATAATGAAACTCCTTCAAGGACAAGGGATCTATTTTTTTTGTTTATGCTTTTGTGATCGATGATGCCATCCCATCGCTTTACGGGGAACTTGTTTGGCCTGCAAATAAAAAGCCAATCACTAACATACAAAAACAAAATGCCCAGCAAAGCAATATCGAAATCAATTCATTAACCTCCTGAACGAGTGAGCCTTCGGATAATTACCATCTTTTGTTCTACCCTTTTCCTCCTTCAACCCTTGGGGTTATACCGAAACCGTGTGTTCAATAAGGCAACAAATCTGTTGCAAACCAAACCGAACGCTAATCGTCGGTATTGCAGTGCTTCTTCAGTCCGGTTAGAGATTATTGGCACCTATAAATCTGTAAGCCAGAGCCAGACAACGTTCATCGGTGGGCTGGGAGATTAATCGACGAGCGGAGGGGGGGAGGAGAGAGGTTTGTCGAAGGTCCATTTTGTAACGATATGGGGACATTGAGCATAAGCACGGAAGGGTTTGGACTCCCGGCGCGGCATTCGTGCACGTAACAGCTCTGCTTTTCTTTCCCCTAACGTGTGGGAACCGCGAGCGCGCAATTTGCAAGATCGTTCAAGATGAACGTTAAGTAACCACGCGCGCCGTTTTTTTTTTTCATTGTATTTATTATTTGGCTCCGATGTTACGTTTTTATCCGAATGAAACGCGCCTGAAACCAGCCGTGGCGAACACAGAATGCGATTGGAACGATTTTGTCTCGAACGCATCGAAGCATCGCCGGCTCGAACTTTCCTCATTCTCTCGGCCTTCGGTTTTCACACCTTCATCTCCATCGACTGGTCTGTGTGTGTCAACGGCGAGTGAGGGAAACCTCACCCCTCACCCTCACCCTCGCACACACCCGTACCCACGATGCCGCGAAGGTCGCGAACATGTTCGCGGCGATAATTTGCCAGAGCAAAGGAAGATGCACAACAAACAACCCAACTCACCGGAAACTGGGTCACGTCAACCAGCGCGTGTGTGTGTGTGTGTGAGCTGAAAAGTGTGCCGAAACCCGCCAGTCGGCATTTGGGAAGCCCTCGAGTAGGGAAGGGGGAACGGATTACATAAAACCACGATGCGTTGATTATGCGTTGACCTTCGGAGTGACCTTTACCGCATATTCCAGATGAGAACATGACGCGCTGCTACGGGGAGCTGGGCTGCCTGAACATCACGAAGGACTGGTACCACCTGATCTTCCGGCCGTTCAACGTGTTCCCGCTGCCCCGGAGCGTCATCAACACGCGCTTCATCCTGTACACCGAGAAGAACCCGACCGACGGCCAGCTGCTGCAGGCGGACACGAAGGACACACTCGTCAAGTCGCACTTCAACCCGGACTGGGACACCAAGTTCATCATCCACGGGTTCATCGACACGCCGCTCTCGAACTGGGTGTCGGAGATGCGCGACGAGCTGATCACGCGCGGTTCGCTGAACGTCATCGTCGTCGACTGGGCGGGCGGATCGTTGCCACTGTACACGCAGGCCACGGCCAACACACGACTCGTGGGCCTGGAGATCGCCTACCTGATCCGCCGGCTCCAGGAATACCGAGGTCTGCGGGCGGAAAACGTCCACCTGATCGGACACTCGCTTGGCGCACACACGGCCGCTTATGCCGGCGAGCGGACACCCGGCTTGGGCCGCATCACGGGGCTGGATCCGGCCGAACCGTACTTCCAGGGCATGGGACCGATCGTGCGGCTCGACCCGTCCGATGCCGCCCTGGTCGACGTCATCCACACGGATGGACGCAGCGTGTTTCGGCTGGAGATCCCCGGCTACGGCATGTCGCACGCCTGCGGCCACCTGGACTTTTACCCGAACAACGGCAAGGAGCAGCCGGGTTGCGCGCTGTCACAGGAGGGCGCCGCCACCATCCCGCTGACGTTGATCAAGGACGGCATCGAGGAAGCGTCCCGGGTTCTTCTCGCCTGCAACCACATCCGCGCCATCAAACTCTTCATCGACAGCATCAACGGAAAGTGTCCCTATGTTGGTAAGTCGTCGCTGTAAGTATTGGTCCGTCCGATTACTCACTGCAGCCCGCTTCACTTCCACAGCGCATCGGTGCCCGTCGTACCAGCATTTTCTCAGCGGCAACTGCTTCAAGTGCACATCCGGTAACTGCGCCCTGATGGGTTACCACGCGTCCTTGCCAATCACCACCGCCAAACAGAATGTCTCGGAGAACGACGTGATCAGCGGATCGTCCATCGTACCTGTCGCTCCTCAGCCGGGTAAATACTTCCTCGCGACGGGCCGCGACTTTCCCTTCTGCCGTAAGTTCCTCACGCCACCGCTGCTTTGGTTTCCGGTGAATAACTTCGTTCCTTCATTGCTCTCTCCCCCCTTCCAGAGCGTCATTATCGATTCACGGTCGAGCTGGCGAAGCCGAAAGTGGCCGAACCGTGGGTTCAGGGCCACCTAACGGCCGGCCTTTTCTCGGAACGGGGCGCCCTACGTAATATCGACCTCACGCCGAAGGGAACGGCCCGCCTGGAGCACGGTACCACGTACCAAGTGGTCGTCACGAACCCGCACGATCTGGGCGATCGCATCCGGAAGGTGGAGCTCTCCTGGACACACGACATGAACGTCCTCGAGCCGACCACACTCTGCTTGTTCTGGTGCAACAGCCACCTGTACGTGAAGTCGATCCAGGTCGAAACGATGCAGATGCCATCGCGAGAGTAAGTACCACGCCGGAGTCTTGCTTTCCCCGATACGGTACTAACACCACTGTCCGTTTGCTTTCTAGGAAACGCAACATCGAGTATCCAAATAAACTATGTGCGCCCAAGCGCGAATACGCCGACATTGCCAGCCGCGGCTCGTACTCGTTCTACGATAACTGCAAGCGATAGGAAGTGTCTCGCCGTCTCCGTCGGGGGCGCACGTTGCCAGCCTTAGAAGAGGTACAGGTTGCCAAGACTTTCGACAGGGACTCTATGGCGACTAGTTTAGAGAATAAGCGCGTCGTGTAATTTAGTTGAAAGCTAGACATTCTCCTAGAAGTAGTATTCTTTCCACCGTCTCCTATCCTCATCTGGATAGTAACAGGTGATAAGTGTTTTTCCTTTTTGCGCGTCGTGGTGATGATCATGGATGAGCCAACAAGTTCTTCGTTCAGACGCGCAGATAAAACCTTCCTCCGTGCTTCGCTCGAAACATCTTTCCACTATGTCGCGTTCCTTTAAATCATTTCTATGAAATATTCGACGTTCTCGCGCGCGTACTGCTCCATTGACTCTTAACTATTAGGCTACATTGCATACGGACACATTTGTTTTAGGGTCGTGAATTAGTCAATAAGTTGTTGCAATGCCGATTTAGATTTTAGTCTCTTCCCGGTTCGGAACATAGAAATGGATGGATTGTTCTTGGAAAAAGAGCGCGAAAAGCACGCGTTTATCGACGGTCAATTTGGGAGGATTTTGTGCATTGGTAGATTTTAAAACCAAAGTGATAGACATTTCCGAGGTGTCGGGACCGGAAGAAGGCGAACAGGCGAATGCTGGTGTATTCGCCGGCGATCATTTCAACTCGTTTTCTTCACCCTTCGGAAGCCATATATGAAGTAATGCTTGCGTTTTTTTTCCTGCGTTTTTGAACCTGTTCAGATGAAATGTGTACTTGTTTAGCAGTTCTAGTTACCGGGCATGCTGAAGACCAGTTATTAGGGGAACGGCAGACCGGTAGGTAAACCTTCCATGCGTTTAGTGAAATACTTTGCAACTGAAACAACATTATTGTGATACATATACGAAAAGAGTGACTGTAGATTATGAAATAAAAAATGATACAATTTATTTCGTCGTACCGTTTTTGTGTTGCAGCTACCAGGTCCTATTCACATACTCGCGTATCCAAATCATTTAAACCCTCTGTGTATTGCGGTGTTTAAAACTTAAAAACTAATCAACGGTTTTCGAGAATCCGACGATTGCGTCATGCGGGGCTTAGCTTCCGCGTCCTCACGACATGGCACCATTCGTTAGCGCCTGTGCCAGATCGTTGAGACCGTGCGAAAGTGCCAGCATCGCCGAGGACATGTTGGTAAGTGCCTGGGCGATGACTAGCTTGGAATCGTCAATTTTTCGCTTCTTCATGACCGTTTCCAGCTTCTCGGAGGTGCGTTTGAGATCTTCTTTCAGGCGAGCCTGCTGATGCGGTGCTGTACTTAGCGGTGTAACTTTGGGTCGTAGGAATTCACTCGTGGCACTGATAGGACTCACCGAAGCCAGCTCGACGTACTCTGTCGGGGCGGGCTGCTGCGCCATGGTCTTCAGCTCCGCCATCGAAGGCTTGCGTATGTGCAGCTCGGTGGTAACGGTCTGCTGCTGGATGGCATCTTCACTCTTGCCAAAGGTGGCCACAAACTCATCGTCCAGCTGATCTTCGGTGTAGTTTTCTACCACAATTTCCTCCTTTTGCACGCCGGTATCTTCGGGGAAGTACTCCTCGCTGCTCATGGTAGCATTGTCGCCACCACCGTTATCGACCGCTTTTGTCCACTGATCGAGCACATCGTAGCAATTTCCGGCCCGCAGTATGCGCACCTCCAGTGGCGTGGGTCCGATGCGCTTGGAGCGGCCTTCAATCACCAGTCGGCTCTTTCGGCGCAGGTTTATGATAACGTCCGCCCAGTACTTTACCCACTTGGAGGTCGATTTGTGGGTACCACCTTCTAGCTTGTTCAGGCGTTGTGTTGCTTCGCTCCAGAATTTTTGACGCTCCTTGCTCTCATCCAAGCTTTCCAGCTTCATTTTCTGCTGGTATTCCTCAAATATAAGCACCAACTCCTCCTTCTGAAGATGCGACGCCGATTTCGGTTTCTGTCCCAACGAGATCCCAAGATTGCCGTTGGTTACAAAATGTGCCTCACTTGAAGGTAAACATTACTTACATCGGGAAGCAACTCCATGGCGAGGCCGATTTTTTCACCGCGTATGAAATTCCTACTCTCCACAAATCAATGCCACAATGGCCATTGAGGGCCTCTGTTTTGCGGAAGAATTGTACCAGGTTTGCGCGCTTTCCCAGCGAATGAAGATAACCGACGATAACGTTCACGAAACGAGAAGACGGTGACGATGAGACGACTTGAAAAGTGTAAATATTTTCGGTGAATTTTAGCGCTTCTTATGAGAAAAAAGGCTCAGCTCAGGCGCGTCACTAAGCACCAAGGACTACGTAGCATTGAAGCAGGTAGAGGAAATTGAGCATGGTGACATCGAGAATACAATCGAACAAATGGATTTTGACATTACGAAAATATTCAATACACGGCAACAATCGCATTGGTTGATTCTTTTGGTAAAGTAATCGCTTTATTGGTTACTAGTCCTTCAGAAATATAGCATTTTCCGATCCGCATACTATAAAGTCCCATTTATGCAGTTATATCCAGCTATATTGCATGCAAGCAAGCCATGTTGTACCTTCTACAGTATATAGACACTTTGGTTTAGTGAGATGAACTGTCACTCGATCGCTATCACCTTTGACATCTGTCACGCTTTCTCACCTGTCACTTCTCAGTCGTGTGCGAAAGACGCTTTGCTTCACTTGCAGTTTTGGGTAAAACATAAACATTTATTTGCCACTGAAAATTGCTTGTAAAAGGGCACAAAATGGTGAAACTAACGCCAGATCTGATCAATCAGTCGATGCAGTACATGAATCCCTGCCGGGACCGTGAGCTTGATCTTCGTGGTAAGTCATACAGCCGGCTTTCCTACCGGCAGCGCTGTTGCTTCCCTCAGTGAAGGTTCGTTCTGCAATAATGCTCAATACGGTTTCAGGATACAAAATACCACAGATTGAGAACATGGGTGCCACCCTGGATCAATTTGACACGATAGATTTCTCCGACAATGACATTCGCAAACTGGATGGGTTTCCTCGGCTTCCGCGACTGAAGTGCCTTCTGCTCAACAACAATCGGATCGTGTATGTGTGCTGGAGAGAGATTTAAAAGGCGAAAGATTATAATGTTCCAACATCCTCCACAGACGAATCAGTGAGAACCTTCACGAATCACTACCCAATCTTCAGAGTGTTATACTTACGGGGAATAACATACAGGAGTTGGGAGACTTGGAGCCGCTGACAAAGTTACCCAACCTCGAAACGCTCAGCTTACTGACAAATCCTGTGTCGACCAAGCAACACTATCGTGAGTATTGTGCTTTCCGTTTTCCCAGCCTACGGCTTCTAGATTTCCGAAAGATTAGACAAAAGGAACGCGAGGCCGCCAACCAACTGTTCAAGTCCAAAAAGGGAAAGGAAATGCACAAAGAAATCATGCGTAAAGCGAAGCAAGCGATGCCAGGAGTGGTTGGAACAACGACGCCCGAAAAGCAAGCAGTCCAAAATGCCACACCAGCAGATATTCAAAAAATCCGGGAGGCGATCAAACGGGCCACCAATCTGCACGAAGTGGACCGACTCAACCGTATGCTACAGTCTGGGCAGATCACTGGGGATATAATGAATGGTAACGAGGCTGCTATACATCTATCCAATTCGAATCATGCCTAAAGGACAGGTGATTTATAATATGCAATAATACTTTGCTTTATTTCCCACTTACATTAGGCAACAACGTCATGGAAACAGAGTAAACACTCGGATAGGAACAGATAAAACGCTACTACAAACTGGTCAAATGTCTGGTCGAGAAGTACATAAAAATAAAGCACACGGCGATCACTTGATCCGGTCCAGTAATTGCTGCACATGCTGTTGTTTGAGAATGTTTTCCAGTGTCCAACGCTTTTTCGAATCCACTTGTATCATCATATCACATAACATCTGCATCTCTGGTGAGAGACCGTGTTGGCTGTACGCGATCTGTGGAACCCGGAACTTTTTCTTCCTACCCTGGGCAAAGCAATCCATGAACGGATGCTCGAGCATGCACAACTCATAGAAGATGATCCCAAGGGCCCACACGTCGCTTTTGTAGTCATAATCTTTGCCACGGGCCACCTCGGGAGCCATGTACAGAGGCGTTCCAACGATCGTGCGATTCAGATCGTCATCGTGCATTATTTTGGACATTCCAAAGTCGGCTAGCTTCAGCCGGTTGTCGACACAAATGAGCACGTTAGCGGGCTTCAGGTCACGATGGATTACATTTCTACAGTGCAAGTAAATAAGTCCGTCCGCGATGTCCCCAAATTTGGCCGTGATGGTGTGCTGATTCAGGAAGGCGCCGACGGCAGCACGTCTTTCGATGAATGTTGCCAAATTGCCGCGCTCCGCAAACTCCAACATTATATTCCAGCTGGTTGCTGTTTGGAAATACCCAAAGTATTGAATGATTCGTGGATGATTGAGTTGCGATAAAATGGTATGCTCCTTCAGCACCGCTTGGTAAGCATATTCGGGACTGTTGTAAGGAACACTTTTGATAACGAACAATTGATTGAAGTATCGATACAGCGCTACGGAACTGAGGGAGGACAAATGAATTGGTATAACAAATGAAGGCGTTTACACATTTAATGTTTAGTTCAAACATTTGCTTACCTGCCGAAACATCCTTCGGCTAATAGCGCTTGCAACTTTAATGCAGCCGAGTCAAATTGGTAATTCATGTTGCGTTGTTTAATGCTTTTACATCTGCGCGCTCAATTTCAGATTTCTTTATAATTCTGTCAAAATAACTGTAGGTTTATAACTACCGATTGCCACAGTTGATCTTCCAATCATCGAACCGTCTATCGACTTTGGGTTTCCGGGAAAATGTAAATGTTGCCGACCTCTTGCTTGTAAATATTTTTAAATGTTCAATGAGCCTATTAATTTTTCTTTCAATTGCGCTAGGTTCAACGATTATCAAAAGAAAAAGGATAAGAGAGCTGGTTCCGTCAGATGGGATTCGAATCTTTGGAACTGGTTTAGGGAGCGAGTCTTCCGAATCCCGTTTCTGCCAACACTAGTCTGAGCTACCATTTTAATTCGCCATCTGTCAAAAAGCAAAATCGTGTTCTTCGCGATTTCGTCAAGCAAAGTAAAGTTTTGCGTGGTTCTTTGGTTCTAATACCGTATTTGATAGATGTAAGTGCTTGTTTTCTTGTGGAACATGAAGTAAACCCGGCAATCCATGTTTCCTACAACTTCTAGCCAGCAAAACAGAACGCCACCGCACGCTTCTCTCCAATCCATCCGTAGATGACGTCGTCATCGGGAACTGTATGTGCCGAGGTGTTAACTTGTGCTTTTCATTCGCAGAGATCGATACATCATGCCAGCGCTGGACGATATTAAAACTTCCTGGGCCGACGATGTCGAGTTGGACTCCTCGTCGCTTCCTCCGCCGTCGGAGGTTGTTGAAAACGGGCAAAAGATCGTGACGGAGTACAAGTACAACAAGGATGACAAAAAGGTGAAGGTGGTGCGGACGTACAAGATCAGCCGGGTGGTCGTGCCGAAGTGCGTCGCACGGAGGAAGAACCTGAAGAAGTTTGGCGACTCGGCCACCGATCGGCCGGGACCGAATCCGCAGACAACGCTGGTGTCCGAGGACGTTTTCATGCAGTTCGTCACCAACAAGGAGGAGGAGCAGAAGTCTGAGAATGCGCTCGACTCGATGAAGAACATTGTCAAGTGTCGAACCTGCGAAGGAGAACATTGGTCGTTCCATTGCCCGTACAAGGGCACCCCATACGACAAGCCCGCTAAACCGGTACCAGCTCGTAAGTGCTTGTGTTTTATTTTGATTTTGTTGGATCATACTGATTCGTTGTCTCGTTTTTAACCATCAGCGGTTCCGGAAACGACAACATCCAGCAAACCCGGCAAGTACGTTCCGCCGCACATCAAGGAGAGCCAGGCGAAGGGCCTCGGAGGGCAAATGCGACCCCGCGATGACACCAGTGCGATCCGTATCTCGAATCTTTCGGAAGCCATGACCGAAGCCGATCTGGAGGAGCTGGTGAAGAAGTTTGGCCCGCACACCAAGATGTTCCTGTCGCGCGACAAGAGCACCGGCCTGTGCAAGGGCTTTGCATATGTGCATTTCCGTTCCCGCCGCGATGCAGCCACGGCGATCGAAGTTTTGAATGGTTACGGTTACGATCATCTTATCCTCAGTGTCGAATGGTCCAAGCCTCAGAATCCTCAGTAAAATCGTGCACAAACGCTTGTTGTGGGACATTTGCGAAGCGTGGGAAACGTGTATTGCTGCGTAATTGATTCCATCGAGGGTGGTAGTGGCGGGAAGGGCTTGCGAATAATTATATTGGCATTGTGAACGTTGTGAAACAGGAAACAATATTAAATATAGCAGCAAATGGAACAAAAACCACCAATTTGTCTTGTTATTGTGTTTGAACAACGAAAGAAACTTGATGGAAAACGAGAAAATGGTAAAAATGGTAAATATGCTCTTAATACCCTTCAATTTGACAAATGTAATTTTTTCTGGGGCACTTCCGAGAAAACTTGCATGCAAGTCTTAAGAAAGTGGGCAAAATTTGCATGCAAGTTGCATGCAATTTTCACGAAATTTACACCGAAAAATACACGAACAAAAATTTGCGATTTTTTCGATAAAATTTTATGGAAGTTGCTCGCATTTTTTCTGATTTTTTAAAAGTGTCCAAGACTTGTGTCCGAGACTTAAAACAATTGTTTTCAAACGATTACTTACGCGATAAAAACCACGTGTTTTTCTTTCTAGTGTGCTTTCGGATGTTTTTTTAATTAATTTAAAAACAGAAATTTGTCTTGTTTAGTAGCTGACTTAGTGCTTTATTTTAGTTTTTCTCGAGAGAAGCTACAACAGTGTAATACACAGTTGTGCAACGATTTACAAAGCTTTTAAATGGCATTTTGCACTGATTTCATAAGTACTACACTTCTATCTTCCGCGAACCTAAGAAAATAAGTATCATATACCATTTTCTGCAGGCCAAAAGAGACTCGAGTTTGCAAATGTGTCCCCTCTTTTGCTGCTGAGGCACTTGAGGCGTAATAGTTTAATCCTATATATCCTAGGACGCAGCAGAACACGGATCTTTCCTTCCGGTCAACGACATTGAGTCTTTCTTCTGGTTTACTTATACGTAAGCGTCCTAACGATTCATTGTCGTGTTCTTGTGCATGTTCTCCCCCTTTGACGAGTGCATTTATGTGGCTCAGCACCAGATAAAACAGCTTTCCCTTTGCACGTTCCTCTTTTATTAATTTCATCTTTCTCCTAACCTCTTACGCTACCATTTACACGCTAAATGTTTTTCCTAAGACACGTCTACATGCAATACGTCTTTTAATACTTAACGTTTGACTGTGTTATAGATAACATTTAAAACTAAAGTCAGGTTAAAAGTAGTTTAACTTAACAACACACGCTTCTGCTGCCGCTCATCTGATCCTGGGGGGAACATTTGTTTCAGGAAAAACACAGTTCTAGGGAAGCCCTTCGATGGTGCATTCAGAACCCGCTCATCCTCGCTTGGGAGTTAAGGAAGCAGTTTGTTTTTCTCCGCCATCAGAACCGGCGGCTTAGCGCCGTTCCCCATCAGAAGCAGCTGCTGGCCATCGCCCGTGCCTTCCGCGCCGCCAGTGCCAGCTTTCGGCTTCTTCAGCGTCTTCAGTCGGCCGGAGAAGTAGTCTTCAATCTCTTGCAATGTCTTGCCCTTCGTCTCAGGCAGGCACTTGTAGAAGAAAACGGTTCCTAGGGAAGGAAAACGGTGGATTAGTTTGCCGCCTTTGGTTTAGTGGTGTGGTGGTGATGTCTTACCGGCGAACGAGAAGCATCCGTAAAGGATGAACGTTCCGTGGCGCTGTAGGACGTGCGTTAGGAAGGGGTACGTTTTCACCACGATGAACACGAAGCTGTGTGCCATGCAGGTCGTAAAGCCCCCGACCAGCCCGCGGACCTTCATCGGGTACAGCTCGCCGATCATCACCCACGGCACGATGAGGAACCCGACCGTGCAGGTCATGATGAAGATGAAGATGCATGCGACCGGGAACCAGGTGGCGGTCGGTGCGATCGGCGGCACACTCGTGTCCCACTGGTGCTTGAAGTACAGGTACACGCCCAGGCCGACCATCGTGCAGCCGCACCCGATGCCGGAGATGAAGGTGAGCGGACGGCGGCCACAGCGACGCAGCAGGATCGCACCGAACATGGAGAACACGAGGCGGATCACACCGAGCAGGATGGTGCACGTGTACTTGTCCATCGTGGTGCCGGAGTCGCGGAAGATGTCGACGGCGTAGAACGTGATCGTGTTGACGCCGCTAAACTGGTACATCATGAAGTAGAACGTGAGGATGGCGAAGGGTTTGAGCGACGACGGATGCACCAGCGCCTGGACCGTCTCGTGGAAGCTCATCTTCTTCTTGCCGGACGCGTTCGTCTTGGCGGCGAACGCCTTCAGCTGGTCCACCTCCCGCTCGATGTTGACGCTGGAGCCGCGCAGCTTCGCCAAGCTCTTGAGCGCCTTCTCGGGCTTCTGCTTCGACACCAGGTAGTTGGGTGTTTCCGGCATGAAGAGCATGAGCACCAGCGCCAGCACCGGCACCACCACCGAGATCCCGGACAGGACCTTCCACGTGGTGAACGCACCCAGCGTGTACTGGATCAGCACGCCCAAGCTGATGCCGGTCGTGGCGAGCGCACACAGCATGCCACGCAGGTGGGGCTGGGTCACTTCGGAGGTGTAGACGCGGGCCGGGGCACCCACCATGCCCGAGCCAAAGCCGGTCAGGACGCGCCCAGCATAGATCATGCCCACGTTCGAGGCGCTCGCAATCATGATCCAGCCGATGATGGTCGGGATCTGCGTCACGATCAGCGCCTTCTTGCGCCCGAAGTTGTCCATCACAAATCCACTCAGCAGACATCCGATCGGTGTACCTATCGATGACAATGATGCTGTTGGAAGGGAAGACGGGGAAGAGCATAAAACATTCCATTACATGGGTGAATACTACACAGTATGCTATGAGAAAAAAGTTTTCTAAAAAACAAGCAAAATTTCCTTGCCGCAAAAACATCCGACTGTTTTGTAAAACCCATGTTTGTTGTTGGGTACGGCGATGAAGGTGGTGTGCATTTGTGTGAGCTGTACAAACTATAATTCGCGTCTTACATCACTCGCCAATGTACTATCATTCGAGGGAAGCATGATAAAACCAGGTAACCATGTAAGGTTCACGCGCCACGCCAGTGGCCAGGGGATACGAGATCTCGGTCATCCAACCGACTCCACACTGGCCATTCCCGGTCGTTCTCGTTGTGTCGAGTACTCTCCCCCCCACGAGGAGGCCACCTTTAGCCGTGGCAAGGAGGGTAACGTTCACCGAACGATTTCTTATCAGCTTCTCGGGCAAAGGTAAACAGCGTCAAAGTGTCTCTTTCCCTTCACTCGCTCACGAGTCTATTACCGTCTGTTACTTGGATGAATGTTACCGAACGCTTTTTGAGCCATCCCCGACTGTCGCCCAGCTCCAAAGCCTACTTTGTCCAAAGATTTTTAACCTCCTGTTGTTTGTAAAACAGATCATCACGGTAGCTTTGGAAGGAATTTTGTTCAACGTACGTGGCAGCTGTTGTTCTTCTTTTCAGTAACCCAAACACAAGAGCGTCATGAGGATAACGTTATTGACTAAGAACAATCCGCGAGCTTGCAGCCTTATTCATTATTTTTACGCAACACACAATGTTTGGACTTTGAAGCGTAAATTATCGTTGATCAGCTGTTTTCATATCGCTCGCCAACGAGAGACAAAGGTTGAAGACGAATTGCCTAACGCCGACCGTTTGGCAATGCCACCCCGCGATCCGGAGGACAATTGATGTTGTGGGCAGTTGTTGCCCCATCATCGAACTTCGACTGACGGCATGCCGCATGTGCGTGATAGTAATTAGGAGAGATCCACACCCCGGAGGATGCGTCCCCGCCGAGCTGGCTTCCTTCGTTTAAGCCCGGTGGCCGGGTCGTCCATCCGTTTATTTCGTTATCGTCTCCTTCGCGGTAGGTGGCACTGAGCTAAGCGAGAGCGCTTCGTCATCACCGTCGACCGTCGGCTAACACAAAACAATTGAGCTTCAAACTGGATCGCACCGGGTGACCATCCGTTGGAGGGAGACGACGCCGGTCGGTGCCATTGGCAGGATGTCCTACTACCCGCTGTCCCCGCTGAGCGTTCGTCTTCTTTGTGACGCAATGTCGCACGCAAGGCAAAATCAATAGAACAGGCTCTAGATGATTCGTTCGTCGATGCTCCGCGAGAGCAGCATCAACAACCGAACCGCGGTCAGCTGCTGAGGCTGCTTGGTCACTGGGAGCTTCGGAACTGGGTCAGGGTGAAGCGTCCTGGAGGGCGGTGTAGATATATCGCCGTTTAATGGGGTACGCGAATAATGTTGCTGATTGTTTCAAACAATTGCTGTCTTCGCCACTATCATCATCAATCGAGTGGTCCCTTCGTGCTCCCTCGGGGGTGGTGAGCCTTTTCCACCCAACCTCATTGGTCTCTATCTTGCCTATGTATCGATGGCACCGTAACGAGCTGAACAAAAAAACTCTCCTAGCAGATAACGCTATATTCAGCAAGCGGAACTCGTTCACGCGCGATAAGCTTTCATTTCCCAATACGACAGATAAATGTTTGGGATATTGGGCTTTTGAGACCGAAATTTACAGCCAATAGTTGTAAACGCTTATCTTCGATAATTTTGCACAACGACCTCCCTGGTGATAAGGTAACGAACGGAAATTTCCTTCAGGATGATCAACACCCAAAGCATGAGGAAGGAACCATCAATCGGGTGACACGTGCCAATCCACAGCGGACGAGTGCAGCGGACAAATTGCAGGCAAAATAAAAACAAACAGATCGAAGTGAGCGTTGGCAAAGGCCGTTGTCTAGGAAGGCGCGATTATTGTTGTCCGTAAACAACGACGGTTTGCGCGGCCAGCTACGCCAACCGGCGGCGTCCGTCCGTTCGCGTCGGTATTGTGTTGGTGTGGAGCGGTCGAGCTAAAAATAATTCCAAATATGATACGCCGTCTTCCCCATCGTTGCCGCCGCCAACAACCGGGAACACAATTTTGCGCTCTGATTCTTAACGAAGTCATGTTTTCTGGCGGATGCAAGTGGAAAACCAGATTTAGGCAGTTGGGCGCGTCCGGCCGGCAAAAACAAACCGGAAGAATCATAACGTGGCTGTCTGTTCGCCCGAGGGATGACTCAGAACGTTGTCTTACTTTACTCTGTGGAAGGCTCGTACCCTTCCGCTCAAAGTGCAACACACGTTACACGCTTTGAGTGCAGGGGTGAAAGATCTGGCCACTCTTCCCTCCCTCAACCATCTCCTCAGCGTGGCGATGATATTATCGGGCGGTTGCGTTGGTGTATTGATTTCGCGCACTTTAACGCTTCATTGCGAGCTGCATCAGCTGATGGTGATCTGGTGCATCTCGTTACTGACCCTTACACTCTGCCGTTGAGTGTGTATGGATGCTAGTGCGGTGTACACACAGATCGGTTAATTTTATCTTTACGTGCAGAGGCTCGAACACATACAGAGAGCGGGGAAGTGATTGACTTCCGATGTCCTTGTGTTCGGTCGCTTGTTCCTCGAGGGAAGACCGGTGCGGGCACATGACTCGTTAGATTTTCCTATTTCCTCCCGTGTCCGATCGTGGCAACAGAAGCAACGGTGTTCTACTTATCGCGGGCATGCACGCAATAAACCGGAACAAGGCTAATACGTACCGACCCAGGACGATTGACTCTCGTCCACCGGAATGAGCGAATCCGCCGCCTGCAGCTGTGGAATGACGACAGCCGAAAAGCCAAAGATGAGGCCGGTGTTGATCGTGCCAATGTTAGCGATGAAGGCGGCTATCACCTGCCGCAGTGCCTTTCCCCGTTCCGCCGCCTTGTTCGGCTGGCTTTCGACCGTGGCCAGCGTCGTGGCGGCTCCCTTCTCGTTCGAGGTGGCCACAATCTGTGGCATTCTGCCTTTGTCCACCAAGACGACCGAGTCTTTTCTGCGAAACAGGAATTGAGAACATGGTGTGGTGTTAAAAAAAAGATTCCAACAACTCTCCATCGTCCGACCTTGGCCCTTATGGGACAACACATGACAAACCTACCCAGTCATTTTGTCTTTTCTACACGTAAACTTTAACGTCAAGTGAACACTATTATCAGCTTGAACACACAGGACTTCCGGTGTGACTGCAATGCAATCTTTTCTTAACAATATTCACAGCACTTTTGGCAGGACACAGGGTCAGAGGTTTTGTGTCTTCCGGTGGTGGAATGAGACGGTTCCAGTTCGCTTGTTAGTTTATATATCACAGCCGAGTTCACGAAATGTAGACGTAGAGATTAGGAAGTTTTTGGCGGTGTACTAAAGTAACTGTCCACTAAAATGGTATCCAGTGGAAACAGTAGTCGATCTTTCTTCGCATGATGCAATAAACGGTGCACATTTTACAGGGGCACGAAACATCTATTCGTCACTTCTTCACTCGTTTCATTTGAACAACTGCCAGAGTTAGTCAGAAACTGTAAATGGAAAATAGATTACATTTATAAAGTCATGCAACCAAAATTATACTTCTATGGAAGAAAAGTTATCGTATCGGAATGCTGTAGAGTAGTCCACACATCAACCAACACGCACATATTACACACTATGGCCACGTGGTGGTGGTCATTTGCTTTTCTTTGTTCGTAGGAAGTGATTTAGCCTGAAGCAACTAATAAGGTTTCTCGCAAACAAGACATTTATGCAGAAGAAAACAAAAATCCCTTGCAGTTGAGAGGAAACTATCAGCGCCTACTATGTGATGGTCCGTATTATTCCTTTCTTTCTCGTCACATTGCCCCAACATCTGGCATTTCTCGTTGAAAGAGAAACTCGGATGAACCCGATGGCAAACAAATAAAACAAATCGTCACAACACACCACTTTGTATATTCGCAGCTTTTCGACCGAAAGCAAATCATAGGCAGCTGAAAAACGGTCCACTGTCAGATTTGCACCAACAAAAGCCGATACACTCAACGTCAACCACAAATTCACCAAAACCTCTCTACGGTGGCCACCGCGCAGCGCTAATCGTGCTGGGCAAAGAGTTTCAGATAAGGGAATATAGTTTGCATTTGCACAGCGGTTTAACCGCGACGCAAAACGGATGTGGGTTTACTATTTGGCAAACGTTACACGATTGAAACTTTACTGAACCGTCGATCGCGTGCACAACACGTACGTACGAATATATCCGATCCACATCGATGTCGCACCGGAACCGAACTAAACCACCACGGTACTTCCACGAGCTCCTTAAATGCCCGCCCGTCTTCGAAGCCGGCTCCGGAGAGAGTACGCGGATCTAACGAACGGGTGAAGTGTGAACACGCTGCGGTCGGTCCCCCCCCCCCCCCCCCGCGGGTCACGTCGTCCGTCCCCGTCGTTGGACCTACCAAGATAGAGCAAAGAGCGAACGAGCGAGCGGGAAATATAAGTTGACGCCGCTCGGCAAGATGCCGACAAGACGCGCGCTGCACATTGCACTGTAGTTCTCTGTCCATCCGTCCGTCCGTCCCGGCTATTACTACCACTTTGCCACCATCTGCCCGGCGCTTGTTTGGTGGTGTTTATCATACGCCGGTTAAACGCCGATACGAAACGCAAATGACAAATCAAGCACCCACGGGTAAGTGCTTCCGAATGGTTCCTTCTCTCGTGGATGAGGGGGAGAATTTGCTTCAATTTCAAAAATCCATTTCTAATCATGTTTGCTCGATAGTGGAGTGGAATAATTACCTTAAACAAAATATCGAGTGCTTCAGTGAACTTTTGTCACGAGCCAATTGTACTAATATTTGCGGAGCAACAGAGACACTTTGCGAAAGAGCTGTACAATACTGAACTGTACGGTGTTCTGCATACTGCACTTTAATGTGGCGAAATAGTGCAGTAAACAAAAATTACTCTCTAACCTAACGTGGGCACCCTCTTATCGAACAGATTGTAATATAGTGGATCCACTGGGTTTCCTAATTTGAAAACACTGTGAACACGTGATTAACACAGGGCATCCGTAATATCAAGTACTTGACTGATAACGGGTGACATCTTCACGGTGTCTCATGCGCAACCTACCGCCTTGCAGTGGCGTTTATTTCTAGGGTTAGGACTTTTGCTCCAGCTACTGATCCACTTCAAACGTCGTTAATGAGGCGAAACGAAGCGTTTCGGCCTTTCCACTGTGCCGCCATCCAACACTCTCCGCACGTGTCACAAATGGATGCACGTGGGCGATCGGGGAATGGGAAAAAGGATCTGCAAACGGGGCCATTGCATAAGCAATAGATCATCGTATGTTTATTATTGATTGTTTAAATTTGCAGACCCCATCGGGCGTACCGTACCTTCCAGCAGCGGAATCTTGTTTAATAATACAGCCTAGCTCGGCAAAAATGGATTTTGTTTTCAATTGAAACGCCTTATCGCGTGCTAGGATCGTTTACTTTCCCACATCAGATTAGAGAAGAAGCAGTCACTACAAAGAGGTGGAAAAGGGAGGGGTGGAATGCGGATTGTTTATAATTTGGAATCGGGCCACGCGTATCTCTTGCTTTCTGCGCATCTACGTTCGTCCGCAGTGATCTTCTTATTCGAAGCATAAAGAATGCACTGCACCCCAACTCCGTCCTGTTCCGTAGGAAAAGGGAAACGGATCGGCAGTAGGAAGACGACGCTAAAGTATATAACTGGAACACGGAAGATCAGTTGAAAACGAAATCCGTCGTTGGATGCTAGTTATTTTATCATTCTCTTTTGCGTAAACCCGTTTCCTCAGAACCGACTCGAGCTACGTAATCGAAAGTCCTGTTGGAGTTGAGGATGAGCACGAAAGGCTGTACCAACAACTTGACAACGTAGAGTTACTGTTCTGGTGCCAATGTCGAACTCAGTCGATTGCGTATATGGTGGCAACATAAAGCGTGGAGCTTGTTGGGCAAATATTTTGCAGCCTTTCGGTTTGATCTCGTTAACGCCTAGCCGATTTCATGATTCCTGACGTCATGGGGCGCGAGTTTTACAATCGCTGGAAACAGGAACGATCGCGGGGCAAATAAACAAGCGAGCATTGTGAATATTCGCGAGTCCATACGAATCGATGACGGTCCCATTGTAATACGCTTTGCAGCGATTTAACAGTCCCAAATGTTCGAATGGGTTGTGCAAATATGGCAGCAAACAAATCATCGGCTGACTGTTGCCAATCGAGGGGCCCCGGAAAGCCGGGTCGTTGGTGATACCGTTTCGTTAACTGGAGGGCAAACAGTTTCGGTATGGTTTGTTGATCATGGGCTGGCAGCCGTCCCGAGCTGCAAAGTGATATCAAAGTCCTTTTCAGTGCGTCGTTATCGTTTGTCGAACGAAGATTCACAACCTCCCCCAAAACCTACAGCCCAAAATCTGGAGGCCAAAGCCGCTATATGGCAGGGTGGTGATCATGAACCTTTCCTAACTCCTGCTCTCCAGCATACCAGCATCACGGGAGAAGATGTGTTTTTGATTGATTAGCGGGACACATAAGAAATTGGAACTAATTCACTCAATTGCATTGCGCCCTCAGGCCCTGACGCATCTCTCTTGTCGCAAGGGAACTTCGAGAGGCGTTGTTTTGTGTGTGCATAAGAGTTATCACATTTTGTTGATCGCACTTTTGATAGATGAATCCATTGGTATCCCTCGAAACAATCGCTGCTGCTATGCTGGTTTAATGTATACTTCGAGGTGCTGCCACGCGCGTCTACCAGGATGGATGGATGATTAATTTATTTGTGTACATTTAGCACTTCGTCGCGCTCTGGTAGCTGTTAGCTGGCGGGCTGCTGACATCTCTCACCACATGTTACCTAGCGAGCCAAGAACAGGGAAGTTAGTGGAAGATGAATCCCAAACCCCCTACGAGCTGTCGCGAGTTGATACGGTTACAGCAGGGCGGACTAGAGCAGCCTCAAACAGCTATCACGCTTATACCCACGCACCCCCGGAGAGGGAAACTTTTACTACTTCCCTAATGAACCGATTTATATTCCGATGAAGTCACACGCGCAGCAACATAGACCACCGCCGGGCGCCAGGTTAATGACATTTAGGCCGTGGCAGTAGGCGACCGGCCATCCTGAGGCATCCTTGATTCGAGCAGCACGTTTACGATCGGCATGAGAATATGTGTCCCATGCCACGATCGACACACTTCAGGGCACTTTTGGAGCAAACCCCCGAAGCACACACCATATTCTGTTCTATTAGATTCTTTGTCCACCAAAGAGCCCCTGCTTGGTTTATAATAACTTTGACTGCTGCAACGTCGTACAAACAGACAGGACAAACACTGCCAACGGCAAATAGTACTTTACGAGCTATTTATAGGCTGAATAAACGGATGGGCGTTCGATTTACGATAAAGTATTGTCATTGTACCTGATAACGAGGCTGGTTATGCCGTTTGGTTTCCCCTCGAGGCGACAATCTTTCCGCGTGTTGTACGTTCGGAAAATTGCGTTGACTCTAATCTTCGTGCTTCGAAAAAGTTGCTGAACTCCTTGAATGAGGGCAAGGCTGCGCGAACATTACGGTCAAGGATGTCGAAGCGTCGAACACAAGAGCTTCCGCAATGCTGACCGTAATTTTATATGCAAAACCATTTACACTGAGTTTTGCACGTATCCTTCGTGGTCTTTATAAAACATACGAATGATTCGGCTCACCCAACGCGTCAAGTGGATTCGTGCTGCGCTTTCTTAAGCACGCCGTTTCTGCTCCCCAATTCTCCTACTCGATCGCAGAGCAAGTGCCGTTACTTGCGCGGTGTTATTGAGCAGTCCCTCGGACCGGTTCAACGCTCCTCGTGAATGGAAACAACTAGGCACAGGAACCAACGAGCAAACGGCGCAAGTCAGCTGTGCACGTTACTATCACGTGTCGTCTATGTAAACAACGTTCTCGCGCACGGGCAATTGCAGTTTCATAATTTATTGCCTGCTACCTTTGGGAGTAACAGGCCGGATGTAAAAAATGTGATTAAAGGAAACCAAAAGGAAGTGAAGGGAGTGTTACTCCGTTCGGAAAACCACACACGCGTCTTGCTAGAATAAATTTTGCCCTTCAAACATACGCACCTTGGATGGAGTGACGATAAAGTAGCGATTAATAATATGATGAACAGGAAGGGACATGCTTCCTTGCGGAATGTAGAGAGGTAAAAATATCATTAGGTTTAAAATTGGCTACGGCAAACGATCGCTTGACTCGAATCTCTTTGTGGTTTGCTCTGTGGGACATGTGGACAAGATATTTTAAAGTCAATGTATTGTTTTATATTACATTTTAAAACAAACAATCTACACTTATAGTTCTTAAAGGTTTTCAAACTTGAAAGAATTAGGATGATTGTCGAAGCATATTTAAATATTTATATAAAATATTTAAAATCGATACAACGGTTTGTCTCGACTGAATCATCCTTGCAATCATCATCCTGCAGGGTGCAGGGATTATTATGAGTAATATTTCATTTCCATTATTAAAATCATAAATTGTTACCTTACGTTATGGTCAGCGATTTTATTTTCTCGTCATATATAACATGCTGACGAACGGATTATTTTAAAATTTGAAACATTTTACAACACTCGACCAAGATTTCTAAGAACAGATTTCGAGCTTTGAACTTTCATAATACTCGAATTGCATACATCGCGGCTGACGTTGAAATCGAGCAGATTCAAATATGATTTCACGTGTTTGCAAAATGAAAAAGTAGAATATTTGTAACACGCATTCTTCTACGACTAGTTCGACGTAGATGATTAATGTTCCGTAAGATAGATCACAAACTTGTTTATATTAAAGTTTCCATTGGGCACATGAAATAAACTTCAAGTTCACCGATCGTGAAGGGGACTGTGAAGATCTTCGTCGCACGATATAGCTGATTGTTTACCACCCATTTGGTTCAACAATCTAGTAAATCAAATCAACGTGGAAAATTGCATTCAGCACATCTCGGCCGTACTACAAATCAAGCGCCAATTCGATTCATGTTTGAAATGGTTTCAAACGAAGGTTACCGATCACAACGATTCCCCACTCTTCCGTTACGAAGGTTTCTATCGAGCGTGAAGAGCAAAGTTTTGTTTTCAAGCGCATAATGGCATAACTGAAATATGCGTCTTATGATGCCGATGGTTCCAAGATGTGTACCAATACAAGCGACGCTCGATATATACATATAGAAAGTGAATGTCTCAGTTGTTGGAGTTCTGCCAGGGAAAATCACCGATGCGTAGATGCTTTTTTTACAATTGTCCGCAACAAACACACGGGGAAACTTGGATCCATAGGCAGAAGACAACAGCAGTTTACGGATAAAAGGGGTGGCAAATTCTCCCACCTCCTCTGGTTGATGTGGATATTGGCAATGTGGTAACAGCATGTGGGATTGATTCCCGCAAATAAGTGTTGGTTATAAGTCGAGACATTTTTCCCTTCCAGTATCGTTTCCGTTAGAGAAGACGGAAAATACTGCAGACGCCGCCAAAACCCCCCAACGGAGGCAGTACGGCTTTTCAGTATGAATGGAATTTTCTTTTAAACAATCTGAATAGCAAGGTCAAGCAAAAACATATGATGCATTAAACTTTTGTCAAACGAGGTAGATAAAAAAGTGTCCCTTTTAATGGGCTTTTCCAAAGATTGAATAATTAACATGTAATATAGGTGCGTCTGCCACGGAAGCTCAGTTCATTACTTTTCTCACGACACTTTGTCGGCACGCTTCTTGGCCACGAGCATGAACGATGGGTGGGGGACCGGTGACGTGGCTGATGCGCTGTGTGTCTACCACCAACCAACGATCCGACGATTGAACCCAACCCCAAAAAACGACTGCCGCGCCCTTGGGGTGGTATAATTTTCCCAAAAAAACAGAAGATACACACGGAAGGACAGAGCCACGGGGAAATCGTAACTAAACACCAGCAGCTAACGGGTCGTCCCAAACCGAGTGCTAGCGTTATTCTTCGACGATTTTTGGACTAGGTAGGACACGGCTCGTTTAGAAGCTTGGCGTTGGATCTGTATTGTAAGGCTTTTTTCGGTAGTGAAACTCGTTGGACATTAGTTTAGCCGTTGTTCTTGTGTTGTGCCATCTCAGAAAACCGTCAATTTAAAAAGGTAAGCATGAGCGTACGCAGTTGTTACAAGCCTTTGTAGAGCAATTCTAAATGTACAATATTTGGAAAAATTGTACAAATTTGAATATTCAATGATAATTTTCCTCTGTGTGATAAGCTTTTCTTGTCCGCGTGATACGGTGACACACATTTCCCTCGTTTGCATTTATGCTTACGGGGCACAGCGAATAAACATAGTTTTAGTTAAAGATAAGCATAAACGCGTGGTGAGTCACTGGTGCAAACATATGGTGATTTTCAATCAACAACTTCCAGCGAAAGACGTTGTTCGAATATTTTGTAACATATGTGACGATTAAGAACGACGGCACCGTTTGTTTGGTCACATCTGTTTTAGATTATATATGTGCAACGGTTCCATCAGGGTCAGGGTCATGGGCTTACTTTTGTCCGTCGGTGCAAGGATGTGCAGTTCCAATACCTGCGGCTGCGTAAAACTGGTCATTGATATTGAAAACGCTCTAAAATCTGTTCTCCCCACTACCGGGTTCCATCCTGAACGTCCCTAGGGGGCGCGGGCTCGTCAGCATGGATCGTAAACGGTGCACTTTCGCATACCGTATTCCAACCCTTTAGAACATTCCATCAAATTCGATGGCACCGTTGGAGCTGATCCTATCTCCGGAAATCGATCGGATTGGATGATGATAGCTTCTGGTGACGATAATTTACCGTGCGCAAGTGCAGCAATGCGTCCATTGTATGTGGGATGCCCGGAAGGTAATGGCGAAACACGAATGCTCCTCTGCCAGCATTCCGCACTCCTCAACGGAACCGTAAAGCAATTGCGATGTAGTAACGATAAGAAAATTCCTGTTCCTCGCTTTTCCGTATCGATCGTTGGGGATATTGTTTCATCCTGAAATTAGGTTTTAACTGTCGACAATGGAACGTACCATTAGAGTTTCCACATGCTTTTAAGCAATCATCGGGGGATTATGGGGGCATTGGGGGGTAATATGTACCGTTCATCATACCCGCGCGCTCGGCAATCCTCCGGCGCGAAAACGTTCTACTACTCTAGAATCATTAGTCAGAACCGCCTGCCAAGGATGGAAGGACCGGCAAGAGGGCCGGAACCACGGTTAGTCACTCTACGCCGGCCGCTAGTCAAGGTCGCCCCCCGCACACCGCTTCTAATGGATACGGCCAACGCCACCAACACTCTACCGGAGCTGGCCAGCACACCAACTCATCCACAACAGCTTGCCTCTATATGCTTGTTGCGCTTGCAGTTTTGCCCCACAGCGGTCTGGTCGAGCCAAGCGCAAACCGGTTCCGTCATTCGCTTTCGGTGCACCAGTGTGATTGGATCGTCGTTAGTGAGTTTTTAGCCGGCCGGTTTTTATCCAGCAGAAGCTCCTGTGCCAAATCAGCGAAGGTAGTATCGAACAGAACAGTTTTGGTTAAAAAGAAGACAACTTTGACGCCATGGAACAGCAACATCTAGACCATCCGTTCCAACTGGCGAGTTCGTACCAGAGTGTAAATATGGTTCCCTGCCCTTGTTTACCGAATTCACCTAGATAATAGTTCATTTATGAGCCAGTTTTATAAGCATGCCACATTTCAAACATTCCAAGCAACACGATGGAAAGATGTTTATGTGCTATTTTCTCTGCGTTGCCAGTAATTGTGTGGATCGGCAAGATTAGATTCTCTTTTGTGGGATTTTCCATCTCCACTTTATCCACTTTCCGGCGTCGTAGTGTCGTGGCGTCGTAGCGTTCGTGACTCAGAAACGAGGGATGTGTGAACAAACGCGCGAACTGAATCACGTGAATTGCTAGTTAGTAAAAAAAAACCCACAACAAAACAAAACGTACGTGAGTCAAACGGCGGGGATACATCTACTACAAAGTATGGTTTTTAACATCATCTTTCCCATCATCTGTGACCTTGGCCGGGCGTGTTTTTTGGTGAATGGTGGTGCGTTTTCGAGATCACAATTATCACATAATTGAAAATTAGTAAATTAACCCGATTCCTAAAACGACCGCTTCGCTTGACTTACTCTTCCGTGTTTGGAAGTTTGCTAAACGATAGTCCCATATTGGCGAATCGAATGGTACGAGGGTGGTTACTATTCAATGGGAAAACTAAATTAGAACGCCAACTAGAAGCCCATGATTCATTAGCGGAATTTTTATTCTGCCGTATCGCATGGGTGGTTTCATGATTGCTCCAAAAATGGCCACAATATTGAAGTAGAAGCATGCGTTGCTGCAGTGAGAAAACAATCCGCTTCTTGCCAATTCGAAAATTCCTTCTTTTTATCAGACTGCTGACTAATTTACCGGAATCAAATGCGTCAAACAACACCGGCTAGTCCTCGTTTAACGTACGTAGTCGTTTTTTCAAAAATGATTTACAGCAAAAAGTGGATTACCCGGGATCGTTCCAGTAAGTGATAGTGCGCCTGACCATGGCCAAGACGCCTAAAACCGATCTTATGTTTTAGTTTCTTTATACAATCCAACCGCATTTTATCGATTACCTTTTATGGTATATGCATGCTAATGCTGCATACAATCATGAAATTACGGATAGTACTGTTTTATTGAAGACCCTTCGGTAGTTTGACCCAATGTTTCGTTGACCACTAGCAAACCAGCTCCCTAGCTTTTATGTTGCTGACCGGTGCCTTGAGTGTTTTCCTTCAGAAAACTAGCACAGGGTGAGTTTGTACATACGAAAGGTACACATTTCCATTTGACTCTCCGCTTTGAACACCGTTTTGCGTGGGGTCCAACTCACACCCCATGTGCCCGCATGGTCAACGCGATGACGATCCTTTGGCTTGATTTTCCTTTTTCATCCAAGACGGAATTTCTCTCTCCATTTTCTCCAGTGGAAAATGCTCTCGCAGGAGCCGAAAGCATCAAATACCAACACCACCTAGCGTGCCGGTGTAAGCGAATAATCCGCGGCACAACTCGCTGAGTAATGCCAAGAACGGCCCCAGTCCAGTTTGTGCCTTCGCAGTAATCACATAAGAATTTTCGCTTCCGTACGCAGTGACCCCAATTCCGGTGTCCCAAACAGTCTGCGGTGTCCTCTTATTCGTGCGATGAAATCCGTTCAAGTGATGGGAAAAAACGCAACGGCTGGCGACGGTTAAGGAATCCCTTTTTTAAACCACCTCGTTCCGGACCGTCGGACCAAACCGGAGACACAAAGATTGCGTAGTACTGCGCAAAATTCCTAGCTACTACCTCACAACCAGTAGACCTCCAGTGTTCCTCTTATTTGCTGAGACGTTAACGGACGTCTTCTTACAATATTTCGCAATCGTGGAGCTCTCACTGCAACTTAAAATGCGAGCCATTCATCGGTTCAACAATAGAATTCCTCTGAAGGTAATTGTTAAGGAATATTCTCCGACCAATCGATGAATTCGGATCCTGGACGAAGGATAATTTTCCAAATTCAAGGCTTTGCCTCCTTCGATCCGTCTCGATGCCTCAAGGCGGTCGATGTCTGATGACCCCCTATAGGTGGACGGCGGCGACTCGGAAAAACGAGGTCATCGCAATTAACTACACTTCCCACGCTCTGCGAACCGTTAGTGGTCGACGCTACAAGGATACGCACGTTCATTCCCGCGCACTCTGCATATTCCTCCTGAGCTCCGTGAGTCATAGTCCCAACCAGAGGAGAGATGTTTGATTGCGGAAAACTCCTCCGGTACCTTCGATGTTGGCTGTCATGCCAGGAGCTGCCAACGAAGTATTAATCATTCCCAATACAATGGAATCAATCTATTATAGAGTCACTACAATATCCATTCATGCGTGTCGGAGATGTGTACTACTGTGTCGACTGTTGCTAGGCAATCGCTTAGGCATGACACGTTGTATAATTTAGTATCCTGTTTGATGGCTCATCGTTTGGAGGTTATTAACACTTAGTCAGTTGGGGCGTTTTGAGTACGTCTAGATAAAAAGGTTCGACTAGACCAACCGTAAGAGTTTGCAGGGATTTGTTGGTGTTTTTTAGTATCCCCATAGCATAGAAGAATTGCCCTGCATGTTTAGATTGAAATCATATCTTCAAAAGTTAATAAAAATGTTCAAATCTAATTCTTTTCAAACAGATGGCCCATCGCCCAGTGAGTGCACTGTCTCGCCAAGAGTCAGAAATGATCAACCGGAGTCGCCGTGCTCTGTCATCGGGAACGCTGACGGATTCGATTGAGAAACTTCGCCATATGTGCCTTGCTCGAGGAGCGTCGGGTATTCTCGGATTGGGCCGTTGCTTCCGCCGCATGGATGACGATGGCAACAAGCAGCTGAACTTGGAAGAGTTCATCAAGGGTCTGCATGACACCGGGCTAGACGTCACGGAACAAGAAGCAACCGACATGTTTAACAAGTAATGCTCCAATCTGCGTAGCACACATAATCCTGCGTACAGCTGTTAAATATTGATCCGCACATTCCCATTTCTTTACAGATTTGACACCGATGGCAGCGGTTCCATCAATATGACGGAATTTCTCGTTGCGATTCGTCCGAACATGTCCGAAGGCAGGGTAAATATCGTTGAGCAAGCGTTTGCCAAGTTGGACAAAACGGGCGACGGGGCGATAACGATTGAAGATTTAAAGTGAGACTTATCAAACAGTTATCGGTTATGCTCTAAATGTTCGCCGCTTGTTTTTGCTTTTCAGGCATGTGTATTCCGTGCGGAGTCATCCGCTGTACATCAGCGGTGAGGAGACGGAGGATGTCATTCTGAGGAAGTATTTGGCGAACTTCGAGGAAAATGGAAACCCGGATGGCACTGTGACCCGGGAGGAGTTCCTGCATTACTACGCTGGGTTGAGTGCCTCGATCGACTCGGATGCATACTTCGACTTGATGATGCGCCAAGCATTCAAATTGTAAACGGTTACTATTGCTCTCTTTTGTGTGTCATGTTTAAAATTTGTATAAGTTTTACGTCGGACCTCCGATTTTAGACGAATGATTGACACTCCGCACGCAGTTTCCAGCAAAGAGGAAAGTAACCACAATGGCGAACTTCTTGGGCAATCGGCATTTGAAATGCCGATTGTTCGAGAGCGCTGAAGTACATGTTGATACTAATCAGAGCACAAGCGTATTCTTAACAATGAATAAAACCATAATCTCACGTTTAGAGTGAATTTCGCATTTGTCATTAGTTATCGTTTTTTTTTCTACCGTGAGTAACTATTATGTAATAAAGTGTTCTCGTAATTTTTCTTGTTTTTGACAAAGTACTTCAAGTATTTTTGAAAGCTAACTAAGGATTATATACAACCCTATGAACGACTAAAGTTTGTAAACTGGTACGTGCAAGAACGCTGGCTATGTAACTATTGCTTCGTGAAAAGTGTTTTAAGTTTTAATAAAAAAAAATCTTTGTTTGAATTCACAAACGGGTTTCCGAAACATATGCGGAACATTATGCTTCACCTGTATAATATGTGGGGCTTTGGTCTAGTCGAGCCGACTGTTTTGAGTCACAGCTGTCAGTTCGCATTTGTTTGTTGACGGTTGTGGTCGTTCGTGCGGTATGTTGTAAAAAGCATCTAAAGTGCTTATTTTGCTTGTTTTATGACTCATTATAACGAGTCGATCGTAAATTCTCGCCATCCGTCCATCCATCGCTGTCTGTTAAATTAACTTTTTTGTGCGAAACGAGCAAACATTTTGCCTGTAATAATTTAAGCTTGTGCAGCAAGAATTCTCCAGCGTACAAGATGGTGACGACATTGCCTGTGCAATCTGTAATTTGACCTTCTGGGGGCATTAAATTGCCTGCCTGTATCGAAGGTTTCCCTCGCATTCCATCAATACTAACACGATCTATATTCAGCTCTCCGTCTACAGGTATCGCGAGATTACTGCATAATCGGCTTGGCGATAAGAAATCGAACAAGAGCTTCCACCCGCGCGTTACTTAACGTGTCGTTGATCATTTGTGTTGTGGCTGTTGGACGGGTATACGTTCGCGGAAACGTCGTGGGAACAGAACTATTTGCCGTGGACGCAATTAGTGCCAAGATGTACTTTGAAAAACGTTCTTCATATGTGTTACTAAGTGCATTGGGTGTGTTATTGGGTAAGTTAAGCTAAGGCTTCAATTATTTAACCGAACGTAGGTTAGCATACGAAACTGGTATTGTTACTCACAAGTTTGGCGTCTGACGGCCTGAAGTAAACGTCGTTACGATGATAAGGCATGGTGATAACAATCACTGTTCGCTCAAAGTTCATTGTATGTAACTCTGAACCAGTGGCACATGAAGGGTAGTCGATTAGACGAAACAAGCCAGCAATCTTTCCACCGATGTTTCATACTTTTAAATGGGCTTAAAATGTGTTGTTTTTCCCAGCATTTCAGCCAGCAGCAGTACTCGCGCAAGATGCGAAGGATACGATAAACCTGCAGGACATTGATATTAATAAGCTAAAGGACGTTGATATAAATAAGCTGAAAGACGAAGTCTTCGCAGACCTACTTCCACCAGAACTGAAGAACGTGACACTACCGAAGATTGAAGATATACTGGCTCACGTCAAGGATAAGTGTTCAAAGGTAGCCGGAAGCGGTGCCTCGTACGACGAAGCTGAACAGGCCGCGCAAAACTTTGGCGAATGCATGAAGGATCTCGTCGATTTCGAGAGTCTGCCGGAAGAGATAAAGAAAGCCAAACCCACTGGTGATTTGGATACCGTGTTCAACAAGTAAGCATACATGCTGCAATGACATGGGTTCATATCGGTAAGCCTTACTTTGTTTCCAATTCTCCAATTGCCAGGTATTGTCGCAGACGGTCCGCTGCTATCGAATGTGTCGATACCTTCGCTAACAAGATCGATGTTTGCCTGGATAGTGACGAAAGAGAGAGCAAAGTGGTATTGGTCAACATTGTGCACGGATTGCTGAACTTTGTTTGCCACAAAGATGGAGATCAGATTGCATGTAAGTAAAATGGTGTTTAAGAAAGATTTTTGCTTTACGCTTGTACGTCTGTTTCGACAGTATTCATTGCAGAGGAAGGGCCAGAATGTTTCTCCGATCAGAAAGATGCTCTAATCGACTGCGCCAACAAAACGTTGTCCGGATATTTGAACGACGATACCCCTTCTTCCTCGACGAATGAATTGCCAAAGCTTGTCATGGGGAAAAAGCAGTGCGAGTAAGTATATACCGTTGCCATCGGTCCCTGCTGGTAGATGATGCTTAACTTATCTTCTGCTGCAGCGAAATGACCACACTTCAGGAGTGTATGGTACAGGTCCTGGAAGGCTGCAAAGAGTCTACACCAGCGAACTTGGTTGAATCATTGTTTAAGTTCGTGCGCCGAGAAACCCCTTGTGCCAATTTGACGGGAGTAAGTTTCCACGCGCTAACGAGAAAGCTGGATGTTAGTCAACATTAACGAAACTTCTTTTTTTTTTTGCAGGAAGCCACCCCAAGAAAGCAGGCCCACGGTGCTGGAGAGCTTACCAAGCCATCATACCACAGCATAATTATTTCGACTTGGATTATGGCACTGATTGCAAGCATACTCGGTCGCTAAACATCCATTCGATCATTGCAACATCCGTTCCTATTTTTATTGTGATGCTCATCGGAGAGAAGGTGAAACCACGTCTGGTTTCATTTAGGGAATTTTAACTAGGAAATGCAGGGTCTTTTTGGAAGTGGCTTTAATCGAACAAACTCTAATGCATCTTTCTGCCGGGCAATTGAATGAATAGGTGCTGTGGACAAAATAGATATATATTTTAAAAAAATATCAGTTTAAAGCAAATTTGGACGAAAGAAACGAATGGCTTTGGATGTTAGTTCGAGCCCTCATCGCAGGGACTTTTCCATGGCTGTGGGTTGACGAAAATCTTCGAAACAGTTCCCCGCAATGTATGCGGCCCTTGGTTCAAGGGTACCGGACGCGGTTTGTTCTTGGACGATTTCAACCATTCTTTATAGATTTCCTCCGAAACCTTCTTTTTATAATCACGTGCATGCTTTTGCAGTTGCTCTTGCATGATCTCTTTTGCCCTTTTTTCTGCGGAATGTACATCGATGACGGTTTTATAATAATTCCAATAATAGAAAACATTCGCCTTACCTTCTTCTTGTTGTTTGACTCTTTTCAACCATGTCTTAAACCGGACATCCGCATTGTTTTGAATAAACTGCTCGGTACAGGATGGGGTGGTTGCCTGAAGTGAAGTTGGCTTTGTTCCCTGGGACGCATTTTGTTTCTTACGTTGCATCCACTGTTGAACCTTGGCGTTGTTGATTTCCATCCGTTTTTCTTCCTCGCGTCGCCTTTGCTCTTCTACTTCCTGGGCACGAAGTTTTTCCATTTCACGTTTTTGGCGGATTTCTTCACTGAAAACGAAACCGCATTTTTTATTTACTCACCTTATGACTTGTTTTGGCAACACGTAACTTACTTTTTCGCTAGTATCCACTTTTGGTAGGCCTCTGGATCATGCTGGCGTTTCCTGGTAAGAATTTTAACTTTTATGGTTCCGCAGCTTGTGCCTTCATCCGCAACGGTCACAACATCATAATTCTGATGAAATCGACAAGAAAAGTTTACATACATGGAATTAAAGGTTCACTTGAAAAATCTTGTAAACGCTTACAAAATGTAGATCAGCATCACCACCTCCACGATCAGTCGATTCGACTTTTGAATCCACCTCCGGGACATCCTCCTCTTCGTCGATGCTAGTTGTAAGTGTTTCGTCGCTGCATTCACTAGAACCTTCCTTTTTGTCCGAATCATATCCGTTAGAGCTATTTTCTGTTGAGCCGGAATTGTTCTTCCCAACTATATTCGAATTTACTTGGCAGTTATTCGATCCATCCGTAACATATTCATCTTCTTCAGAACTTTCAGAAGTATTGAAAATCTCATCCAAGTCCCCTCCGGATATGTCGCTACCGCAGTCTGTATCACTTAGCTGGTTTTGAATGGAAAGATCCGAAAGATTGCTGAAATAAAAAAAAACCCCAAAAGTATTAACACATAACGAAAATAAAAATGAAATAGTCAACCACCTTGGTTGTGGTTTGAAGGAAAATATTGCTTAGGGTTCCAAAGAATCAATCTCACCTGCCAAGTTCCGCTATGTCGGCCTCCATCATGTGTTTGGATGTTAATAACCTCCAATTGCGTATTTTCAGGACAATTCCTTACAACCCGTAGCACGCCGTTAAGATGACGATACACACTAAAGAAGGTCGAGAGCTGCTTGGTTAAAAGCGAAATATGTTGTCCCATAGTCAACTTTGTTTGTGATTGTACCATTTGCTTCGCTTCTCAGTGAACTGAGTTAAAACGCAGCGGATAAAACATAGGGATAGGGAACGCGCGTATTTGAGCACCTTACAATTGCAAGCCATGCCGTCAGGCGGGAGAAGTTGTACTTTTATTGGGCATGGCCTTAGCTAATAATTCTCAATTGAGGTCCATCGTATACGGTACGTAGATAACGAACCGTGGTAGCGGAAGCTTCCGTACCAAGCGGTTCGTTAGTACGCGGACGCATCCCGTTCCACGATCATCTACTTGAGCAGTTTGTACCCTGGTCGGGAGTCGTTGATACGGGTCCATTTCCTTAGTCGCCGTTGTTCATATCAGTTTATTATTACGATTACGAGCGCACCGTGTTCGGATGCATGAGCTGACGGATGCTGATCACAGATCACGACCTTTGAGGCGAAATCGAACCACCGACGTATATAAGCCAATACGGTTTGTGATCAGCTCAGTAACTCCCGGCAAGCACACCACGCTCGGTGGACGTATGGTATAACTTCGTGCGGTCTAGCTAGAACTTTCTATAATGTTTGCAAAAAACCTTCTCCGCTTCGCTCTGTTAGCTTTTATCGGTGAGTATTGATAGCGGCCATCCTTTCGAGCCCTCGATTCAAAGTGTGCCTTTTTACGCCAACTTGCCACCAGCAGCTAACGCGATCGCCGACGTGTCGAACCAAATCGATGTGGACGCTATACGCGAGCGTCTGCCAGCGAATCTTCCGCTTCCGTCCATGGACGAGGTGGAGAAGCTTCTGCGGGACAAATGCACGGCGGCTGGGGCACCGACCGACGCGTACGACAATGCCAAATCCGCCGCCCAAACGTTTTTCGAGTGCGGCCAAGGGCTGATCGATATTGATCAGTTTCAGCAGGAAGTGGAAGCGGCCAAACCAACCGGCGATCTGGACACCGTCTTCAACAAATACTGCCGCAAACGATCGACGCTGATCGAGTGTGTAAACACGTTCGCCAACGCAGTCGACCCGTGTCTGGAGTCGGAAGAGAAAGTCTTCAAAACGTCGGGCTTGGACATCTTCAAGAATCTGCTCAACTTCGTCTGCCACAAGGATGGGGATCAGATTGCACGTAAGTGATCGCGTTCGATGGGGTTGTGTTTGATCGTTTAAAATGTCTGAGAACTTCAATCCTTCTCGTACCTCCACCTCCAGTGTTTATTGCCGAGAAAGGTCCTGAGTGCTTCCTCGAGCAGAAGGATGATTTGATCGCCTGCGTCAATAACACATTCTCGGGGTACGTTCCGGAGACCACCTTAACCAGCATCCCGAAGCTGGTGCTCGGCCCCAAGCAATGCGAGTAAGTATTCTTCTATGGAAACCACCATGTTTCGCTTTGTTCACGCTGGACGTTTTTTTCCCATAATTCACCAAGGGACTTTACGAAGCTGCAAAACTGCATGGTGCGCGAGCTGGAGCAGTGCGATGAATCCACCCCGGCCAACCTGGTCGAGTCTCTCTTCCGATACGTGAGAAAAGGATCTCCGTGTGCGGTAAGTTTCTACTCCACCCTAAGAGTCTTGGAAATCCTACAATTCGCGTCCTCTGTTTAATTTATTACAGAGCAATTCCGGTCGCAAGTAACTCTCTGGCATTCTTCGGCGCTCGTGACGTTACCCTATCACACGATAATGAGTGATGAAAAGGTGTTGTGATTCGGTGAAATAAATGGACCATTCAATCGTTAAAACGAGTGTGTTTCCTGTTCCTATCACGAACGAGTGTATCAGTGCATTCGATCTGGGAGTAGAGTTAAAACAGTATGAAACTGTTTGGGTTCCTTCCTAGCCTACGGGACTCTGTAAGTGGCTCCAACCTTTCACTGTAACGTTTGACCCCACGAGTTAAACAGGACTGTGTTTTGCTTTCTTTTAAAAGAGAGCGAGAGAAGAAACTCGCAAGCTGATAATGCTGCTGCGACTCATTTGTTATTCGAGCCTGTCGGTAATCATCCGTCCAGTTCAGTCCACGTGCGTTATCAATCACACAGTTCAGCTAGGAGGGAAAGAACATGAAAAAACATTGTTAAACTGCACTCTCAATCGTCGGGGAGCGAGACTAAGTTCAACGTAAAGAGGTGATATCACTACCTAGTGCTGTTCCGTAAAGAACCAGATTTTTAACAGATTGCAGGTTGGTTTTATATTTCCCTAAACAACGAATAACGCTAGAACAGCCGGTTTACTGAACTCGTCAGTTCGTGAGCCCGGTTAGCCTTTCGCTGATGTTCCAAAGCCACTCTGCCATGGTGTCATCCTTTGCGTGCGGTTCCGGTTCCTTCTGCTTGCAGTCACTATAGTAAAGTCCCGTTTGGGATGCGATCGTGGGTTCCATGGCGCAGTACAAAGTTGTCTGGGCGCCCGACTTGGGCGTCTTGAAGAACACCCAGAAGACAGGCTTAGCCATGGTTCTGCAAGGAGGCAAAAAATGTATACTATTGTGTTGACTAAGCAAGGGCAGGAGGTGGCGGGTTTAGTACCTTAAGCAAGGGTTTAGGTGTCGCATCAGCTCAGTGTTGATGGCGCCTGGATGTAGCGCGTACGTGTTGACGCCCGTGCCCTGCAGTCGCTTGGATAGATGGCGCGAGAAGAGAATGTTGCAGAGCTTGCTTTGCGTGTACGCGTCCCACTCGCCGTAGTCTTTCTCAGCGTTGATGTCATCCTTGTTGATGCGGCCCCACTTGTGGCCCAGACTAGAGACTGTCACGATCCTGCTCGGGGCGGACCGCTTCAGCACGTCCAGCAGCAGGTTGGTGAGCAGAAAGTGGCCCAAGTGGTTCGTGCCAAAGTGCATCTCGAAGCCTTCCTTGGTGTAGCTCTTCGGGCAGGCCATTACGCCCGCGTTGTTGATCAGCACGTGCAGCCGCCGCTCCATGCTTAGGAACGTCTTTACGAAGCTTCGGATCGACTCGAACGAGGCCAGGTCAAGCTCGAGCCCGAACACATTCTGACTTCCCGATTTATCCAGTATCTCCTGGCGGGCCTTCTCCATCCGGGCCGGATCACGACAGCCCATGTACACACGTGCCCCTCGCTTGGCACATTCCTAATAAAAAGGCACGGTTAGATCTCTCCTTAGGTTAGAATATCGCACGATACTACTCACTATGGCGGCTTCCTTTCCGATTCCTGCATTCGCTCCGGTTATGATGACTACTTTCGCATCCAATCGAATGTCTTTGTTCTTGAACTGACCTCCCTGAAAGAATTTCCTGTTGGACGGATAAAAAAAACATGAAATCGTTTATCGAGGTATGGTGGAAACTAATTTCTTTACAAACGAAACATAAAAAATGATGATGTACATTCAATTAAGGGACTTCTAATCCACGCATTGCCAACGAGAGGATGTGATGATGATTGCGTTGCTGATGGATGAATAATTGAAGTCTGTGTTGCGCTCCGAAATTAGCATATTAGTGTCTCACGCGTTGCAACGCTAGTAAATGCGCTTACCACCCAACGGCAAATTGGAATTTAATTTGTTATTCTAAACCATTTTCAAAGGGCCAAAGGGGGCAAAACCGGGGGTTAATGATGTTCACGTCACGAGGAATCGCGTGACATCCGATAAAATATTACGCAGAATAACTAGATGATCAAATTAATAAGTGTGATTTGGAACCATCGGGAACGGCAAGGGTTCAATGGCATAGATTTTTGTTCCACACGCATCGGGAAGTTGTCCAATGATCGTCAATATTTTTTTCTTCTGCGTCTTATCAGCCAAAACTGTAAGGCAATTGAGTGACCATTGAAAAACTCGTGAATGGACTAAGATAAGCCGAATCACTCGCCAGCATGCTGCAGGAACGTTCCAGTGCCGAGATACTGTCCAAATCACTTCTTTCTTTGGCATATCATTTTATCCTCCTGCTCCTCCTCAGGAATAGTAGATCCAACATGCGTGTAGCATTGGCCACGATTACTAATAAAAATTAAAACACTCGACTACAGTATCAGCTTCAAATGTAACCATTGTTCCGGGAAAATCGAGCATTTCGCCCTTGCCTCGGGGTCATTGGCAAGCCGTTGCAAGCCTCCGCCATGTGCTCGATGCTCACGCAACTGCTGGCCGATTGGAGTGCTGGCAGCTCCAGCTTAGGGAGTCATTCGGGCACAAAGTGCATCTAACTACGGCACATGGGAGCGTTTTGTGCGGTGATGCGATGATTTGCGAGATTCATCCGATTAGTTTCCTAGGTCCAGAGAACTCCCCCCGCGCTTTCGCTGCGCTAAAAACAATAGAATTCACCATAATTACGGCCTATGATCTTTCCTATCATTCGCATCTCGGCATCGCTTTGCGGTCGGAGCGGCTGAGGCGGGGGTGGGGGGGGGGAAGCTAGCGTATAATTAAACGAGTGTGCGCATGCCGGGGTAGGTTCGAGCCAAAGTCGACGTCGGACGCCATCACCACACACCACATCTGCGTGCCACTGACGAGGCCTTCCGAACAGATGGAGCTTTTCAAACACCGTTTTTGTCGTCCTGTCATTGGGCCATGGGCCAGATGGGACGGACCTCAGAACCATACGTACATGTTTTAACAATCGTCGCCGATTAACGATGATTTTCTCCTTTCCTTCGCTAGCACCGGTCACGGAGACAGACTAACTTATTAATGAAGTGAACGACCGCAATGAGACGCAATACAGCAACTGGTCAAATATTGGTCTTCGACGGCATACTAACCGGGAAGCACAGACGGTTTTGGAATAAACCAAAAAATGCTTCAATGATACACAAGCTATCTTATCTTTCTCATGGTCGTTGTTGTCGTAAAACGCACCAAACACATTCCAGGTTCTCCCGTGACGTAGTAGGCACGTCGGTTTGTTTTATCAAGAGCCGAATTACGTTTAGTACAGTCTGTCCAACAAGAGCTTGGTCGATTCAAATACTATTATTTACTACCTATCTTTGGTCCGTTTGGGTCAGTTTTTAAAACATGGTGCGTGTGTTACGGCATTGCATCAATAATACGAAATTTTGGCACTATAGTGATATCAAAAACGTGATTGATAATTGTGAGATAAAATGGTATATATAGACGACACGTGCCATTCGCGTCGATTCACACGTGCCATATCGATAGAGCAGCGTGCAAAAAACCATCGATAGATCTTGTACACCGCCACCGGCGTGTCACACTTTCAAAGGATCTTGAGACGAGGAGAGTGAGCGAGGGGAAGTGAAAAAGAACAAGCGTCGTTGTAGGTGACCGATTAGGTGGCAATGGTGCAGCGCATTCGGGCAGTTTCTAATAAAGCGATCATCGATATGCTCGATTCGTCGATTGCATACGCTGGAGGCCACACATCGATGGAGTCAATGCCGACCACCGGCGATTGGCAAATGGCGCAAATTGGCGAACGGCGTAACAACGACGTCGACGACGACGACGACGATGGTGGCGGTGGTAACTTGCTTACCTTACAAAGTACACGATTGCGAAGATGAGGATGAACGAGCCAAGGCAAATGCTGACGATCATGAACGCGTCGTGCTGCTGCTGTTGTTGCGATGTTGGCTGGATGGCTTGGTGATATTGTTGGAAGTGTTGTTGCTGAAGTTGATGCTGTTGCTGCTGGAGCTGGTAGTGGTGACTGCTGTGGTTGTCGGTGATTTTCTGCGCCATTGTCGGCATTGGCAAAGGGGAGCCATGGGGAAGCATCGGCCCCGTCGGGTGGGTCGGCCCGGGGGGCACCAAATTCGGGTCGGCCATCGGAGGGGACGCCGGGGACGATCGATTGACGATTAGCTTCACTTTCCGTTCGCCCGTGACTCCTTCAGACGTGGTGCATGTGTCCCGAATAGTAATTGCAATCGCCTGCTGCTTCTGCTCCTTCGGCTGCTGCTCTTGCTGATGTTGGTTGGTCATTCATCAGACGGCAGCAAGGCAAGGCTGCGCCAGCTAGAAGGAGGCGGAGGCGATGTGCAACGGTTCACCCACGAGGACGTCCGCGACGACGTGCGATTCCAAAATTCAATGTCATTCGCGGCGAAATCTGGAGTCAAGTGTTTTCCGGATCCTTGAAATCTTTGCTTCCTCGATTTTCACGGTTTTTGCACACGTGTTTAGAAAAGAACCCCTTTTGAAACAGTACAGGCGTACGGGAGCATAACAAAATAACTAATCACTTTAAACTTTCACGAAGAATTGTACACAAAATTGTTGTTTTTCAATGAAAATATTTGCACACTTAGAAAACCACCAGCAATAAAATCGTGACGTTGGATATTTTACACTCGCATTAAAAAAAAGAGATCGCGATCGGATCATTTGTTCGTCACAATTGTTTCAGCACAGACTCCCCCGCCAGTTCACATCGGTCTCGAGGGCGGAAGGCGGAACGGTTCTCGCGTCTCGCGGGGGAAAACGTGGTATACGTGCGTTTGCAAGGCAAAACGTCGGGCACCTTTGCCAGCGATGGAAAAGCGATGTTTGCGCGTCGATCGCAATAAACGTTATGAACACCGAACGGCACCGAGATGAGCTCAACACGGCCCCCCGTCGATACGATCGCACTCTAGGGGACGGAGGGTGCATTCGCGAATACGGGATACCCACGTTTGCCCCGGCGAGGGCAGAGCGAGAGCAGATGGAATGTTTGCTAAAAGCACCTGTTCATTGGGAAGATCGATACAACAATGCGCGGTTCATTTCGGGCTCGTAACTCTTCCGATCGCGCGGCTTTGTTTTCGAAGCAGCTAATAGAACGCTGGATTTCGGGCTGAATAAGCCACTTGATTGTCGCCACTAGACGAAACCGAAAGGTAGGTGAGGCTTTCCAGTGGCTGGTCTGTTCTGGATATTGATCTGTTTGTAAAACGCAAAACACAAACAGCGGCCAGCAACGCGTGCACAACGAGATCATCTAACACCCGGACATATATCACTCACCAGACTGTTCGATCCATTGATAAGCGCCGATGGGGCTCCAAATCCGGACTGAAGTGTGTGTTTCTAACACGCCTTGCCTAGGAGATGAGATGAATGTTAACATTATGTTAAAATAAGCTCATTTTAAATTATAAAACTGCTTATTTAAAACAAATTTAAAAAAAACCTACAAAATTGACTGTTAATAAAAAAGCTCTATGAGTTTTAGTTTTTAAACACATAACTGCCACTACCACGTGTTTCCGGGCGAAACGAACAAAATGCAAAAAAATTACAAAATTGCTAAGTGAGTTTCACGAGGTTCTTGAATATTGATTTCACATTTATTACTTAAATTTAGCATTAGTCCTATCTCTGGGACATGTATTTCGCTCCTATATTAATTTACAATCCTTCACGGCGTGGTGATCTCGATTGTTCAAAAATACAAATGGAACTTGATACACCGATCCTTTGTTGGGAACAGGTCGGACCTATGGGTGCAGAGGAAACACTAGACAGTTTGTTGACATCACACGTTTGTTTACGTTTTCCTATACCGAATCCTTCGGAAATGTTACGGCCGGTGTTTTGGCGAAGGCTGGCCGCTAAAATACCTCGCAGGTAGGAACGAACATTCGCTTTCGCAGCAGAATCTTGTGTGGTATATACTGATAAGGTACTTACGGATTGTTTTCGGGTCCTTCCATCGCAGCATATCCACCGGCGGGTTACGATGGACGTCTTCTTCGCCGACGGTAGAAAAGTGTGCCGAATATGACGTGATTGTCGTCGGTGGCGGTCACGCCGGGACGGAGGCATGCTGTGCTGCTGCTAGGATGGGTGCCCGGACACTACTCGTCACACAGAAACGGTCCACCATCGGCGAGATGTCGTGCAATCCTTCGTTCGGCGGCATCGGTAAGGGCCATCTGATCCGCGAGGTGGACGCACTTGATGGGGTGTGTGCGAGATGCTGTGACCGCAGTGGAGTCCAATACAAGGTGCTCAATCGGCGCAAAGGCCCCGCAGTGTGGGGTCCACGGGCGCAGATTGATCGAAAGCTGTACAAGCAGGAAGTCCAGCAAACTCTCGACCACACTCCGAATTTGACCATCGTCGAAGCTTCGGTCGAGGATATCGTACTCCACCGGAGCAGCAGTGATGAGGGTCCTAGGTTGGCTGGAGTTCGATTGGCGAACGGTGAGGCAGTAACGGCCAGCAGTCTCGTCATCACGACGGGAACTTTCTTGCGTGGCCAGATAAACATCGGGCTGGAAACACGTCCCGCCGGCCGCATAGGAGATGAACCGGCTGTGGGCCTGGCCAAAAGTATCGAGGAGCTTGGGTTCCGACTGGGTCGGCTGAAGACCGGAACTCCACCACGCATCCACCGGGATTCGATACGGTTCGAGACGTTGACACGACATCCGGGAGATAATCCACCGGTTCCCTTTTCATTCTTGAACGACCGTGTGTGGCTCGAGGCTACCGAGCAGCTGGACTGTTTCCTCACACAAACCACACCGAAAGTGAACGAAATCGTACGGCGCAATCTGCACCGTAACCGACACGTCACCGAGGAGCTGACCGGTCCGCGTTACTGTCCCTCGATCGAATCAAAGGTGTTGCGGTTCGGGGTCAAACAGCACCAAGTTTGGCTCGAGCCGGAAGGTTTCGACAGTGAGCTGATCTATCCGAACGGGCTCTCCTGTACGCTTCCCGAGGAGGAGCAAGTCGAACTCGTACGCTGTTTAAAGGGGCTCGAGGCGGCAGAGATCGTCCGACCGGGCTACGGTGTCGAGTATGATTTTGTCGATCCTCGCGAACTGTTTCCGACTCTCGAGACGAAGCGCGTTCGGGGCCTGTTTCTTGCCGGCCAGATTAACGGAACGACGGGGTACGAGGAAGCAGCTGCACAAGGATTGCTAGCCGGAGCGAATGCGGCTGCAAAGGCTCTTTCGAAGGAACCGCTCACCGTGAGTCGTACCGAATCGTACCTGGGTGTGCTTGTGGACGATCTGACGACGCTCGGAACGAACGAACCGTACCGGATGTTCACAAGCAGAGCCGAGTTTCGGCTTAGCCTGCGACCAGACAATGCCGACCTTCGGCTCACGGAGAAAGGTTACGCCGTAGGTCTCGTATCGGAAGACCGCTATCATCGTACCGTGTCCATCCGGGAACGACTTGCCAGGGCCATCGAGTTGCTGCAGGACATCAAGCGAGGAAGCAATCAATGGCGGGCAGCGATGCGTCTGCCACCAGCGAAGGCTAGCGTATACAAGAGTGCCTTCGAGATGCTAGCCATATCCAACGATGAAATCACGACCGAACGTTTGTGTGCGGTGGAACCGTCCGTGCTCGGATGGATTCTGGACGATCCGGAACTGTGCCGACGGTTGAAGATCGAAGCTCTGTACAGTCTTTCCATCGAAGACCAGTCGCGCGAAGTTGAGGAAGTGCAGCGTAACGAAAATCTTCGAATACCAGTGGCCATCGACTATCTATCGTAAGCGTTTTTGTATAAGCTGTCGTTGATCAACGATTACATTTGATAAGTATTTTTCTTTTCAGAAAATCACTGAATCTTTCCTTCGAAGAACAGGAAAAACTTCTCCACATTCAACCTCAAACGGTACACGAAATTTTCTATTGAAAACTATTATTATAAGCTCTAACGAGTATTTTTCTTTCTTTTCCGTTAGATTGCAGCCGCCAGCCGGATACAAGGCATTACACCGTCCTCCATCGTTCGGTTGGTAAAGTATGTGAAACAGCACGATTTGGTTACAGCCCCACAGCCACGGGCTGTATAACACGTTCGTCACGTAGTTACAAGACTTAAGGTTGTTATTGTCTGATGATAAATAAATATTTAAATAAATAACCGATCGCTACTAAACACAGTATCGGTAGAATTCCACTCGGACGGATTATATATGTACAAAAAAGTAAGAAAAACGCCATCCCAATCTCGTAGAACGTACACACACGCACACACACACAAAACTCATACACGCACAAACACACACACATGTAAACACGAGCGCACAATAGAAAAACGACATGATAACCATGTAAAAACGCGCTTCTCCTCGGGGAAAAGTAACAAAACAAATCGAAACGCCGATCGCGGCGCGTTAGAGGTATCTCTGTTGATGGGTGAGGGGGTAAGTTGGACAGCTCGAACCGTCGATTAATGTGCCAGATCGGCACCACGTGTTTCGTAGGGTAGTAACATGCAAGCCACACTGGCGCAAGCTGCAAATATGCCATACACAGCGACTGCGCTCCATATTGAGGATTGAAATAGCACCTGGGCTACGTAAGGAGTGGCCATAGCACCGAGTCGCGCCAGTGCCGAACAGCCGCCCACCCCGATCGATCTGAGCGCTGTCGGGTAGACTTCCGGTGTGTAGACATATGCCGCTTGGAACAGACCGGCGATGATACCGCGTGCCATGAACAGGATGATGGTCAGGAATATCCGTCTACAAGGAGGAGAACAAGCATTATAGCTGATTGTGTTACCGTGGCTCGGCTGGAGGCGACTTACACGTCGGTTACGGTAATCATCAAGACGCAACCCGCGTACAAAAGGAACTGTAGGGCCATCGTTTTTTTGCGACCAAACTTCTCAATCACGTAGATTGTCGCAAAGATGCCCGGAAACTCGGCTAACGTCGTCCATAGCAGGTCCATGTAGTCGGTCGTCGCAAGTGGCTGGCAGCCGGAAGTCATCGTGTCGTCTCCGTCCCCCATGGTCTTGTTTTTGCCCCCGAACAGCTCTGTCGACATCAGCACCAGTCCGTAATAGCAGAACGCGCACGACATCCAAATGAACCACAACAACAGCGTCGTCCGTCGCAGGGAGCTTCCAAGGAGCGCTTTCAAACTGCCCCGGGAACCGCTGGGCCCTTCGACGACCAACCGACCCAACAGCATTGGCCGGCGATTGTCCTTCGCGATCTGCTCCAATGTTGCGAGAGCTTTATCGCTTTGCCCGCTCGTGACGTGATAGCGAGCAGATTCCGGAAGCCACTGTAAATAGAAGGGGATCGTGCAAACATTCGTCAGTTGAAACCAGATCCACCAGGGAGTAGGAGGGAATTCATGCCTACCGGTGTAATTATGGCAAAGATGAACAGCGGTGCAGCGGATAAACCAAGGAGCCATCGCCAGCCGAGGGTTGGGGTGACGGCCAGAGCAAGGGCCACCTCGAAGCATGCCCCCAGAGCCCAGAAACACTGCAATACATAACAAAGGAATTAACCGATACGATCATGAGATTCAGATGTCCTTGGATGATGGTCCACTTACGTCCAGTAACACCACACATTTGGCACGTTGTTTTGTTGGTAGGAACTCCGCATACAGTGTGACTCTAGAAAGGAAATTCAATAGTATGAGAGTTCTTAGGCCTGGTGCTTGATTTCACTTACGATTGTGGTACACATCCAATGGCGAATCCTACCAGTCCGCGGAGAAGCAGCAACCAGCCGAAACTGGGCGCAACGGAACTGAGCAGACCGTACAGGAACAATAGGACACCGCACAGTGTTAAGGCCTAAAGGAAAAAAAAAAGCGATCGGTTATCGGAACACGGATCAAGGTTTGCGTAAGCCGCCTTACCGGTTTCCGGCCGTAGCGATCACTTAAATGACCCCAAAAGGTGGAGCTGAGCATCATTCCGAGAAAGACAACCGTCGTGACCAGCGCCTGCTCGTACCGAGAAATGTTCCAGTCGCAGTGCAGTGCCGGCCCCAGCACGCTTAGTATGGTCATTTCCATCGAGTCCGCCATCCAACACAGTCCGACACACAGCGACAGTTTCACCTGGAACCAGCCGAATCCGAGGGCGTTCACGGCTTGCGTCACTGTGTACGTGTCGTCCGGCACCACGCTAACCGAGGCCAGCTCAAACTCCGGTGCAACGCCTGCCAGCATCGTTCCTCCGGTGGGTGGAGCTGCCGTGCCTGTCGCGCTTGTCGAACTGCCCACAGATGCCCCTGCCGGCGCTGTCGTCCCGCCGGGCGGACGGGGAACGTTCGCCCCATCCATCTCCTCATACCCCCGTGACATTCCCACTCGTCTTGGTTTCATGTTCTCGGCGCGCTCGAAATTGATGCTGTTACGGCTGTAAGGGAAATAAAAGAGAGATCATTCTTCAAACACTCGTCCATTTCCTTGCGGTTTGTCTCCTCGTCACTCGTCGAAGTCTTTCTTATCGCAAACCGAAACGGAGGCGCTTATTGCGCTCCTCAATGGTCACACTTTCGCTAGCCCAATGGAGCAGGGAAACGGGGCATGGTGGTCGGTTTTCTTTTACCCCGTTTTCGTTACATGAGGCTCATGTCATGCCATTTTTTCCTCTGTTGTGTTGAAGAGCTCATAACGGCAGAAGAAACATTACGGAAACACACACACAAACGAACAGACCGTCAAACATCATGCGCGCACGATGATGGAACATTGCAAATGCGAACGGTTTTCACAATAAAGTTTTTGAGAAGAGGAAGGGAGTTGTGTATTTGGACTGCATTGCTACAATGACAACACATTGTCAGTAGGCGGCGTTAGATGTATTGGCATCCTCTTTCTTTATGGTCGACTTTGGTAATCACACTCTGCCTTCCGTGCTTTTCCATCATTACCGCGGTCGTTTGCTTCTGCCACTCCGGATGCTACCTCATTGCTGAATAATGCATTTCTAATGACGTCAAGTAAAAGTGTCGTCTGCGAGGGCGTTTTGTGAGGCGGTCGGCAACTGGGGCTTATTTTGGGCTGCCAATAGGATAGGAAGAAAGAAGGTAATCCTACTTACCTTCAATAGAAGTGCTAAACACTGATCACACGATCGCTTCTTCTTGCAGCTCATGCAATAATCACGGATCAGCTGGTGACGGAGTACGCTTTCGAACACCGTTTTGGAGTGTCCGTAGCAACGTTGCAGACTTTGTTTAGACTCCGCGGTCTACACGGATCTACCGGACAACTTTTTCTTCCGGTTGGGACACCTCACACAATTCGATCTAATGACCAGCAATCTGTAGCACTGAAATTTCGACACGTCCTCGCAGGCAAAAACACGGCAACCACAAGGCACGTCTTGCACGGCCCCAAAGACACGGTGCTTCTCACATTCCTTCAAAATCCCAGCACATCGCGACGTCGATCGACGTACTACGCCACACACTTTGCTTCACAACTACACTCGCGCGGCCCAAGACGATCTCGCGATCCCACGAACGGTCGTTCCTCCTCCGTCTCGCACACTTCTCGCGATCGAACTGCACCCTCCGCGCACACAACAATAGGCACACAATAGGACGCCAGGTACAGTTACAATGTGCCTCGTCGGCGTAAAGCTTTCGGGAAAGTATGCAAGCGCGCGCGCGTGACAGCCAAACACACCTTTACCATGCGCGACGGAGCCCCCTAGATCAGCGAGAACTGAAGAGAGCACGGGAGACAGCCAGAGAGCAAGCCGGCTAGGTGGTGTTTCCACGCTGAGATTGAGCCGCGAACCGCGAGAGCGGTACGATCAACATCACGATCCGCGATCGCGAACGCGATTGTTCCATGGCGAGCGAGTGGGACGACAATAGCCGCGTAAAATCCAAAGTGCAGAGAGCGATTCATGTAAATGCAGCAGGAGCTTTGACCCGTAGAACAACCGGCGGATGCAGCATCCCAAGGTGTTTAGAGAATCTCCAGCTGATCATTGAATTAATCCGCCAAACGATCCTTTGGTTCGTTCGTTTTCGTTTTTGCATTAAAGGGGGATGCTGGTGCAATATTGGACCATGTTTGATAAGACAGAAACCGGTTGCGCAGAGGGGGCAGATGGTTGGGGGTGGTATCGTTGGCAGAGAATTAGCGTACCGCGATTGTGTGATAGTGTTTTGGGTTTAAGTTTGGGTTTGCAAGGTCACCGATTGGTGTCATAACACGACACAACACAGATGAAAATGTGATTGTACAGAAGCAACAAAAGTAAACTGGACCCTCTCCTACGCCCACCCACATCAACCTTCCTTCCTGTCTCTTAATTCGGCTCGGAAAAGAGGGGGCAGATATATTTCGAGGACCAACGACTGTCGCCAGAACTATTCGACGCTGGTTGATGGACTACACGGGAGTCGTGCATTTATTCTTCAAGGCCGGTCGCGGGGCCGTTCCTCGAGAATCAGCCTCCTTCAGCATCCCCCGCATGCCTACCAGCTGCCAAGTGAAAGGAACCGAAGGCTGAGATTCGCGGTCTCCGAGCGTTTAACCAACACAGAATCGCAGATATTTCGACTGGAAATTGTGTCACTGGTTGGCAATAAAACGATAGTTCGAGGCCGTCGCTATGCAGCTTCTGAGGATGCAGTGTGGTGGGTTTCTTTTGTGCACACGTCACGATAAACCTGACCTACATGAACAGGATCACACCGGGTATATGATCGATGATGGTCCAATGTCGTCCAGAGTCCTCAATTAAGAAGCCGGAAACAATTCTTTACTGCCTTCGCTTCTGGTTCGATTGGAACGATGTCCTTGTTTTCCCTTTACTTCCTGTTGCTTCATTTATGGTTTCACTTGTTTGTTCTTCCATTATCAACGCAAAAAGGAGTACGCACAAGATTTATTTCTGTGCTATTATTAACCGAACCCTGAGAGATGCCTACCATTTGACCATGAAAGAGTAGCGGAGCCTCGACATGGGTTGTATATGTTGATGCCCTTCCAAGCGTTCAATGGCATTGGGAAGGGTGGCGTGGAGTGGTGGGAGGAGGAAGGGGAGGGGGGGGGGCATACGATCACATATACAGGTGGAAAGGACTTGATGTAAGAGGCTGCACATAAATGCATCAAGGATCTGCGCAAAGATTGCACATTTATCACTCGTCTTGATCTTTCAAGCAAAAAGCATCTGTCAACGGCAGTAAGGGAACGTAACCTAGCTTGTTGGGAGCTCCGTTGCATCATAATTCGAACGTTAACTGCATTTGATCGATTGCTAGTGTCACAGTATTCACCACGCGACTAGAGACACAAGACTAACTGCTTTTCTTCATTGTTGCACGAAAAAAAAATGTGAGAAAGTGGATCAGGTTAAGTTCCATTGACCCTGTTTGCCTTCTAGCACGACTCGCTGGGTAGATTTGGGTAAATTTAATTAGCACTTGTTACAAAAACCGCATGGCAAACAACTTCAAGCTCTGGGTCGAACGGTGGTTGTTAGTATTACGAAATAGTTGCTAAAAAGTTTGTCTTCGTTTCACTAGCGAGATTGTATTAGAGTGTAGTCGACCGGCGAAACGTGGGTTTAAACTAAGTTACTCAATTCTAGTTACACCATCCCCCCTCTCTGGAGGGTCTTCCTTTTGTTTCGTCCGGTCGTTTTGTTATCGCTTCCAAGCCGGCATTTCACACATCAAAGAGCCCTTTGACACACGCGAATATGACAATTAAATGTTCGCTAGTGTACTTTAATTGCGCGCAACTCTAAAACTGGCAAATTAGGATGAAGAAACATAACGAGAAAACTACCCCCCTTTCAAGTAACGACGATAAGCTCGTTTTTTTTCGTTTACTCCCCATTACTGTTTTGAGATAGGCTGCGTTTGACAGTGAGAAGGTTAGTTGCGTTTAGCCCTTATGCAATGATCGGGGAGGTTTTCGAAGATGTCCAAACGTAAAACATAGCAACACCGAGCACCGCCTTGAGACCCACACCGGGAGTGCGTTTAAGTGGCTTTTCTCCTCGGAATAGACCGAACGATGTACCAGGGGGTTGCAGCAACCGCGTGTGAACAATTTCAGAGCAAATAAACAACGGTAGCTTGTTTGAGGGGCAGCACGTGAAGACGAGAGCTATGACGACCATTTGTGGATACTAAGTGAGAATCCAATTTTCGTGCCACCGAAAGGTCGAGAATTGGGTCGCATAGAATAGCGTATGGCGCAATGTTAATAACAAATAACGTGAATAGAAAGCAAAGGAAAATTTATCCTTTTTTCTTCATGACACTTTTAAGTAAACTGACGAATATCTCAGTTTAAAAATGTCGCTAAACATTCGTTTGGTCAAACATTGTTATTAAGAACTGGGCATCTCTTGTAATTATTCTTATTATCGGTATCGATAATGTAACTGTTTGTCAAAAGTGGGTCTTTCAAAAAGTTCTACCTAAAATTAAATAAAAAGCACATTTGATTGCGTTCTTCTGTGCTTTCCCGTCCGCAAAATATGTTGCAACTTCGCGACTTTGTCCAAAAGTGCAATTGCTGGTTCTTTTGTTTCCTTAAGCTCAAAAAAAAAAAATAATAATAAAAACCAATAGAGGTAGTCGGTGAGATGCAAGCAGACGTACGGGCGGCCAAATAGTGTGCCGGTTACTCAATCCCGGGAGGCCCCGCACAACCGCTCCGGCAACTCCCTGCGAAAATAGAAACCGACCTTTTGCGGCCAAACTCGTACACGGCAATTCCGATACGCATGCACATACACAGTGATGAGAGTGTCACGATGAGCGAAGGATTGATCACTAAAAGCACCGAGCAGGCAGGTCGTGTGGTTCGCATTTCTGTTTGTTTTTTTAGCGCAGTAAAATGGCATGAGCACAAAAAGACGCAAACGTTTGGCAAACAATGATGCCAACCGCACCAGCCGGTCAGGTCGGAAAGGGTTTGGGGGCGCGGTCTTTCAGCCGATCGCCGGACAGCGAGAAAAATCAACAGCATATGCAGATGCTTGGTCCTGTTCCGAGGGACCGAGCAAGCAGCAGCTTGTTGATCCCATTGAAAGATATTCCAAAATGTATAAAACACACACACACACGCACACAACTTCATCCCCACGTTAGTCAACCGCGAGCCCCAAAAATCAGCGCCGTCATGCCCAGGAAAAACCCGTTAGACCTGCTCCGGCTCCCTGGAGAAGGCCCCGCGGGGCCAGTGCAACCGATGTCTGCATTAACCATTGACCGCAAAAAAGACACCCAAAGGGGTAGCGGCGAGGGTGGGAAGGATTCGATGCCAGTGGACCACTCGGTCGGTTGGTCACCACTCCTGGCACTAGTACATCACAACCACGCTCGCACGTTTATTTTTTCGTGTGCTTTTAGTTTCGGTTTTCCTCCCAACAGCCTCCCAGGCACGTAACCGACCTCAACACCGCGTCCAACAGCGTGATCGTCATCCACGCAGAAAGCAAAACCGAAAAAAGATCACTCTACCGTAGGTTTCGCGATTACATATACACACACCAGTTTCACTTTCATCCATCTTGTCCTGCTTCGCCGCGAACAGGCACACATTATACAAGACGCACAGATTACGATGAGGCCGGCGAGCCGACGAGTGGGGTTCGCAAGAGTGCACGCGGCTGGAGCGGTCGCGGGTTGCCACAGGGCGATCGCGATCCGCAAGCACGCAACCTTGATCCAGTGGGGTCGTTTTACTTATTTATCCAGTTTTCGTCACCGCCAACTGCGAACCTTACGCCGGAAGAGGGTAGGTTTAGGCGGGGTTTGAAGCGTGCGTCCAGGTTTTTCTTCCACAGTAGGCGCGGGTTAAAAGTACGGGCGTATAGTAAGTACATAAGCGTACGTCATCATGCCATATGCCAAAGCCCATCGGAGTCCTTAAACGAAAAAAAGGGGAAGGTAAAATGTCATCATGGGTTATTCACATCTTACTTCTCGTGCGTGATATTATCTTTTTTCTCGCCTTCCTTTTGTGACAGCTGGTGCAACCGCCTAGCGAAATTACCTCACACCGGGATGGACGGGCTCTGCTGGTGTATTTGGTGGTAAAGTCATTTATTGTAAAGTCCTTTGTCCATCGCTCGCATGTCTGCTCCTTACAGACTAAATTAATAAATAGCTATCCAAATTCTAGTAGTAGTAGTAATAGTAGTAGTAGTGACCAGCAAGCACACAATAGCTTGCCGCAGCTCGCGAAACCTCCCTGGAAAAAGACGCCAAAAGAGACCCGTCGTTTTCCAACCCATATACCCTTTTCTGCACCGATCGTGCAGAAGAAGTAGAAGAAGATATCACATGCACTCTTAACAACTAAACAGACTGGCATCGAGGGGGAGGAGGTGAACCAATCGAGAATCGAGGCAGCTTCCTCCCTCGAACAATCCAATCTGAATCCCAGAGCGAAAATAAGGTGGCAAAATTAAGATGTGTGAAGGTAGATGCCGCTCACTTGGTTTTCCGATCCACATCAGTCACTGGGGAGAATGCGGCCGCTGCAGGTGGTGGTTGCGGAGAGATTCCATCCCCTTTCGCCACCGGCGTCGATCGTAGGTCAGTGACCGTCGCGGGGATTTTACGGTTGAGCTTCAAAATTTCGCTAGAAATTCTGCAGTAAGGTATTTCGAAGAAGGCTGAGAACAGGATCGCTGCCAGGTAGGAGAGGAGCGTTACTCCAAGTGCCATCACGATCTGCGGAAACATAATGTTGATGCAATCAGTTGCGAGTTTTGAGCATGAAGCTTTGGGGAGGCACCCCTTACCGCCGGTATTGGGTCCGCGTGGACGCTCGAATCGGACACACCGAACGTGACGATGATTATCAGAGGATTGAGCAGATATATTCCGTACGTGAGTTTGTTGATGTGCACGAAAAACTTTGTCGACAGCAGCCGAGTGACGATATCTGGGAAAATGGGTCGTATCGTTAGCTGGAAAATGAGGAAAGGAAAATATTCCAATCATATCGAGCCTCACTTGAGTAGCCGAATCCAGTGGCAAGGATCACCCAACAAGCAGCCCAAGAGATAAGCCACCGCACGGCCACCATTACGATCGACGCAATTGGGAACGGGAAGTTACGCTTGATCGTCGAGTGCATGCTGAAGATCACGCAGAAACATGCCAACAGCCAGTACCATCGATATTGATTCTGCGGGTGGAAATAAAAAAGGGTGAGAAAGAGAGGGAGGAAAATTATGAATGTTATATTGTAACATTTTTTTTTAAAGATCTGATATGTCGAGGCGCGAAGCGTAACTTACCTGTGAGATATTGAACTTGTCGCGGCTGGACGCCATCAACCATCCGAAGTAGATCCCAACGACGTACGGAGACACTCGTGACCAGGGCGCAGTGTAGAGGGCATCGCCGGTGTTGTACAGCACGTCATACGATGGAATAAAGCGGAGGTTCAGCGTCAGCGCAACGTTCAGCAACAGAGTACCGATCGCGAACGCACCAAACACCTGCTTACCAAACCTTGAGCTCCTACAGGACAATGATGGATCACACACACCAGAGATTAGTGATTATTGAGAATTGAACGCCACAGCGATCGCAGCGGCACAATGGTACGTACTTGGCGTAGACGAACAGCAGCGCGGTGAAGAGCATGTAATACTGCATCTCGCAAGCGAGCGACCACGTCCAGGTGAGACAAAAGTCGTCGACCGGGTAGAGGTTTTGGATGTAGAACAGATTGCGCCACCAGTACCGCTGGCAGCCCAGGTCGGAGCGTTCGTGCACCCAAAACTTGGACGTCTCCACGATGTAGCTGTGCGTCAGCTCGCCGAGCACCGTCACAAAAAGGTACATGGGCGAGAGGCTGCAATAGGGAGGGAGGAGGGGGGAGAGTTAATGGGAAAGGGAAAAACCGATTACCCGAACCGAATGGGTCGTAGGCACCTACTTACCGGAGGTAGCGATGAAGGAGCATCTTGCCGTACAGCTTGCCATTTTCCCAGACACTATTCGCCTTGACCTCCTGCACTTTGGACCGGTTGCGGATGAAGTTGTAGCTGAGCAGAAAGCCGCTGATGGCGAAGAAGACGTCCACCAGCAGGGGCGCATTGCTGACCAGCTGAAATCGGATCTGCTCGGCGTAGTGCAGCATTACCGAGGGATTGTGCACCGTGTAGAAGGTGTACCACTGCATGTGGAAGCACAGGATGAGGAAGCAACAGACCGACCTTTTTTTATCCGCCAATGTAAGAAAGTGAGAGTAAAGCAATCAGTAAGCGGCACGCGTCTATTAAACATACATTTCACGGCGCACGGGGTACGTACTTCATGCCACAGATGACCGGCAGCGACTGGGGTCCGGTGTCGGTGCGGAAAATGGTGGCCAGATTTTTGCGCAGGTTGAAACTGTCGATCACTTTGTCGGTGAAGGTACTGTCCTCGTCGCCGGAGGATGGCATCGGCGGTGCAGTGTTACTGCCTTCGGTGGTTGCGCGGCTTTCATCAGCCCGCCGGTGACTCTTTCCCTCGATCGAACGTTGCTCTCTACTGTGCGCCAGATACACCATCAGCAGCGTGAAGGTCAGTGAGATCCTTTATATTGGCGGGTTTGAAAATGAAACACGAAACGGACGATCAGTTCAACGTGATCATCATTTTCCACATGCATCTCAAAGGCGACGCGGGTTGAATGAACTTTTTGTAGCGCACACTGCCACTACAGCATCCCCTGACCGAAGGCCATTAGCACCCGATTCAGCACCGGAGTCAGTCAATACTCTCAACGTGATGAAATGCAACATAGCGGTAAACGAAAAAATCTTACTAATAAGGGTTACAAATAAGGGTCCGCCCGTCCGATGTCTCAATCGCTACTTCTTTTTCTTCTCGTCGCTCTCTCTTTCGCTCTCTCTCACTCCCTCTCGCTCAATCCTCTTTCAATGTCTGTACATTTTGTCTAAGCCTAAGCCAGCTTACCCGATGATGAACACGCTCGGTTTCGTCCAGAAGGCACGGTCGAGCGTGGTATTTTTCACGTGCAGCACGTTCGGTTTGAACTCGTAGATGTCTTGCGCCAAGACGACGTTCTCGTCGAAGTAGCGTGCCGTCAGGTTGTGCAGTTCGTCGTTTGAGCACGACCGTGGGATGCACACGCCAATGTGAAGAATGTTCTGGGACGAAGCATAGCCATGGGTTGTAAATTCGGAAGTTTTTCGCGCCGTTTAATCTATCGTGTTTCTTACCTCACTCTGGAATTTAACTTCCACCTGCCAGGCCGACTGGTGCTTGGCAAACACGATCCGGTAGTCCAGCTCGAACGGGGCCAGAGCGGACACCAGGTTCGGTTTCATGTTGCGCCGGTAGCGATCGGACAGCGTGATCGAAAGGGGCGATTGAGTCGCCTCGCAGCCCTTCTCGGAGCCGATCCAGTGGTTGTGTCCCCACATGAACCCCGACTCTTGGCTACCCGAAGAATCCAGCACTTGGGAAAGACACAGAACGAATATACATTAGTAGCAATGCTCAAGGTTGTTCGCAAGATGAAGTAATGAAGAAGGACACATTGGAATCCTTTCTTGCGTCTAAATAAATGGATAAATAAAGGTGTCCGAAGTGAAGAAAATAAAATATTGTAAATACCCAAGGGTTTGCGAACGAGTATGGAATGAAAAGAGGCGAATGAATAAACTCACATTTGCAAACTACGCAATGAAATACAAATGGGAAAATATACCGGTTTCTCCGGTACTTTCAAACAACAGACGCGGTCCATCTAGACGGTCTTGTAGCTATTTCGGAATATGGTTTTATAGATCCTGTATTAAAATCTGATGTTACAATGATCATGACTGTTTGTAGAAGGAATCATAAAACATAATGTCGTTTGCATTGATTTTTTTTAGCAAACCAGAACTGGACGTATGTCGAATTCAATGGTAAGTCATTCCGGTCTTTCTTGTTACTTCGAGGATGTAAAAACCAAATGTTCTGGTTGATATTTTAGTAGAAAAAAAAAACTGGTCGACCTTTACCGATCAAAAGGGAAGTGTAAAATCCGTTCTGGTTTAAAGGTAGACCTCAAGTAAAAATATTGTCAAAGAAGTTTTCTGTGCAGACTAAATACAAACCGATATTGACGGTTGTTGAACCGTGACAAATACCAGAAAACCAATTAGAACCAGTTGTTGGATTTACCATTTTGGTAGAATAAGACTCAAATTTGCATTTTAGAGCTCTTTTCCTTGCTTGAAGAACAAACAGAACAAAGATTGGCGCAAACATTAAAGCCTCTTAAAGACGAAAAAATCAGCACCGGAGGTCTAAACCGGTCTCCAGCAGGAGAGCTTTTTTGGACTCTTGAAAAAAACGGCGTACGTTTCGATCTCGTTTCGATACGTGACATGAATGAAGCCTTCCAGTTATGTTTTGCACTTTTGCTTTTGCCCCAAGATACACATCTGGTTTTGTTTCGCGTTCTCTTATTATCAGCATCCTTGTCATTTCCCTCGACTCCGGTTCCTTTATCACACCTTGGCGCTAGTTCATACTCGCGTCACTTTACGAAATCAAAACAAACGACTTCAACGGGACCGCAAGCGAAGAAACCGCCGAAACAGAGCTTTTTGCTTACGAGAGACCCTCCCGTGCCAGAATGAACCCGGTTTTCGGTCACTTTCTATTTTCTTATCTAAAACCGGTGGGGTTGTTCTCGACGGCTAATGCCAACTCCGGGCCGTAGACAAAGGTCGGTCTCTTTCGAAAAGACGCCAGGTTACGCTATGTGTTACAGTGCATCTAACCCAAACCGGGGAGGGGAATGCCGAATTCCAGAAGAGGTCATTGTGATCAAGTTCATCGAAGAAACCGTTACTTTTCTAACGACACACAAATACGCACACAAGCGAGCACCACTGACCGAGCCTGTACTCAAGCCAGAGGCCCTTTTTGGAAGGGCGTTTGACTGCTTTGTGGAACACGTGCGTATGGTACAGGAAATAGAACGCACAAGCTATCTACTTTTTTTTACAATTTTTCTTAAGACCAATTGGTTATTTGATAAGGTTTAACAAAATCCCATATTTCAGGAAGCATTATTTAGAGAAAAAAAAGCTATGGTTTTCCCAAAATGGACTGTCTGGTAAGAACCTGTTTTTGAATAAAAACTAAACCATTCTAATTCCTCCAAACGAACAACAGGAAACGATTGTCTCATTGCATGTTTATGATTTCACACATCGATTTCACGAAATCCTACGTTCGAAGTCCACTACGACCGCGAGCCCAAGCGCGATACCCGCAAGGCATTTGACGAGACATTCGATGCGACAATGCTTTAAGGTTTAGGGTTTTTGGACAACGTTTGATGAACTTTTACCAGTCTTACAACCGGCTGCAGATCAACGGAACACATTCATTCGAAAATGAAGGAAGAATTAAACAACTCTTCCGACCTTCCCTTTTCCGGCCGCCTGTCTGCTGTTGAGTTGACGTACAGCCTCTAACAACCTAAAAGTACAATTAACATGTCGACAATATTCAGTTGGCTGAAGCGTGTCAGTTCCGATGACACTGCATCATTTTGTAAAGCGCAACCAATGCACAAAGAAGGTTACTTTGATCGTCGTTCGACTCACATCCGTCCCTGATCGGTTACGAATCTTTTTTGGTTTCATGGGTCTAAACATTCATCCTTTCCGGGGATTCTTGAGAAGAGATCATTTCAAATGCGCATAAATGAAAATAAAATGAGCCCCGTGAGAAATCATGACTCACACTCATGGTTTTGCCTTTGAAATGTAGTTCTGCAGATTGAGAAAAAATCAAATTCGTAAATTAAAATTTACGAATCGATACTATCTAAACGGAAACATCATGTTTTTAGAGATACGGCCAGGCTTTATCTCGTATCATGAGGTATTATTACTTGCACAGCCGGTTTTTGAGACGAACTCGCTCTGTTTGGCCTATTGATTTTCCAAAATGACCCATCCACTTATTACGAAGCCAGGGGAGATAGTGTGAAAAATGAAAGTAATTTTCACCGAACAGCAGAAGCTTCGTTTGCTAATGGTACAGACATTGGACGTTAGCTACGCGCGCCAGCCTTAATAACCATAGGATGGCACACCGGCAACATGAAGACAGACACCTATTCGAAACTTCGAACCGAAAACCGAAGACAAGACCGTAAGGGTAAAAGTAGCAAACAACCCACGGCGTAACATAAGCTCATCCAGCGTCATTTTCATCTCCGAAAAAAAAATGTATCTTTTGTTGCTTGCCGAAAAACCGACGGAGGTGCGGTTCGCGTCGCCTTCAAGTCGATAAATTAGGCAGCATAAGTAGTATTAAAAATAAAACAACCACAACATGCCCGTCACAACACACGGACACACACGCATGCGGGCTTCCATTGGTGTGACCTATTTCTGGCCCGACCTGTGATTATCGCACACCGTGTCGTGTCGCGTGTATTTGCATTTTTTTTCTCTTCTCATTTTCCCTTTCGTTTGGGACATCCGAATCCGTGGCCGAAGATGTGTTGTTGTTGATGGGGACGAAAAATGGGTGCTCATCTTTTTCCTCCGCGGCGCCGGGCGAGAGAAACTTCCTCCGCGATTTATGCTGCCGGTGGCCTCCAACACACGCGCCTGCGCCAATGCAGTAGAAGTTCAAGTTGATTACATAAAGCAAGTGACCGACGATCCGACGGCCCGAGCACCGCTGACGACGACGACACGCACGGCCTGAAGAGAAAACCTGTCCTGTGATGGAAGTTGTCCCGTTCAACTCGGACAACACCGATACATCACCAACCCTACACAACCTAATGGCAAGACCGAGACACCCGGCACGGTCACGTTTGCCAGCTGGAAGGAAGTGTGGCGGTTGCTTCTGCACGGTTATGCAATCTCGCCCGAGAGTGATAAATTGCAGCAATTCTTGGTCGCCAAATACGGCCGCCGAGGTATGTGGTCGCAAACGGGGTGGAATTTGTTCCGAACCCAGGATTCCCTTAAACTGTTGACTCAACATCTGCTCAACAGTGGGAATGGAGTGTATCTGCGTTTGGCGCGTGCCCCAAAAGGTTAAGGTTAGCAGATTCATATCGCTCTTTTCCCTTGCCTTACGCACCTCAACTCAAGCACGTACGAAAGTGCTCACAATCGATCACGATTGCTCACAACACAACCATCGGTATTTCCGTTGGTGTTGCGCCAAGGACGACCGCTAGAAAAGTGTCATATGTTACAGCCTTGTGATCATGGGGCAGGAGGCCAACCACAAGTTCCACAAGAAGTTGTTGAGTTTGTTTGGGGGATGTTTTTTTTGTATCGTTTTGTTTTGTTTGGGTTTTTGTCCGTGTCAGGTGTGTGTGTTTTTTGTTGTACTTTCCGCCAGCATTTTCACTCAAATATTAACCCAAAATCTCCGGACCGGAGCTTATCGACCTTGAGCCACATTGCCAATAATCAAGGAGGGGGTGAAGCAGGCAAATTCGAGCATATGCCAACATACACGCACGCATACACGTTACCTCTCAGCATCCGGGAGGTTTTTCATAGGCTGTTCGATCGTCGGGTAAATGACCATAAAGTATAAAGTTATGTTTTTTTATTTTCCGCGCTAACGATGGTTGGCCTCCGCGTTCGGTATTGATATTGCCGAAACCCGTGTCCTTTCCCCTTGCGTTCGATTGATATGCTAATGGAAAAAACAATCAAACCGTGATTCCAATCATTTTCGTTGCCCTCCATTTTAGCTGCATGTACCCGAACGCGTTGGAGATGGTGGCCCTGAAAAGTGCGCCATTCATTCGAGCCTGGAGTTGCAATCGACGGTGTGAAGATGCGGGCCTCTCGCTCTTTGGAACCGTTGGGACACCAGACGACATGAGTTTGGTTTGTGCTTTACCGGTTGCCCCTCTCGCCGTCGCCTCCTTTGGTGGTTTTGAACATCATAATTTCGTTAACAAACAAGTTTGTTTAGAATCGGATTTTTTTTATCATCCGTTTACAGACAACTCTGATGCAATTTGGGCGTGAGAAGTAACAGCGTGAATTAGCAAACGGTGCAAGAAGTCACGCGAAGGTTGACACGCGTCCATTTAAAAAGGCAAACCAAGCGCACAGTTTACACTTTGAAAGAAATAGTAAATCATCTATTAATTTTGCCGATCAACCAAATATAAACAACGGTAAACCGTTTCCACGCACCATTACCACCTGGGTCGGCCACAAATACAAAGGGAACGAATTAAGGCGGTCAATAACATGGTTTCGTTCCGTCCTCCCAACCTACTATTAACCCGGAGTTCAGCGATACGGGGGAAACACTGGCGGTCGGAGGTCGTGCTTGACCTTGGCGACGGACAAAAGCCAAAAATGAATGAGTTTTCGGTTTTTCACAGCCTTGCCCAAAGAGTTTTGATTGGTATATTTCATCTCAAAACAAGAACACTCTGCTTGGTGGGGAAAAACCGCGCAACATAACAAGGCGTTTATGGTTTTTGATAGCCTCGCCATAAAGTCACAGAACCGACTCAATGGAACTTCGTAGCCACGCGTGCCACAAACAAGCGTAGCCACATTTAACCAAAAATGAGCTTGAAAAAAGCTCTCGATTGGTTTTATCTTTCCCTCCATCAGCGATTACTAAACTAAGCGCGCTTTGGTGGCGCCTCACGAGAAAACGGTCTTCTAATGAAGTCCTGACCTCGAACACGTTCGACGGCATACCCGCTTTTGCTCGCGGGTGCCAAATCTGAGGTGGATTTTTTTAGTTTGTCAGTCGGGGTTTCCTCCTATTTGTATTACACAAAAACCACCCCATGCGAGAGTGTTTAAAAGGGCGTGAGTCACATTCTTATGCTGCTGCGTAGGACTTTGCGTTTGTGCTGCGTAAATCGGCACCCGGGGGTTGGGATAAACAACAGCCAAAGATTAATGCTCTAGTTTATGTGCCAGGAAGCGTGTTGATTCGAACGAAATAGACCTACCTTTCATCGCCCAGATTTCTTTCTGCTGGATGCCGTCGTAGACGCGCTGCAGCTCACGGTAGCACCGCTCGGACAGGCCATCCCGGTCGGCGATCGAGAGCAAACCGTACAGGACGGAAGTGTGCCGGAGGACGTCCGCCTTGAGAACAACCTTTTTGCTGCCGTAGACAAACGGATCGTCGTCGATGTCCCCCGCTGCAGTATGCTGGTGATGCCGCGGCACATTCCGGTGAAGCTGATGGTGCATCGGGCGCTTCTGATGCTGCTGTTGCTGCCCAAGAGGGGCGGTGCCGTTGATCACGTCGACCGCGCGACCCGTGGCGCTCTTATTGCGATGATCCACATTGTCATCGTCATCATCGCGATCGCCGGGGTTCACGTCGGTAGCGGCGCAGAACGCACTTACGCATGTACCATTATTCAATTTACTGCTCGCCGCCGCCGCCGCCGCCGCTACGGGCCGCCTCGATTGCACCTCAGCGCTTCCTCCACCGTCGGTGGCATTTCCACACGGAACCACTTCCGCGGCGGCCGGCTCTGTCCCGTTGTTTCCCTCGTGCGCACTGGGATGTTGCTGTTGCGTGTCACTTGGTTGTGTGTTTTTGCTCGCACTAACGACATTGTTTGCCACCGGTTGATCTGCGGTATCCAATCGCGGACCGATCGCAACGGCAACCGTGCTAAGCACGACACAAACCGTTGCGACACACACGATACCGCGCAGTATCTTCAGCACCATTATTGCTGCTGTCGATGATGGTAGGTAGGGATGATTACACGATGATAGTGGCGAAATGCAAAACTGAAAATTTTACACAAACTTAATTCCTTCAGTTCCCCCGTACTATTAATCGGATCGGTCTATCGATCTGTATCGGGCCAACGAAAAGGAAAGGCAAAAAGCGTCCCTAGCATTGGCACTGGAGTAGCTGCAGCTGGTAGCATTTATGCTTCCCTGGTGGCCAATCGATCGGACGGATGTGATCATTCACAAAAGAAATGGATTACTAGGATTGGACAGGGCTAACTACCAGCTTAACGCAGTTGGAAAGAAGCACCCAAAAGGCATCAATCGAAATCCCAATTGCCAGCCAGGCTGCTGGCAGATGACCTGTCCCCTCATATCTTTGCCTTCCTATCCTACGCATCAACACGCACACACTAATCAACGCCCCAGGTCACGCGAGTTGTTCGCTGGTACGGAACGAACCACTCTCGTGGGCCATCACGGCACGGTGTACTTTTTTTTACGTAATATTTATTATCAAATCCCGCGCACACGTGGACCGCACCACCGCACTAAGCGGTCTGTGGCGGTGCAGTAATACCGGAACATACGGATTCGCACGTGAGCCGGATCTTCCGTCGAGGAGAAGCAATGAAAAAAACAAAAAAAAACCAAGCCTCAACTCGGAGCTACTATTGCCGAAAACCCCGATAGATGCGAGAAGCCTAAAATTATTTGCAACCGCTTTGTTTGCTGACCCCAGACCGACAAAAGGTAGAGGAGGTAGCTTACGGGGAAGAGCAATTTTTCCACTTCACTTCTTCGGGACGACAAGGCCTACCAGTAACGAGCGGTTGCAATTTCGGGCGCACTGGCGCTGACTCTGGGTTGAGTAGATTTGGTTGTACTTTTGCTTTTTTCGTCGCTACTCTGTTTGTTCCTTCTTTCTTCCCCCTCCGCTGTGCGTTTATCTGCTTCTCGGCGCCGCCACCGCCACCGCCGTCGAATGCCCTTGCGTTGTATCGCTTTTCGAACAACGGACCGTTTGGAGGCTGCTGATCGCGCGAATTTCATCGATCACATAACAAACCCAACGATTACAACAACCGAACGCACAACACAGGCGCACACGCGGCGCGAAAGGCACGGAAGGCAGGAACACACGCACTGTCACTAGGAGTACCACTCTTCTGCTAGGCCCGGGGACAGATGTTGCCTTTTTCGTGTATTCCCATTTCGAATGAGGCTAGAACCAATGCACCAAAGAAGCACACCAGAGATCACACACAACACACCGAAGCACTGTGATTTTCAAACGAAATCGAACCTGCCAGAGTCGAGCCGTTGAGAGGACGAGCGTGCAGAGTACGTGCGCTCTGGTCCAGCGCGAACACCATAATGACACCTTGGTCGGTTAAATCTTCCGATACCACTACCCGGAGACCGACCGGTCCCGGCCGGGGGCATTCGGCGCGTGTGAGAGCAACAGCGAACAGCGACACAACAGCAGAACCCAATGCGCAGCAGAGGGGGGAGAGTTCAGTGTGACCGCCGTTTCGTCGGTCAACATTTCTTCGGAGACCCATGCCAGCCGTTGGACACTATGCGAGCGTGTGAGTGTGTAGGAAGCTGTGATATTGACCGGTGAGCATAATTTCCCGGGTCGGCGAGGGTGCTCGATGCAGTTGCCGCGTCATAAACCGGGGCGCTTGGCGGGTATTTAGATGCACTTCTTATTCCCTACCACATTTTAAAAACAAGTTTTAGCGACAGGAAATTTAAGCTCCTTTAGTTGGTGAGACTCTGTCGATCGATTGATCGATGGATATTCAAACTGCAGTATTCGTTAGATTTTTCTTAGGGTAAGCAAACCATTCTTAACGCCTTGGAATGATTTATATTCTACTAAGAATCTGTATCAGGTTACGCACCGATCATCTTCACGAAAGATGTATTTGTTCCGCTTGTTTCTTTGGTGCACATTTTTCTTCAAAACGATTATTGTCTCAAGAATGAATAAAAAAAATAATGCTACGTAAGTAGGGTTGCACAGATTGAAAAATATCCAAGACCATCCTAACGAATAAAGTTCATGGTACAGAAAAAATGCCACACTTTCAAGAGATCCATTTGCATCACGAAGCGCATCGCTCACTCGTAATGTGATGAAATTCGAACTCGCTTCTGTTCGCGACGTATCATAAATTATTGTCGGAGATTGTTTAAAATGATTGTCATGTTGGCTAATAACCGGCGCACCGGAAATTCCCCGGATTGCCTAATTTTCACTCACCTGAGACCAATGCGGAGTATGATCAGAACATTTTCGGGTCAAATTTTGTTTGTCGAAGGCTACGAGGTGCCCATTGTCCGGAGCGCATATTTAACAAATCCTTCAAATCATGCCAAAACCACGGTCGGCGAGGTAAAGAAATGAATAAAATCAGTTGCATATTCTGTGAACCGCGAAATGATCCCGCCCGGCTCTTTTCTTTGTGTGCTGATCAATGACGTCAATGTTATTCTCGTGTTGACGTAACAGAACCATTTTTGATTTGATCTTGATGTCTTTTCCGAAGTTGTGGGACACCACGCCCGTGGTGCGACCAACAGTTATCACGCGCAAAACACCGACCGACGGATGCCATCCATTGAGCACTTATCGGTTGGGCTAATGGGTCATTAGTTAAAGCCAGATTACATGCAGACGCTACCCCGGGGGCCTGGGAAGCCACGATTTTCCGACCAATTAGACCCACAATTAGTCGTGGAACAAAAATTTTTCCCAGCCCGGCCGATTGCCGAATGGTAGGAAATTTTGGACTGTACACAACACGCACCAAGCTTAAAGAACGCTTGGTTGTTTTGTTCAAACTTATAACCAACGTCAGAGCCAGACTAAAACGAATTCTTTTTGCGAAGAAAAGCAATGCCTTCACCACAGAGAACGAACACATGCCCGGAAATTTAAGAACTCTAGAATGAGTAAGGGATTTTTTAAGTCCGGAAAATCCATTGATTGGATTTTACCGCGCAGCACCGGAACATACCGCAGCGAACTGTTTGGCGACTCATTTCCTTTTCGCATGCCTTCACGGCGGCTCATTCCTATTCCTCTGGCAATGAATCTGTTTTTTTTAATTCGTATCGAGAGAATTCTTTTACTTTTCTTCTGCTTCATTAACCCATGGCTTGCTGATCATTCCGATGCAAAATGATCTAAATACAGCCGATGCCACGAGGCGTAGGAAATGTAGGTATGTAAATTAAGTCTATGATTTAATTTTATAAATGTTTGCTCTACTTACCAACGGTACAGTACATTACAATAATCCAGAAGAAATCCTCTAGCTAGCGGTGTATTGATTAAGCAATAGTAAAAACTAAACCAATAGATATGCTTGGAAATAAAGAAATAGAAATGCAAACAAAGTATGAAATAATGTTCAAAAATGAATGTACCGGCATAAACAAATTTTGAACATTTAGTAAACAGTAAACGTAAGAACATAGAGAACAATAGACATACACAACACACCACACACATACACCACTCTCACCCATTTACGCACAGCATTACGGTATACAGGTTTATCACCTTTATTTCAAAACCGTTTTTAGTCAATGCAATAATTACACTAAGTTTTGATATCGATCCGTGGAATCCGCAGCAATGTTTCCGATAAGCACGGGGGGAAAACATTGCACTTTTTCGGCAACCTTTCCACCGTTTTGCTGGTTCCATTTAATTCATACATTATCGCGCGCCAGGGGTTTTAGTAATTAAAAAATCGAAAGATCGTGCACTGTTATATATGCTTCCATCACATACAATTACGCCCCTATTTCCTTGTCTTCACTTGCCGCAGTTTGTGTGTTTTCTTTTTCTTAATTATTTTATGCTTACTGTTGGCCATAAATTTAGCTAATCTGTTTTTTTTTTCAGTACTCGTCACGCGTCCTAACAATTGATTCATTCGCTAGTTTACCTATGAATCATGTGTGTCTCGATAAAGGCCCTACATTGCATGTTTCCTTCATAAATACGTGTCTCTTAAAACTCGATCTAGTCACTTCTAGTAGTGGTTTATCCTCGGTTTTGTCTTTAGACATGCAGCCATTTCTCGTTTCGAAACAATGTCCGATCATTTCTACTAATTTATATGGTTGTAAGATTCGCACCTCGAAGTTGTATGATTCATATCATCATAAACATCAACAGCAAGAGACTCAACAACGCTTCTACGGTTTTAATTTTGTTCCTAGCTTTACCTAAACTCGCCTTCAGATGCGACTTTGAGAAAGCAATGTTTAAAAAAATGCCTCACACACAACCGACATCTATAACTATTGGGAAAGTAAGGAAGAACGGATAATGTCGTTCTTAAAAGCCGACGAATTTACTTCATCAACACAGACACGATTTCTTCGGATCTTTGTTAATGGTTTATGAGAGTGCAATAAATAATAGTTAAAACGAATATGAATCTTGATTATCCCAAAAGTGTGAAAGAAGTAAACGGACGGCCTGCCTCTACCAGAAAAGAAACACTGGAGCACATTAGCACAGATAGTTAGGATAGGTCCACCTTTACCAATCAGATATTGCAGATTGTTGTTTGCATGCTTACCGAATGCGCGCAGTTTTGTTGGCAACGAAATAAACATTGGCGTACTAAACACCAGGTAACGATGAGGGGAAGATGGTGCATGATGGGTTGATAGGATGAAGAGATGAGAACAGGCGACCGGTATGTGGTTGTGGATGTAAACGGCGAAATTATTTAACGTTCGAATACTATGAACCATCGTGTTCGTTGAGACTTAACGGTGGCGGTGGTTCTCCGCCGCTGTCGTCGTCCTTCGTCTTCTGGTGCCCGGTGCGCTCCTGCTCGTACTCGACGAAATCGTCAAACAGACTAGGCCACGCCTCGGTGTCGTCGTAGTGCTCGATATCACAGGTTTCCACAAAGTTCAGAAACATGTTCCAGGTATCCTTCGGGACGCCCCGGATGTTCTGATGCTGCTCCAGAAAGTCCAGCCAGCGCTGCAGGATGTCGGGCGTGTGCACGGTGAACACGAGCCGCCACAGGCTGATGGCCATGTCGAGCGAGAGTATCCGGTGGCCGGGCTCGAGCCCGAAGCGGAAAGTAAACCGGTACAGCGCTTTAAAGTCCTCCGTACTATCCATCCGCAGTCGTTCGACGATCTGCTGTAAGCGCGTGCGGATGTCCTCGATGCTTGCCGCATTCATTCGTTGCAATCCTTGAATGAATTCCGCCTTCGTAAACTGACACATCTGACTTGCGTCCAAGCGCCAGGCCAGTACTAGGATGGCAAAGTCGTCCGGTTTGTAGCCGAGATCGCCACACAGCCGCTCAATGCCCTCAGACAGAATGGCGTCCTCCTGCGCGTCCTTGTAGCTCTCGAACAGTTTGTTCAGTTCGTTGTCCGAAAGCAGCGTTTGATTCGCGGCAACTGTTCCACCGATCCACTCCTTACTGCCCATTCCGTTGTTGTTCGTGCTTTCGACCGTCAATCCTCCACCGATGGCCCCACCGGAGCCGCCGATCAGTCCTCCACCACTGCCAACCATCGAGCAGCTAATGTTGCCGTTCAACATTCCGCCGGAGCCGGGCTTCTTAAAGCTTCCTCCACTACACCTTTCTGATAGACCCATATGGTGGCCCAGGGGACTCACCGGAAGGAGATCGTCTGTTTCTGCGTGAGGATAAAGTTCGTCATCGTCAAACGGTGCTTCTCAAAGTCGACACGGGAGCTGATGTTGATACTTACCATGTGCAACCTGTTCCATCTCTGTGTACGTCATCGCCGGATCGTGTGCTACTCCGGCACCGCCAGCACTCGTCGCAGGACAACCCGGTGTAGCCACGTTCGCATTTGGAGGGGTCCGGAAACATGTTAAGCAACTGCCCATGATGATTTGTTTGTCGCCTGTTGATGGAGTCCCTCCAGCTCTATCTCGTGTCGCTATTTCTGTGTTCCTCTCATGTACGTGGTCACGAACTATGCTGCTGCTACTTGAAGTCCCAGTCTCGTGTACTCTACTGTCACTGCCACTAAAGATCGTGCTTTATCGATCATATCGGATGCGTTGTATTCCATTCGAAACATGGGACCATTTTACAACCCTTCCCACATCAATCTCCTTATTGACGGATAGATGGTTGATTCATAGCCCTTACGCCGGTGGTCAGTAGATGGAAAATACCACTTCCGCGTACTGTTCCTGCTTTCTTCTCGCAATTGGCACAATTTTCACGGGGTCACTTGGCACAAACTACGCTACCACTTCTTTGCTCGCGCTTGTATGTTCGCTAAACGGCAACAAGATACAACAGGTCTAAACAGGAATCATCGCAACGCTGTTGTGGGATGTGCTTGACAAAGTTGACAGCCGTCTGATGGTGGCAGCTGTTAGCTGGAATTCCACACTTTCTTCACGCGAAAATGTAAGCACTTGATGCTAACGGGGCTTGCAAAACACAATGGAATAGTTGTAATACCGTTTAGATAGTTCACCTATCTTCCATTCATGCTAGTTCTTTTGTTCTTGCTGGCTTCCACAGGAGCATGAGCGATGCCGTAGATGTTGGAGCAATGTTAACCTCTGTCTATTGTCGATAACCGGCAACAACATCCATCAGTTTGCTCCGTAGTGTTCTGCTAAAAGAATCTTGTATGCTACACAATTCTTATCTAAATTTTTCCCCGACAACAGGAAAACAGCGATTCTGTACTTCGATGACGGCGCAAGGATTCGCAACTTTTAGTTTGTCACAAACACAATTGTTTCTGAAGTGTCAAAAATATGCCTTGTCAGATTTGACAGCTCGGAAAACGTCTGAAGGCTGCGTGCTTTGCTTTGCAAACGTCTTTCCGATGTGGCTACGTACAGTTTCAGTTCGGCAGTGAATCAGAGCGGAGGTTAGCAGTGCAGTTCCTGAAAGGGTTAGCGGAAAAGTAAGGTTACGGCACGACCGCGTGGTCACGCCGAGCTGGAGCTCAGGTCAGAAAAATCCTAGCTGCCGCACATCTCGTTCTGTTTGAGTCAATCAAGCGGACCACGAGTTCTTGTGTCCTGACAACGGAAGGAATTATCCCTCCCGTGGCCGGCGGGTGGACATATGGCTATTATTAGCCGGTCCTAAAGGACGAGCCCCTTCATAGGAGTTCGGACAGAGTCGGTACGCCTCTGATTACGAGTAAGGGAACAAACGTTCGACTTAGCGTAGGAGGATATACCCCGACTCGCATAGCGAAAGAAGAAGAAGAAGATGTGGCTACGTACGTGCATTTTGAATATTTCCAAAGGAGCAGTTGGTCGGAAAGGTCATCGATACGATACGTTAATTTTTAGTTGCTGCTGCCAATCCACTTATCGGAGCCATGAATGATCCTCGGCATAACCACTTTTATTTTTATTACACTGTAAAGATTCCTTTATTTACAATGCTTCCACTCTTTTACATGCGTTCCTTTTCATGTGTTTTGGATTTCTTTTCATTTTTATAGTAGTTTTATATTAAATTTATTTTCTCTCGATATTGTATTCATCTGCGGTGCATTCGCTAAATGAAGATGGATTCAAATCCTCTCGGGTCTTGCTGATGCCGTCAGAAAAACCAAAGAAATGCGGATTACTTTTAATTTTGAATCTTGCACTGCCCATGGTTTCGTTTCTATGTTTAGGCTGTACGATTTTTTAGTGAGTTTTGTAGTTACGTGGCAACCTGTTTTTGATATTCCATTTGAGTTACGAATGGTCGATAATTCCGCCGATCTTCATCTCCTAGGAGAAGCACAAATGAGAAGCATCAAGAGCTTGTGGCTGTTTTTAAAAACTAAAATAACCGAGCCGATCAAACAACGCACATATGAGTGCCACTGAGCAGAGCGTGTCTACTTTATATGGGTCTATTAAATACGTATATAAGAGATTTTATGTGGAACAGATTAAATTTCTGATTCTGCTGCTGGAACCGTCCAACCTATCGGAATGTCTTATAATGATTTATAAATGCTTTTGCGTATTCGTATGTTTGCCTGTTTGTCTGTCTCTGATATCTGTCTGAACTGATTGTTTCTGGCTGTTTTAGGATGAGTACGTTTTTACTTTTGCGCAAATGGTGCTTCGACTCTGTGACCAACATTGCCCTCGACATGGGAAGGTAAAATAAAAGAAATGAAAACGCTTAAAAAGGAAGGGAACGCGCGCTGTCTGTTCCTTACCAATGGCACAAAATGAAAATGTCAGAAAAAGTGAAATAAGCTGAGCGTTATTATAGTAGGTTAAATAGTAATTTTAGTATGAGCTTAAACAATAAAATTACTTTAAAAAATAGTGGAAGAAAAAGCTGCCTTAAGCGATAAAACCCAGCACATAGATTCCCATTCTTTGCATCGTCCTCGTTCAGTCTGGCTGATAAAGGGAACACCTCCTTGCCCCTTTCGTAAATTTTGTGTTCGTTTTGTTTTGCAGTTTCACTGGAGCTTACAGTTTTATATCAGGCGTTCAAAAAATGTCTCTCCTGTTAAACCGGGAGTCGTCAAAACTCACAACACGTCTACAAACTAAAGCATGTTCTCAAATTCAAACTGGGCGATATTAGGCCATTGCGTTAGTTCGTTGAGCTCACAACATGGCCCACCTTTCATCTTAACAAAAGCACTGGATAAAAGAACATGCAAGAGGCATTTCTCTCTTTCTTCAAGAAGTTACTCAGTTTGCATTTGGTAATAAATGCACCAAAAATAACGTTTCGCGACTCGCAAGATATGAAATTAGGTTCTTAATTTTTCATTTCCAATGTCAAGATCTGTTTTCTGTAGTATTTGTAGTAATGTTCCATTTCTAGACTCCAGGAGTTATCTGTTATTATCTGTTTCTTCTTGGTGTAGGAGAAATGCGATCAAGGGAAGTTTATCTGGATGCATTACAAATTTAAGAGACAATTTTGAATGAAATTGTTTAATTCTCTTTCAACAATAGACCCACTATGGATTTTAAAATGATCGATCAGAATAAAACAATATAAGCCAGTGGAGCGTAACTGAAGATTATCTAATTCTCTAATATTCGACCACCACAAACGGCTGCCCTTCATTCCGCTCCAAGGACACTGACACTTTCTTTACTATCGGAGAATTAATGGAGTTTACAAAAATAGAAAGCATCAGACTCATTTCATCGTTTGCAAACGCGAAAGAGAATCAAATATGTTTAACAAATTCACAGTACAGATCCCCCAGTGGCTTCGGGTAGAAGGACTAAAGGATTATGTACCCCGTCGCCAACATTACGATTTTCTTCAAAGAAAGCTTTTTAGTAGTACACGCTTACTTATGGCAATTATATATATAAGTGAGTGTTGGTGTGTGTGTGTGTGTGTGAGTCTGTGTTGTATTTATGATAATTTTGGGTATAACTTTAGACCTAGTTGTTTTCGCTAGATAGACTCCTCCTTGCTGATCCCTTTCTTTTCTGATGCATTCAAATGTGTTAGTCGCATTTAGCGTTTCCGTTGTCCCAGACATCCTACACTATAATCTGTGCCTGTCAACTCTGCTGCAGAATCCCAATCAGCCACATCACTGTCCTGCTCAACACATCTACCTTATTAAGGATTAATATTAGTACAATTTATGTGTGTTTTGATTGAAAGAAGCGTTTGGAATTGTAGAGGAATAAAATAGGACCGGGGTTGAGAGTGCATAAACGATCAACATTATAAATGATCGTCGATACAGTTACACAGTACAGTTCGCGGGCTTGGGGGGGCTCCTATTCGGCAGGGTGGGGTTTCTTGCACTTTGTCGAACTTAACGTGTTGTCATGATGCTTTACCATCAAAGTATTGCCATCAGTAATCTAACCTTCTGCCTCCTTCCCACTCCAAACGACAGCCTCTATATCCCGACCAACTTTTCGCCTGTAACTTAATGGAACGCACAAAACCCATACAAGGACCACATTATCTAACGATTAACATAGTTTTTTTTCCTTGCTCCGGGGTCTGCCCGGCGGATCCGCATACCATGCTACTACTGTTTCGTGATATTCATTCTCCATCGTCGTCTCCTCGTTAACATGCACATGTACAGAGACACACAGAGAGAGAAGTTCATTGCATACTCTTACTCCAAAAAAAAAAAAACCCCAACGGTTTGGTTTTGCACATGATACGTAGATACGAGAAAGCCTTTGCAATGCGCCCCGGGGATCTGGCGTCCGGAATTATTTCTGCTAATCTATCCGCCTCTTGCACTCATACTTGTTGCACTTATTATTTTTATAAATATGTAACATCTATCATTCTTATAATCTAGAGAGTTTTAGCCTTTAGTCATCTACGGGGCGCGCCATAATCTTCTTATGCTCTTTTCAATAATGCAATATATATCATTTTCTTGTGTCAGTGAGTTTTTGTATGTGTTTTTACTGCTCATCAATTAAATATTTGAGTACTCCTAGTCATTGGCTTGCACCAGACAATAATGTGGGTTCGGCCTAAATGCTTTGGGTGCTTTCAAAACACATCGATAAACTGTTTAAAATGGGGTCGGATTAACATAAAAAACAAACTCCTTCGTACCAATCCAATTGCTCTGAGCTGCCCGAACAATTGTTGCTAGCTGCACACAAAACATTTAGTGGTACAAATAAAATCGTCAAGAGTCGATGAACAAACAAAATCATTCGACTGCCCTTGACCCTGCACAAGTGTTCGCTTCGAGAAATAATTTTAAGACCCAGGACCCTGCCTTGGGGACGAAAAGAATCGATTACCACCAATTGAAGCGCACGCGTAACGCATTGGGATTTTGCCAACAATCGAATGAAATAAGATACAAAGATGGATCAACCACCTGTCTTGCAATGTTAAACCCGAAAACCCCGCACAAGTCCATTGGATCTCATTCATGGTCCTTGTTACCGGGATGGATCGACGTTTCTTCTTCGTGGGTATGGCGCATTGATGGATTGTGCATGCGCGCGTGCCTGCATTTTTATTGTTATGCTCACCGATTGGTACTGCAATCCTAAAGATGTAGAATGTCTCGCTACACTCGTTCCTTCCACAACTTATTCTCTACAATCCCACAAACGAAAAACCTCGCACGCGTTCACTACTTGTTGTTTCAACGTCAGCCTGTAAGTGGCGTCAGTTTCTGTGGATCTGCAATTTACTGCACTTCCTTCCTCTGTGCTTTGCTCAACTACAAGTAGCAGAGTCGCGGCCACCAATTGGGTTCGGGTACCTGGCTCGCTTCACTTATTCTACTAATCTATTTGTATCCTTTTCGCACGATTTCTAGCGATTTTTGTTTCTATATTCTCCCAGACACTTCCCTCACCCTTACTACCTCGGCTTCACTCGATCAATTCTTCTGCGCGTTTGAATGGATTTACTGAATTGTTAGTTCTACACGACCGCTGAGAGAAGGCGGCTTTCTTAGAAATCGCCGTCACTCGAGTCTATCGAGTAATCTCAGGCGTAGAACTCCCGGTTGTTCGCGTTCTTGGCGTAGGTGTTGGCCGTCGGCGACCGCTTCGGTTCATCGAGCGCGTACGAGCCTTCGTCCTTTTTTCTCATCCGGTAAACGATAAACATTACCACTAGGATGGCGCACAGTAAACCAACGACAGCTCCTCCGATCACAGCTGGAAAAAGGGAATGAAATAAATAAGATACAAGCGAAAGAGACTTTACCTGAACAGGTACTAAAGTTAAATGATGATGTCTATCTACCAATTCTAAGCGGGAAGTGGTGAGGAAATTATTTGGAAAGGTGGTGGTGGTGTGCTTTCGGGACTGAGATATTAATTATTAAAATTCTAATTTAACTTTCCAATCATGATAGCGGCTACTAAATGTCGTTTCGTCCTTACCTGCCAAAATGCCAGGCTGTGCAAAGAAGCTGGCCGTTCGGTCATCGTTCTTGGCATTCATTATCAAAACGCCACTACCCGGCCCGTACTGGGTGTTATCGTGATGATTATTAACTCCGCTGCTGCCTCCTTCGATCGGCGTGTTATGATGGCGCGGCAGTCCACCAAGATCGAGGTCGTTCTCAACCGGTTCGCGAGTGTCGTCAATGTTCGAGAAACCACCGGTGCCGCCAGACGGGGAGGACGCCGATGAAGAGGACGATTTGCTGTTCTCCTTGCCGATTGGCACTGTTATCGTTTTGAGTGTGCGAGAAGAAGTTGGTGAAGAAATAAAAGCAGAGTCCCCATTTTCGGGTCGTTAGTTCAACTGCAGAATAACTAAACGACAAAGAGGGTGGGTGGACGAATTGATTGTATAGAGAGAAATGTATGCTAAACACTAGAGCAAACTGGAAACGGCATAAACTTGAACGGAAACTCAAAACAAAAACGCAAACCAAACGCGCAATTTCGTGGGCATTAGCAGCACAGTAGCGCAAAAAACTATGGGTGTGAAACAAATGGTAACACAAAAACCATAAACACATTTACCGAGCGATGATTTAACTCCTCGTGTAATAAGTGAAGTGAATCGTGCGATGAAAGTTACGGGACATGTAAGATACAATTGGATGGAAGTGAACGTGAGATGATGGGAATGAGCAGAAATAGATGGTAGATGAACGTTACAACATTAATACGGCGATAGGATGACCATAAATCGCACCAAAATTTCACATCTATGGTTTAACAGTATTATTCGACGGTCTGGGATGATGGTAGAGAACGTCCGAATAAAGGACACGTGTGTTTTAGTCATGCTTCATGAATGAGTTAAGATAAGAGCTAACGGATGTCGAGTGAGATGATTGATTTTGCCGAAAAAAATTGCATAGCATTCAAAACAAACTGGAACAATCATGCAGAAGAATTAGACGAAGGTAAAAGCCAAAAGAAAGATAGTTTGATAATCAAACAATGTTTTTTTATATAAGAGAATGAGAACTTCACATGATAACATATATAGTAAAAAAGACGGACGTTAATAGTCAGTAAAAGTAAAATAGAAAAGGAAAAAGAATGGGATTACCCCAGAGTAAATTAAGTAAACCCACGGAGATATGTGATTCATATTCTTTGACAGGATTCGAAGTTCGAAACAAAGGGATGGATTAGAAGGAAGGATCATCCTCGTTGAGCTGCGTATATGGGTGTTGGTTTTGTTACGAAAAACATCGCACATTGAATAATTTTTATGCCATGAATGCTCCACAACTATTTTCCACAGTTTTTCTTGTTTGGTTTTTTCTTGCATCCACATCTTGGACTGAGGAATTTGTTTCTGTTCTGTTTCTTTTCTTTTTGAGCTTGCCTGTTTCCCTTCCCTGACAGGAAGAACTAGTATCTTGTTTCATTTGCGACGTTTTGGTGACATGTGTAGTGTGGCCTGATAGACTGATGAGCAGAAAGTCTACCATTTCTTCCTTTTGTAGGAAAGCACACTATACTGTACATGTAATTGTCGCAATGAAAAAACATACAAAGTATTATTATTTTGTGTTTTTGTGTGTATGTATAGATTTGATCTATAGAGGAAAATGGGAGAAATAAAATTAAAAAAGCCATGCAAACAAAACTGACTATCTTCGTCGTCGGTGGTCGATGGATCAACGGGTAGATTGGTGTCTGTGTAGAGATCGTCATGATCACCTGATCCGGGCAAGTTATCGTTGTTGCTGTTGCTGCTGATACTGCCACCACCGCCGCCGCCACCACGTTGACCGTGGTTTAAGTTGCTACCTGCGGACGACGAGGACGAAGACGACAGAGACGATCGACTGGAGGTAGAGTCTTCGTCATCGTCCCCGAACCCGGAGCCGGAAGCTTCGTCGTCCTCTTTCTCTAGATCCTCACGTACCTGCGGGTTGGTGGAAAACGAAACGCAACGAACCGTGAGTCAGGGCAAATGTGCAATTGAAAAATTCGGTTTTTAAAAACGCTTACTTCTCCGCGACTTCCAGAACCTTCCAGACCATCGTCATCGATGTAAATATCATTCTGATTCGAGGGTCCCGATGCATAGGAGGAACTGCTATCGATGTTACGGATGTTTGTTTTCTGAAAACAAATAGGAAAGACATGGATACATTAGGAAACGATTCTCCAAAAAAAAGGTCCGGGTGTTTGCTAAGCGAGATAATTTTCAAATTTAATTTGCTTCCTTCTCTCTTGGCTTGGTAAATTGTGCTGCGGCACGAATTCTTGTCGGTTCTGCGAGAGAGCACACTGATGACGTCTGTGGATCGCCGTGTCCTAGTTTATGGTACAGTTCATCCTTCCACAGCCTCACCTTTCGCAGTTTCTTCAATCAAAGACCCTCCTTTTTCTTCTCTTCGCGACTCCCAAGCGTGCTTCCTTCACGTCGGATTAATATATCGATTTTAGGACTACTGCGTTACTTCCACTTTGGCGAATTGCATAACATTGATAACGCGTTCCAGACAGAACACGTAAGAACAAATGATTTAGTTACACAAAAGCACCTTCTATTTGGGTTTAGGCACACGAAGCGAAGAGGCTCTGGAATTCCCAATTTGTGTGTCAACCGTCACAAAAACATACAAACCTACCTACGTCATCAGCCGTCGATACCTTTGGCGATCCTAATTAAATTACCATCCAACCACACCTAGCCCTTTTGCAGAACATGAAAAAGGTTACACAGTTCATAAATACTGACGCAGGACACGCGACTGTTGGTCAGGTCAATTTTGAAAAGCTTTTTTAAGAAAATATTTTAAACGTTTGAAAATAAAGTATAGAAATGTTCGTTTCATAAAAAGTAGAGCCCCTTCAGAAATTGCATGCCACTCCAAATGCACTTGAGACGACCAAGTCCGACACACACATGCACGCTGTCATGCACTTCGCTTGGTAACAAAATATGGTCTTGATGGCCATCGTCTTCATATGCACAACCAATTTACAACACATCCTGGTGGCGAGTGTCCCATTGTCGAGGGTCAACCAAGGGTGATAAAAAGAACACATTTCACATTTCGTACAAGGACATCAGCGTTGATGAACACACCCCACACAAGGCGATGGCCATGTGCGTTTGTAAATAATATCTCTGCAAGAACCTTTCTCTCTCCGGGATTCCTGGTATTCCATTTTCGCCCCTACTTTTCCTAACCTTTCTTCGTGCTTCCTGGAACGATGACACTCCCGGAAGAACTGGTAGAATAAACAACCGAAACAAAGATCGACTTGCGAATGCGAAAACTCCCGTCGAGTCACACCGTCGAAAAAAGTGACCTACAACACTACCCTACGAACATCAACACACTGAGTAGAAAGACTCCAGCAGCGAGAGATGTCCAGTTCCAGTGTGTGTCGAGCCCTCTCTACTCGGCCACAGATTCCGGTCCGTTCTACCAAAGAGTCCAGCGAATCCTTTGACTAAGGACTCGATTTCCCTGCACACACGCAGCACCCTTTTGGCCAGCAATAAGCAGTCAGCAATCCAGCAGCAGCAGCAGCAGGATGAAGAGATGATGCAAGAGAATTTCTCAAGATAAAAGAGCCGTAGGAGAATCGGAGAGCGAAAACCACCCAGCGCCACCCGTGGAAAACTTCCAAGCTTTTTGCCAATTGTTTTTCACGTTCGCAAATTCATAACACTGGGATGAAGGGAGGAATACCAAGTTTTGGGGTAATCGAATTGAAATTGCGGAAAGTTTCTCTTTCGATTCCGTGGTATCTCTCAAAGACTCTCGCCTTTTCTCTTTGGCCTGTTTTGGTGCTTACTTCGAACTATTTCATGGTATCTATTTTCCTATTATTTGTTTGTTGTCCGTTAAACATTTAGTATTCAGAACCTCTAAAGTTTCATATAATTTTAGACTTCGTTCTAAAGAGCGCGTCTCCTCCCGTAGTTAAAGGTTACTCCATGCCGGGAAGCTTTTGTCCCCTCCGATTCCTCGCCGTCCGCAAAGCTCATCGTCCATACTGCGGCGATGACATGCGATGTACATGCGCGCTCCGAGATTACTTCCGGATATGCAGCTTCCACACCAACCAATGGTTAAAGAAGTCCCATTTTGGCGTTACGATATCCATTTTACAATAATTTCTGACTCGTTCGTCTGTAGCGAGCTTTGGCATGATAGAAGGCTCCATTCACGAATTGCTTCGAGAGAACGAATAAAAAGCGTCTGAATACACACGTGTTTGGGATTTCTTAAAAAGAATTAAAGTAACTAAAAATGCTTCGTTTTCACCCTTTTATCAATCTTCAATGAATGTAAATTAGAGGAGCTCGCCTGATCAACAAAAACCAACAGCTTTGGAAGTCGCATAGAAAATTCTGTTCGGCAATGAAAAACATAAAATCAGTACGCCATCTAGCAACCTATGATTTCCCAGATAAAACTGGAATTCAATCATTCACCTGCTCAAAAGCTCAAAGACCTGCTAAACCAAAGGGGGAACTCCACATATTCTCCTTCTCGCATGGAGGATAAATAATGACCACCCAAGTCCAGAAATACCCCGCGTGCAGCGAACATGTCGACCTTCGAGAACAAAAACAACACACAACCCCTCCAAGCGATTCACACTTTGATTTACCCCCCGCGCTCGTCTCGCCATATATCTTCCCGCCGGCAACATCATTTCAATCAGCGCGACGTCAAATCATGCGAGCAATTTATCACATATTCGCTTGGAAGACATTACCGGAGCCAAAACCAAGAGCCAAAATGCAATCTACCCCCATTAACATCAAACGACGTCGCCTTGATCGATGATAATGTTCGAGCCGGAATGAGCGAAGAGTCGACAGCGTAGATCTTCAGTAATGAAAGTTTTCTAAGTCTAAGCATTGACTAGGTAACTGCAGTCTTCAACCGATCTAGGTACAAGCCCATGAAGGACTTTTCCACAGCCAGGTGATTCCTTCATATTTTCAAGTTGACTAACGTCCCGATCCAGATGCTTCAAGCTCAAGTGATTACATTATTGAAGAAATGATTTTTTTTGTCCTCAAATGAAGCAAATGGAAGAAAACGTGGTATTGCAATGTATTTCAGTGTTTGGTAAACACATGTAAATTCTGTAGCATTTGTTCCATTTAAACCATAACCCAAAATCCAGCAAATACAAGCATTACTCTCTCTCCGTGGTTGATTGGAGCCGCAATTGAAAAATGCATTCCCTTTCCTGAACGCCACAATCGGCCGGCGGACAACTGGCAGCAGCTTCGACAATGTGGAAGAATGTTGTCGCCGTCGCTGAATTTGTTTTGTAGTCCATTTGAAAGAAAAAAAAGCCCGACGACATCGAAATGGGTCTGTGGCCCGATTTGCTATGGCATAGTCGATGCAACTAGCACAAAGCAGCGACAAACACAGGGCCCATTTTGAAACAATAAAGGACACTGCAAGATTCTTACGTTCTTTCTCCTGACTAATGTTTTCCTTTACCTCCGGGTTGTAGGAAGGCATCATTTCCCGGAAGGACATGAGCATCTCGTCTTCAGGTCAATATGAGGGCCGGTATTTCGGAGGCATTCTCTCGCAGACGATACATTGTTTGTGCGGAATGCAAGTTGACGCTTCCTTATGAAAGGAACTCGAACAACGTCATTCACCAGAGAAATATGTGAATACAACAAGGATCCAGCATCCAGTAACCCCTTAATGACCCTATAAGTTATCGCATTGAGATAATCGAGCTCCATTGGACTTGTGACTCGAGTGTATTGGACTTGGGCCAAAACTTACATTAGTCTATCTTTGGGTAGCAACAATTCTGAACGACTTTAAGTCAGATGGCGTCATAGAGTCACGTACCAACCGAACTGGCCATAACTGGGCGATGATTCTGTTGTGATAGAAATCGAATTGTGAAGGAGGAAGACATACCATTCGGCCATTCATCGACCACCACTAACCACCACCACCACTGCCGCCGCCTGTGCCGTGTAAAGGCATGAATGGACGAACTGTTCCGTTCGTAGGTTTCGTCAGCCGCAGATGTTTACTTAAAATTAAATTCAGACCCGCATTCCGGACTGCCGACCGGTTCCTTTTTTGTTTTTCACGCTCTTTCTTCGTTTGGTGTGTGGCGTGTTTCCTTTTCCATTCCCCGCGTTGGAGAACACAGAATGCCATAACCATAACCACATTTTCACTTGCGCACACGTACGCACGATATTTGATTATCGTTGTGGGCATGGCCCTCCTTCTCCTTGCCGGCTTACAATTTCAATTTCTTCAACATGCAGCGTAATAAACATCAACAACTTTGGTGTATTCGACGAATATCTCAAAACTCGAACAGATTTCAAAATTAATCACGTTTTGTGCTGAATACTTGTGCACATTTAATCACCCCGAGGATAACCTATCGGGGGGTTTCTGGGAATGAATCATGTATTCTACCGAACGGCAAAAAAACACGATCACCAAAGGATGGTTGAACTCAGGAATAGCTGTGATTAAAGAAAGAAAACAATTTCCTCTATAAACAACACAAAAATACATTCCCATTTCACGCAAGCAACACGCTGCTGATCAAATACAACTTCGTTTCGGTTTCTGTCCGCGGGGATTCTCATCAGAAACGGTAAATTATGGCGCAGTTTTTTTTTTCCCAGAACCTTCGACCACGTCCGTCGCCGATGAGCAATGTTTGGATTGTTGTTTTGAAATTTGTGCAGTTTGCATAATAAAGTGCCTGGTCCATATTCCAACCCATCGCTCTTCCTCCCGAAGGTGGAAACTACGCGAATTGATTGCGGCCGGATGGAAGGTCAAAGTTGGTGCATGGATTTCGCGGAATCGTTTGGGGTTTTGTGCGGCGTTTCAAGCAAACTCCGATCGACGATAAGATAAGGAGTGAGATTGGCAAATCAAACAGGAATGAACCGCGGCGGTACGGGCTATGAGCAATAGACAGCCTCATCGGGATTACTATTATTATCAGTTCATATAAGGACATAATTCACTAGAAACTCAATGTTATTATATTGAGAAAGAAATATGACCGGCGCTTTTGATTCGTTCAAGAATATTAAACCAGATTGGACCTCCGAGGATATTTAAACCCCGAGTCGCCCGATCTGTCTGCGAGATTGCAATTTATCAATTAGCGGATACTCGTCCTGGGTCGGGGTCGTTTAAACGTCGAATGGTATCGGCTCGTTTGCAGATCGTTTGTGCAAATGTTCGGGATGTTTGCGACCTCCTTTGGATGGGACAAAACCCCACCCCGACTATGCTCATCGCTCAGCGATGCCTTCCGCAGCGAATCGTTGGCATGTATCACAAAATACCAAAGAACCCAGAGTACTTCGGAACTACGAGCCAAAGCTACCACTCCAGACGTTCGCTGCCAATGAATGCTTTTGCGAGTTTGCGTCCGCGTCCGTGCTCAGTCCTCTAGGTCTTCCTTAGTGTGTCTCCTCGTTATCGGGCGGAAGACACAGGAAAAGACAAGACTACTCTTCCGTTTGCCTCTACCGTATTCCGCGGGCCCCATTTTTCCCCCTCCACCTCAACACACTTCCGGGAAAAGGGGGAGGATCGAAGACGTTGTATCCCAACATCCATCCATTTTGACGCCTTCGGGAGCAAAAAGGAAACCCCCGGCCCTCGCGCTCCAGGCCAGTCCAAGGAGGGATTCGCGAACCGGATATTTAATTCCAGCACGATCTTTCATCGTTGGCCTTTCCCGACGAGGCTCTCGAACACCCGGGAATTCTTCGGTCACACAGCGGTGGCGGCGCCTTGGGCAGAAGGATTTTCCGTTTTCCGTTCACAGTTCCGTTCGTACCCGTTCATACCGTTCCGATATTATGTGGTCCCCGAAGTCGAAAGCGCCAGTATGTACCATTCTCACATTTAGTTCAATACCTCCATCGGTTTAAACCTTCCGAACGAAGAAAATATATGAAATAGATTCAATACACGTCCACAGCCGTACGTTTTACCATCTTGCTGCTGATTTCTCTCGTAGGCATGGAACATTATCGTCTCATGAAAAAGTCGCCCCGACTTGTCTCCAAACCCGTATTGGTGGACACAGAAAGCCATCACGGCGTGGGCGATTGCCTACAGGTGCCCGGGCCACCGTGTGGGCTACAAACAGCAGGCCACAAGCTAGCATACAGTTAACATGATAAAAAATGGCAGCAACGAAAATCCTACCGAAGCATTCCACTCTCGCTCAAATAAACCACCGGGAGGACAACCTTTTTTCGACATTCCCAGTATTGATGATTCAACGGCCTCGAAACGAACGGACCCCCGTTCGCGCCTTCCGGCTATCTATCCTAAATTGCAAGGCAGGACTGGAAACATTCGCCCACCAGTTAGCAGCAGATGAGCCACACGGGCGAGATGTGCCTGGACGAGGTGACTATCAAGTGGGACGACAGTGCTTGTTGCTTTAGTCAACAAAATCCGCCTTCGTGCGAAATACTGCAGGGCTTGGTTGAATGCTGTAACACCTGGGCTTAAAAACAATAGATTAAATTGATCGAAGCAGGGACATAAGCAATGTCTCAACTGGAGAGCCTCGCCTTACGTTACTGTTACTTGTAGGAGGTGTAAAACCTTGCTTTGGAGCCCCAAGACTCTGTGTGAAGCATAATTACACGAACATAAACCCATATACTGGAATGCCATATAGTATTACACCATTCCTATGGTAGGTGGTACCGTCAACCACGTCCTACAAGACTTTCAAAACGAATCTAATTAGTGATTTGGACGACTATTTTCATGTAAGGTTGTTCACAAGAAAAGCGGACGTGTTTCCCTTCACTCCATGGAATATTCAGTAGGTTCTTCAGGACAAACGTTTCGCAATTTCGCAGCTTCCGGAGAAATAATCTAGGATATTTTACATCCGTTTTTATTCAACCTCTAGTGTGTTGTACACACCTTGAACTCTGGACCGATTCGTGAAACGGTCGAATTACCGCTGCTTGTTCCCGCAGAGGTCATCGAAACGGTAAACCTTTGCATCCGGATAGTTGGTTGCATGTGTTGGTGCCACCATCTGCATGTGTTCGTGACCCAATTGGTTTTCTCAAAAACACGAAAAGATGGTAAATGTTTACTTTCGACAAAGCTATTTGTCCTGGAAAAACCATCCGTTGAAGGGGTCAAATGTGAAAATCGCTTGAACGAATCCAAAGTTAGCAACCAATTGGCTAACATTGGCCCTTTCGTCAGGCGTGTGTTAGCATTCTGCATTCTTGTTATGCCCACACTAATCCCTCCGCAAACGAGCGAGAAAGGGCGAGTGTGTGTGTGTGAGGGGGTTTCTTCGACCTTTTTTCTTCGTCTTCGAAAACTGCTTCGAGCGCTGGAGGAGAGCTGGAAAGTGTGCAGGTGTGTAAGGGCGACTTGATTGACTTTGAGATAACTGGATCCCTGTGGTGGACGGGCAAGGGAGGGCAGGGAGGCAGGAAACACAAAAGGAGCGAGGGATCTTGCTCGGATCATAAAAAAAAGCACACACAACCAGGGCCTACTAGCGGAGAAACGCAACGCAGCGGCGACAGAAGACACCGCGAGTAGTGCGTAGACTTCTTCAAGACATTGCGACGAAGTGCGAGCGAGAAAGAGGACGACAATGGCGTCGACCGATCAGTCGTCGGTAACGAACGGATGGATTCGTGGAAACACAACTCACCCATCGTCGACGGCTGAAGATGATGGACCAAAGGAGGTGCTTCTTCTTTTGCTTCGTGTGTTTCTTCTTCCCCACCCGCAGCAGATCGACAAAATATCCTGCACGAACTCGTACGCCCTTTGCTGGAGCAATTCCGTAAAGGAAAGGCAGCATAAAAACAAAAAAGAAACACGCCCAGCACAGCTCCATTCGTTCCGCCGTTCCTCGCCTGTTGAGGGTAGAATGCGAGCGGGGGAAGAGGGAGGGTGTGAAAGAGATTTCTCGCCGACGAGGGGGATGTGTTTGGAACTCCGTTTCCTCTTATTTTTTTACATTTCTTTTTTCTCCGGCTACTCGGGGAGAATGGGGAAAATTAACAATAATAATACCTGATCGTTCTCGCTGGACGCCGCAGCCGCCGCCGTCCACGGAATGGCGATCAGCAGCATGAGCAACATGAGGGTCGCTGCTGACGACGCGATCAGTTTCCTTTTACCGCCGCCGCCGCCGCCCTTACTGCCTCCTCCTACGAAGCCGCTTCGTTTGATGTTGGAGATTTGTTGCGACATATCTTTGCGTTTAGTTGACGTAGTGCGCCTTGCGTATAGAACCGTGGGGGATCGCGTAATCCGGCGGATCACTTCTCGCAAAATGCGTGCGGAAATTAAAGACCCTTTCGGTGGGCTCTTTGGACGGTTTTTTTTTATTTTACTTTCGTGCCTCACGACCTGCGCTTGGTACACGAGACACAAATCTGTTTCAAAACATTCACAAACACGCACAAACAGCACACACGCGCGCACAAACACACTTTCTGCCCACGGATTTTTCCAAACGACGGTCGGATGTTGACGTTCGGCGGGGGCGAGCGGGGTTTTTTCTTCCACTTTTCACTTTTCCCCCTGGCACACGAGGAAGCCAATGGAAAATCCCTTAGAACACAACCAACACACACATACACACATCGGTGTGCAGCAGCTTTTCAGACGGAAACACTTTTTCACGGGACAGCACGGGGGACGAAAAACACACGAGCTGCGTGCACCGGATTCCGCTAATTTACACCTTTCCCTGGAGCTTTGCCACAGCGACGAACACGGGTGCTACTGCAAACGAAACGAATCCGCTGGTATTGCTAGCAGCCGTCGAAAACTCCGGGTCGGAGAAGTCGAACTGGACGGTGCTGCTGCTGCTGCTGCTGTGGTCGTTCCTGATGTTTTCGCTGCAGCAAACTCTGTCGGACAGGTTGGCAGCACAATTATTCAACAACACGGTCTTACACGGCAGCCGAGGAACAGAAATGCTCATTCCTGGCGGACAACATTCGTGGGCACTACGCACTGCGTGAAAGAAGTGAAAAAATACACATGCACCATACACACCGAGCGACACCCCACTCTTTTCACTACGTCTGCTGCTGCTGCTGCTTCCTTCGCTGCCTTTTGCACAGCACGATGGTGACCAACTGTTTTATTGCACGAACAGAACAAACAGAATTCTATCGTACGGCCATTACGCAGAAACTAGACGGCGGGATTTTCGCTTCTGAAACGACGACGACAACGGTCGCTGCTTTTTTCCTGCGTTTGCTGCTAGCTAGCTCTCAAGCACAACTAACTAGTGTTGGCAGAATCGGGATTGGGAAGATTCGAAGATTCGATCCCTAGACAGATTCCAAAGATTCGAATCCCAGTTGAAGGATTCCAAAGATTCGAATCCCATCTGAAAGATTCTAAGGATTTGGTTCCCATCATTTGACGGATTCTAAAGATTTGATTCGATTAGGATTTGAATCAGATTTGATTGGTTTGGGACTCGATTTGATTCGATTCTGACTTGATCCTAATTGAATTGTTTGATTCGACTCACAATGTTTTGAGTCGAATTAGTCACATAAGGCTGGTATCAGTGCTTTACCGCGTCAGGCGAAAATGTATGGGCTTTGACAGCTGCAAGCTTGGGGGTCCGCGACAGCCGAGCGGTAGCGCCGGTTAGAAAATTGGCCAATGAGCGCCGGGGCTCACCACCTCGACGGCGTGGGTTCGAATCCCAACCGAGACCGGACCCTCCCCTGTACGAGAGGACTGACTATCCACGTACAACAGGGAAACAAGTCTCGTAAGCCCTTAACGGGCAGGCATGACCAAAAGGTCGTTACGCCAAGAAGAAGAAGCTTCGCACGATTTAATCGCACGATAAAATCAAAATCATATGATTTCATCGGATGGACGCATCCGATTTTATCTGTCAACTAAGTTGGACTTCATAAACTCGGAGTTGTGGCTTTCATCTAAGAAAAATAGCTTTGCATAGCTTCAGGCGCTTAATATGAACCAGTAGGAAGAGGATAATTTAGCCTGGGGCCTCATTTACTCTTTAACCCTCTGCCATATTTGATCTTGAAACAAAATAAATGCAAAGTTAAAAAAATCATGAAAAATTTGCAAGTTAGATATGCATGTATGATGTGACGGATTGGGATTTGGATTTGGTAATCCGAATCTCCAAATGGATTTGAATCGAAAGATTGAGTCCCAACCGGGAATAGATTTTCTAAACACTAGGGACAACATTGTTGTTTTTGTTGTTGTTTCCGAAACAAACTGTGAGTCGCAAACGGCTCGCAGCGAATATAAAGCGATCGATACCATGATGCCACCTAGCGGGAAACGGGTAACTAATAACACCTGATTTGAAACAGCAGTTTCACAAGCAGTGAACATGGAGTAAATAATGTTCATGCATGCTTTTTCCTGGTTATTTATCCCCGAATTTTGAATTTTAACGTACCAGAATATTTTATTGTGTTGGTATATTCACGAACAGTAATTATCGCTGCCATGATTATTTTACCAACCTCCTGCCATTCAAAACGGAGAGTTCGTTCTGCATTGAATCGATATTGTATCGAACTTCATAAATCTGCTGACCTCACAAATGTACCATTTGTGTAAAATGCTTCCAAACAACATCGCCACATTAAACTACCAATGGGTGCTGCTTTCACTACAATTAAACTACTACACGCCGGGGCGGACGATAATTACATAGCAAATCTGGGTTGCAATTTCGAACAGTTGAATTCGACTTAATCGAAACAAAACAAAAAATGATGAAATAATCGTGAAAATCTATTGATACACGCTCGCCACAGTTTGGGGAGTATTGATTTTTCCATATTCGAGCCTCCTCCAACATCTACAACCTTAACGGGGGAATGCATTATAACCCATTGATTGATATCTTGCTTTTTTTTATCTATCCTTCTTTCGCGTGCCCATGTTCGTAGCCGCGATGGTCGGCTTAGCTCAATGGAGGAAAGAAAATTGCTTTGAACCAATTTCTTTAAATCTCCCACCGATTGCTGAATTCCCTCGTACTGGCAGGTCGTGGCCTCATCTACCGAATTGTTGCTACTATTACTGTATTTACCATTAAGCCTAGCTCCGATACCGTCTACTAACCAAATAGCAAAACTGAGTACAAATTCGCTACCTTTTATTTCATCGAAATTTTGGCCATCGTAGCCCTTGTATGCCCCCTCCCCCGACTCACCGCCCCTCCTCCATTTCCACTGCTTGCCCATCTATCTTTAGCTACTTTTATAATTGATTCCGATGCAATTACGAAAGCACCGGCAGTCTTTCAAACTAAACTAAGCACACACACGTTTGGTTGTATCTAATGTTCTCTTTTTTTTGCCGCAAGCTATAACATTTGGAATATAGTTCTTTTATTTTACATTTAAAGTCAAAACCTGATGGTGGCAGCTGCTGATTCAATCGAAGGTACTGTTTAAATTTGCATCGCTGCACGATCAAACCTGCTGAGGTCACTTATGCAAAAAGTGATCACGAAGATACGGATAACGCCATCGGAGGAGGTCCTTCTGCGCTTCCGAGTGATGTTCGTACGGTCAATCTGCTGCTCTGTGGAATGGAAACTGCCGGATCGGAAGCACTGCCATCTACCTCGACGACCACATCATCGTTCACTTCCTCTCTCCTGTCGGTGCTTGAACCGTTGCTGACGTTGTTACTGTCCTCGCCCAGCTGAAGTTTCTGTAAAGCCAGCTTCCGATTCAGCTCGGCGGTTTCTTTGTTGATCTTAGCTGTTTCGAGATCGGTTCGCAGTATCTCCATCCGCAAATCGTGCTCCGCCTGGTGGTGCGTTTCCAGCAACTTTGAGAGCGTCCTACTGGTTCCGTTCGATCCAACCATTCCAGGCACTGGGGTGCAAGCTCTGGGAAGGACATTTTCTGCGTCATCGTGCATTAGACCAGTGGCTTCATTAGTGCCTCCATTAGCGAGCCCTTGGAGGGTGTTTTGTGCGTTGCTATGACCGGTCGGTGAATCCGGTGCGTGGTTAACTGTGCTCAAGTTCTGTGCCTCCTGAAATGCGTTCTTCCAATGCCCGAGGTCACCCATACGGTTGAAGCGGGTTTTGAGCAGGTTCAGCGCCTCGAGGGTGTTGTTTAGGTCCATCGCAGAAAAGTTGGACCCGCTAACGGATGCCCCGTGCGAAAGATCCGCCAGGCCCGTCGAGTCGTTACCAAAACCGGCCGCCGCCGCCCGATTGTACGCGTCGAGACTTTCAAGCAGTTTGTGCGCACTAGCCGTATTGTTGTTGTTGTTGTTATTATTGTTGTGGTTTCCTGCGGCCGAGCCACTGTTGCCCAGATGGTGATGGTGGTGGTGCTCGTTGGCCAGACGGTTCGCAAAGCTGGTCGCCAGCAGTTCGTTAAAGCGGCTGTGAGCTGCTTCCGCCGCCGCCGATGCGGTTCCGAACGGAGTCGATGTGCTCGAGAGGCCACGCAGTCGAGGGTACTTGGCCGCCGAGCCTTTATCGTAATCATCCATTTCGTCCTGCGAGTCCTCCTTGATCTGCACTTCGCAAATGTTTTGCGAAGTTTTGTCCCTGCAAATTTGACATACAGTAGCCGTTAGAGGTTGAACAGATTGAGGTTATGGTTTTGCGAAACGGCTTCAATGACACTTACCACATCGAGGAACTCTCGTCATCGTTCTCATCGCTACACTCCTTGATCGAAACGCCCTGCGGAAGGTTCTCTTCTAGCGAAAGCTTCATCTTCGAGTAGTCCACATCATCCATCAGCTCGTTCTTGCATACCTTCTTCGCTTCCTGCATAAACTCCCAGATCTCGAACGTGAACTGGCTCGGTTTCTTCCGATCGGCCACCTCCTGTCCGAAGCGCTGTACCCGCTGTTGATAGTCAAGCATTTCCGCCCGTGTACAGGCCTTCATTCGGCGCCACTGTTCCTTCAGCCGATTGCAGTTTCGATCGGTACCGAATGCGATCGCAAACTGCTGATGGATGATCTTCCATGCGCGGTTCTTTAACGTCGTCAGCGCACTGTCCAGCCGCTTGTTCTCGATGATGTGCATGTCCTTCCGGCATAGCTCCAGCAGGAAATGTTTTTCCTCATACGCCCAGTTTTGCGTACGTTCGCGCTTCTTGAAGCGTTGCGCCTGTCCGAGACTGCTTTGAAGCATTTTGTTTCGTCAAACTTTGGATTTTAGGGGAACCGATAGAGACTCGTAAATTTTGCGTGTGTGTTTCTTCTCAGTTCGCTACTGAACTGCTATTGAAACACTCTCTTGTAGTCTTCACAGTGACTCACGATCTGGAAATAAGGATAGAAAACATGTGTAAGTTATATTGCTTATATACCTTGGTATGTGTTACCGTCGGAAAGGATATTACTAATATTACCACAAGGCACCACATAGAAATCCAATAAGTAAACACAACATAGCAAAAACCCAAAGTGTTTGCTGGAGCTCCGGCATTCACGTTTTAAAGTGAAAACATTTATTGTGAGCGATAATTTCACTGTCAATAAACGTCTATCACAAGACGTACGAGAGAACTGTATTCAAAATCGCGGCGCACCTACTGTATTGCTTTTCATGTTTTCCGCAACGTGAAGTAAAACTACTACGAATTCCCGATAACCGTTCACTCTTGAAGCATAATTAGATCCAAGATCATAATCGTTGCCTCTCGGGTCGATCGGGAAGTCAGACCTTCCACTTTCAGCTTCTTTGTTGCCAAATCAACGGACACACTGCTCCTCTCGCTTATCAAGCGATCAAAACCTAACGGTTACATGGCACAATAGCTGATCAAACCAACTTACCAAAACTTTGCTTGTTTTAAAATACGTGTTACGACTGTTGTACGTAAAGGAACTAAAACTGTTTTTTGTAATGTACGGTAAATAGTTGTTCCTTTTAAGTTGACGACTAGCTCCTGAGGACTTGTTTGCAAGCCAATGGCTCATCTAGTTATGCTCGCAATCATAATCATACTCCTTAACTTAACGATCGCCTAAATCCTGGCCATGCAGAGAAATTGAGGTAAACAGAAAACAGGCCCCTCCTCCGATCCTACCCTACCCTACCCTACCCGCTACCCGAGCGAGAGATGGACGAAAAGGAAAGGTGTAAGGAAAGCTCGCTGCAGCAGCATCAGCAACACAATCGAATATCTAATTATTACCTCCTTTTATGCTCCTACTTTTAAATAAACTTACGCGCGCTTAAAAACCTTCAAACCTTCTTCACAACTCCCGGCCCAGGGTACTAGGAAAGGGGGTTTGGTTTGCACGTGGGTTGCCACGGGAGGGTAGTAAGAAGGCGGACAGGACAGGGCAGGGCAGGGCAGGGCTCGTGGGGCAGGTACATACAATGGACAATGTGAGCGGAGGAAACGGGGTAGTGGTTGGATAGAGAGACCGAGTAAAAAGAGAAAGATGATGAGGTCGTAAGAAACGAGTACCGATTTTAAAGCAGGTTCAATAGAAGAAGGAGGTATTTGTTGGTGGGTTTTTTTTTGGGAGATTTTTCGACACACGTCGAGAGACAACATCGTCTTAAGCTAGACCGAGGTGGAGAGAAGGAGGATTGTTTTTTGTTCGTGTGTGTCTTCTCTGGCCAGGAGGAGAAGACTTAAGCCGAGGGTTTAGGAGGACCGGGTAAACCGTGAACAGTAAGTACACGGGAGTAGCAGGGAGGGAGCGGTGCTACGCAGGAGGGCAGTGCTTGCCGGGACAAACAATTATGAACAATCGTCATCGTACATCGGTCAGTTATGAGTGATGATGTTGATGATGGTTTCGATGCGGTTGTTGTTGCCGATGATGCTGGACTTGTTCGTGTAGTTTCTGTTATTATCTTTATCGAATTTATTCAATACCGTGCCCAGCGCACACAGCAGCCTCCATAAGGTAACGGAGACGGGGGGGGGGGGGGGGGGGGAGGCAAGTTTTAGGGGAATTCGACCTCAAACGGTTCATTTTTTGTGAAACATTTTTTTTTTCTTTAACTTTGAATGTCGAGGATTAAACTTTTGGTGCAAACCAGCAGATCGGCTGTTGAGGCCGCAGGTTGCGGAGATGGAGGTATTGTGCTTGAATGTGAGCTACGGTACAGAGTGGTCCCCCTCCTCCTCCTGCCTCCATCGAAACCCAGCCCTGGACCAAGTCCCGTTCCACGTTTTTTTGTTGTTGTCAAAAAATAAAAAGGTGAGGTAAGGAGATATGTGAATAAGCTAAATTCAATTGAAGGTAAACTTAAGACCGATCTCGTCAACTACGACTACTTCGAAGTAAGCAAGCAAGCAAGCACGCAACCAAGCGAATAGCGAGACTAGTCCGGGCCCGTGGCAAGTAAAAATGCTCACATCATCACCACGAATCGAACTAACGAATTGGAAGCCACCAGATTTTTTGGCCATCTCCAAACAGGATTCCTCACGGGGGGAGGTTGGTTGTTGGCGTGGCGTAAGGGAAGGTGGAGCGAAGGTGCAAATACACACTTCCCTCGGTCGTTTTACTTGGATTTGGACGGTACTTGACGGTTCGAGTCCGCAGATGATGATCGTAGTACGTAGTCAACCCGTTCCGCCTGGTTTAAACACACATCGGCACAGTCGGGATGTGTGAGGATGCGAACGATCCGCGGTCATCCGAAGGTATGGTAATTAATCGATGTTGTCCCACTTTTTCACACATTCATAATCCGTACCATCGGAGCGCCGGTTTCGACGGGGTACAAGCATTTCGTTTTTGGCTGAATGTGCCTCCTTTTGTTAAAAATATATATATATACTTATTGGACGAACAGCATTAAAAAATGATTCCAGGGTGGTGGCATTTTGGTTGAATTCGCTCGCGCAAAGTTTGACGAGGTAGAGAAGTCGTTTCGTTGGTTGGAAGCATGGCAAAATGTTACGTAACATCGCCACCAAATCCGTGGCGGGGTTATTTGCCAGATGAAAAACGGAAGCAGGTCAATGTTGGATGCAGATTTTGGAGAAAATTATGATGCTACAAGAAAAAAAGCCAAAACCAAAAAAATATCAACCTGCAACCAGTAGCTCATCTCCATAGCAACTTAATCGGTGCAAACGATCGATTTCGATAGCAAAAGGCGATCCCAAAAACACGAATGACTGAATCACGATGAAACGACGAAAGGGGTTCGTCGCTTTTCGTTTCTTCAAGTCTTTTGTTTTGATTAATTTGAGCCGAACGATATCAACACAGGGGCAGAGTGATGTCGATGCTCCCGTTCAGGAACTAGTGATTCATATTTCTTTGCCGTTCCCTATCGTCAGCATATGCCGGAAATGGTTAAGTCTGTACAAAAATTCCCTAACGATGGCTAAGAAACTATACGAAAGGAACTTGAAACTTTCTCACCTGTCTTCAATCGATGCTCGACGATCACGATGAAATGTTGGAGAAAATCACAATTAGGATAACACTAGACACTCGACACTCGAAGGTGACGTACTTTGACGTCCATTTGCACCTTATTTAGCGCATCGTAATCGTTCGCAACGACGTTCCGGTACAAGATCGCATGCACACACGTACCCGACACAACTACAGAGCTTCCCTAATTTTTTTTTGGTATATGGTATAACACTTCGGACTAGGGGTGTTCTTCGTTCCGTCACGAAATTCCACCCGGAAATTCGTAGGTTCACTCGAAAAAAAATGTTATAATTTGAGTCACTGTTTTCCAACCGGAAGCCGAGTTTTCAACACAGCACAATCACTTGAGAGTATGCTTCCTATTTTTTCGTTTACGCTATTGCTACTATTCCCAAACTTCCACTTCGAAGGACGAGTATCATCAGGAAGGAAGTGTTTAAGTTGACCTCTTAGTCGAATGTGTGGTGAACGTCCATTCGTTATATCCTGGACTTTGTGGACTGCGTCTTCCGTTTCCTCTTCCACACCCGAGACAGCGACGAGACATCGACGAATCCCGTCCAGAGCCGCGAACCGACTGAGACGCTCCGGAGACGACGAACGTTCCTCAGGCTCGGCAACCTGCACGCTTCTGGCGCTGGCACAGCTTCTTTCTTCCCCCAAGGGAGAAGCACCCTCACCCGCACCCACGTGGATCCCCTCGATGATCGATTCGAAGATTGGTTTTGGGTGGGGAGGGGGAAAACAAATACCTCCCAAAACACGACGAAAGGTGGCGGCAAAAAATGATGCGTTTTTTTTTTGTTGAGAATCTACGGATTGTACTCAATCGTCCGAATTGAAGGCACGCGATCGAAGGCTTCCTCGGTCTATTGCTCTTTTTCTCGCATGAACCGCGAAACGCATTACAGCAGTTCCTCTTCCGATCTGCACGATGATGATTGCGATGGTAATAAAATATTACTAATGACTCAAATTGATTTTTCCCCGGATCGGAACCGCGCACCGGGTTTTTGGCATTCCAAATCCACCCCCACACACATACACCTGAAAGACTGGCAGACACACGCAAAATTCAGGACAGTCGACGCGACAGTACAAACGGTTTGTACTAGCGAGCAAGTAATGTAAATCCGTATCGAGTAGTGGACCAGGAGGGCACCACACCATAAATCAATGGTTCCGCGCGTAATTGTGTTAGTGCACCATGATAGGAGATCGTGGGAGATCGTGGGGTGCGCATGGTGGGTAACTTAAAATAACAATGCCAATACAGCATCCGCAACTAAAGCAAGCATATGAATTCGAACATATCGTTTGGGAAAAAGGAGGACGAGTAAGCGAGAAAGTGGGTGGTGGAAGTAAAAGAGAGGATTCAAACAGACGGCAATAGAGGATCATTATATGTAAAAGCAAACGATAGAGGGAAAGAGGGAAAAATAGCAGCCTCCGCCGAGATAGAGTTCATCAGGCGGATACGAGAACGGAGGGAGGGCAGGAGAAGCCCAAAAAACATACCATATTTGTTTACCGTATTTTCGAGTATGTGCGTTTTAAACGGAGGTAGGTACATACACATTCGAAGTACCTCATACCTTCTTCTTTTTTTTCTCCTGGTTCTGGTCACAGTACGGCACCGATGTGTGATTTTTCATGCTCGCGTCTTTTTCACTCCCCCTGGCCTTTGTGTGCTCTCTGTCGATCAAAGCTACCCGGTTTTGGAGCTTCTGGAGACGATCTTAAAGAAGTATTGCTCAGCGCTGGGCTTAAAGCAACCTGCTGCAAATAACATAACAGAACGTGGAGACATCACCTGGGTATATCTTCCGTTTTCTCGTACCTATTCGTTCTGTCTCACATGCCAGGATGCTTGGGTGTGTGCCGAAGATCGCCAGGTGTGATTGCCTTCACCGGCTGCTTTGATCCTTTTTTTTCGGTGCAACATCCTGATGGTCCTACAAGGCACAGGCAAGCGTGAAATCAGTGTCAAAAATTTACAAAATGTCATATGGGTTGAGCAATACATACCTTCTCGAACTGTTCATTCAAAGCCTTTTATCCTGTGTTGTTTCATGGTGTGCGTAAATTATGGTTCTGCCGGAATTCTGCTCCTGGTTTGTAGAACACGACCTACAAAGGACAACGTTCATTGAAGGCAAGAAGGAAGAGTATCAGTAGAGCAGAAGCTTGAAATTGTCCATAGTAGAAAAAGAAATGCTTCGCGAAAATTTTACATAGCCTACATATACCATTGTTTAACGTGGAATTACTTTTTTTTAATGTTCGATCGTATAAGCCAGGTTAAACATTAATTGTGACCCGTTGTTTCGGCACGTTTTTGATTTGGACAAAAAGCCGCTCGATAAATGATCCATTCCGTTCGGTTGCTTTTCCATTCCGTGGTGAGCCACACGAAAATTATGCACACACGCACATTAAAAGATGAAATGATCAAACATATTTGGGCCGTGCGGAAAATTTCACTGACCGAAGCAAAATTAGATCTCGGCGTGTTCGTGTAAATGCGTGCATTTATCGGCATAGCTTTCAGCCTGACTGGGGCGTGAGAAAATCGAGAAGAGAACGAACCAACTTGGAACCAAAATGAGTGTAGCGTTAAGTGCTCCAACAGCATCCTAGAAAGATAGGGAAGTTCAAATCAGAAACAGAAGATACATCAACTTGTCATACTACGAGCGACAGTAGGGAAGATGGTAGTTGCTATGTTTCTGTTTGTTAGAAACACATGGTACTTAAAAGAACAGATAGAAAACTAACGCACCCGGAGTGGGTGGAAAAACTATACCGAGGGAAAAGGCATGGTTACTGAAGCTGGAAAATTGCTCAAACGATCGATCGATCGTTCAAATCGATCAATCAAAGCAAACGTTCTTTTCCGTTTGTTCCTTCCGTTTTGATATCCTACGGTCTACCGGTAACTGAAATAGAGCTTCGGCGGAAGAGCCGTCGGAGGTGCGCCCAGATTTTTCTAACGGAGCAAATTTCGGCAAACAATCACCGAGGCAGCAGTAGGGAAATGAACGCTCCGGGGCAAATGATGTTGTAATACCGAGAGCCAGACGTTCCCTTTTGGAAGCGCGAGTTGAAGCAAAGAACAGAAAGGAAATGTCCGTCCAGGTGCTTCACCTCGATGTGAGAACCGGAAGAACTCCCTTCGAACTTTGTCTTAACTAGTTCTAATTACCGATACCATACACCATGCCACTAGAACTGGTTCCGTGCTCGAATCGAAGCTATTTCTTGTTCGATTATGCTGCAGTGAGAGAAGTTGTTCTCTGATTGAGATACTGTTTAGGCAGAATCCATTTAGGAAGAGTATCGTCCGGCCAGCTGCTGTGCCCAGAGGGTCAGGCCTAAAATTCTTGGAAATACAAGTAACGCTAGCAATAGGATATTTCTGTCTTCCTCGATTTGATTTTTACTTTTGCTTGCTAGCAGCATCGGGTGCATTTAAGGAATTACCCTCTTTGGCTAAGCTTCCCCTATTCCGGCTAAATTCAGGGTTCGCTGTTCGGCTATTATGCTGCTGTGAAATGCGAAACTGTCCACAGCCTGCAAGCTGGAAAACATAAAAAGAAGATCTACGGTTAGGTATCGTAAACCAAATGTTCATTTTTGTGAAGAACATGGACAGGTAGCTGCCGATCAGGGCGATCCTCAAGAGTGTAACATTTCCGCTGCAACTAAGTTTGCATTTTCTCAGGTAAAGGCGGGTTGGTTCTATTGTTTTGCCATACCTTTCAAACGATACTTTTACGAACTGCTAGGCTTTATTACTTTCCACGCTCCTTTTTGACTCAGACCGTCGTCCCTTTGCGAGCAAAATCGTTTCTTCGTGTGGTCAGGGTTATTTATAATCCTTTGCATTCGTTCGGCTAAGCACTTGGTCTAAGGACCATGCATCCATCTTTAAAGCTTGCCTGGCATAAGCATCTAGATTGGACCAACAACTTCCCCAGGCATGCCATTAAACGGGAAAGAACAAGCGGAACGGTTAGGTTTCATGACTACCTGGCCTAAAAGGACGACTAGCTGGCTTTAATGATTATCCTTAGCAAGACATAATCCCAAACATGCACGGTTAGCGTCTTCCAAGAAACGGTCCGTTAGAATAGAAACGCCCTCAATACGCTGATGTTGGTTAGAACGAGATTTTGGCAAACCTTTCGCTTCTGGCTTCGTGTTGTCTAGAAATCAATCAACCATAAGCCTTGATGAGCTTATCTCCTTTGCAAAGATTGCTTGCCATGTGTAAAATAAAAATATTAGCATTCGTTTGCCTCCGTCCGAGCATCGACGCAACAGGAGCAATCTAAACTAAGCAGGCTGGCTTTAATGATTTGTTTGGTTTTGGTTTGCTTTTTTGTGAGATCGATTATTACTTTGAGTCATAGCCAGTGATAACGGCACCGAAAGCGACACTCGGTCCCGCGATTCCCGGACAACAAAACGGTCTCCCGAGCGAGAGGAAAAAGAAAGTGGCCGGTGGGAAAGGGAGCAGAGTATGTTGGCGTGCAATCATTAGCTGGAATCGTACCGCGAGCTCCGAAGGAATGTAGGAAGGCGGTCCAGTACGGTTATATGACCACAACGGCCGTATGTACGACTCGTTATCAGCGCTGATAGCCGACGAGAGCTGTCTCCCGATGGATGGACGATCGGATTCAAGACCTCTCTCGTGCGCCGTGGCTTCTAGACGTCGCGAAGCAATACGACAGTTTCCAGCAGGCTACGATCGCGTGCGTGCCTCATCGATCGCCTATCGTTGATTAATCGATTCAAGTGCAATTTGTCACGGTCAACACTCGGATACAACGAGCAGTGATTCACTGGCTACCGGAAGCGTCCCTCGGGTGTGATGGTTTGAAGCCTTGTTTTTAGTCCTCCCTGTGATAATTGCATCTTGATCCCGCCTTCCACCATGGATACTCAGCTTCGCAGTGCAGTTCTATTGGAATGGAAAAACTTGACCGTTAGTGTGCGCCCCACGGGAAACTCTAGCCAAACGGAATGGACCGGAAGACCGGGACATCAACAGCGAAAGGAAACTGTCATCCTTCGAAACGGTACGAAATCAAAGCCAGCTTCTGTCCACTTCGACTCGAGTACCTATTTCTCTCTTCCGTCTCTTACAGCAAACGGTGCTGTTAGATCGGACAATTTGGTAGCCATTATGGGACCAAGGTTAGTAGTCTTCCGAGTCCTCAGTAGGGTGTTACTACCGGCATTAATCTATCTAATTTCCTCCTCACTCTTCTCCACCATCAAGTGGTGCGGGTAAGACGACCCTGCTGGCCGCCATTTCGATGCGCATAACGGGCGCTACCACCGTGCACGGTAAGGTCCTTATCAACGGGCTGTATGTGACCAGGACGCAGATGAAGCAGCTGACCGGGTTCGTGCCGCAGTACGACATCGCGCTAAAATCCCTCACGGTCGCCGAGCATCTAAGTTTTGCGGTAGGTCTCTGCTCGTCGCGGAGTTATCTCTCGCGGACTAGGCAAACAAAAAACATACACAACAAGCGTCGGCTTGAGGAAGGACCATCATTCGCTCTCTAACTCGTCACCGTTCCTCCCCTTCCGTATCTTTGCTTGTCTTAATGATGCAGGCGAAGCTGAAAAACGTCGGCTACGTTGGGGCGATGCGCATTGCAAACGAGCTCGGTCTGCAGGGTTGTCTGAGCACGCGCATCGCGCATCTGTCGGGGGGTGAGCGGAAGAAGGTAAATCTGGCCGGCGAGCTCCTGACCGAGCCGCAGATTTTGTTCTGTGACGAGCCGACCACCGGTCTCGACAGCTACAATGCGGCATCGGTAATGAAAACGCTCCAATCGCTGGTGGAAAATGGACGTCGAGCGGTCGTCTGTACGATCCACGATCCACCATCGCAGGTGTTCCAGCGCTTCAGCGACGTCATCCTGATGCAGGACGGTGGATCCGTGCTCTATCAGGGTCCCACCGCCGATCGAGTAGTGTTTTTTAATTCGTAAGTATTCTATTCCCCGTGGTGGAGTTAACTAAAACTGAACATTCGGTTCTTTTTGGGGAGCAGCATTGGAAAGGTACTCCCAGTGACGGGGAATCCCGCGGACTACTACTTTCAACTAGTCAGCCCCGGGGCAAGCGTTTCGCCGGCTAGCGAAGCCGAGGAAGCCATCCATCGCCACGAAACGATCCGTAAGGCGTGCCGGGAAAATATCGCCCGCAAGTGCCTTACGACGCGGTATCATCAGGCGATGATTATCCAGAAGTTGACCAACGATAAGCATCGTGTCTGTCGTGCACGCCAGCTGACCATACTACTCCATCGAACGGCCCTCACTAGTATTCGGAACTTCAGAGAGTACCTCACGGTGACAGCTATATTCATGGTACGTTCCAATCTGTGCGGATTGTTAATTCGAGGTAGCCTCTAGCCCTTTCCTTTCGATAACCAACAGTTTACGAGTGTCGTGATTGCATCCCTGTATTACGAAGTGCGCCCTCTCACGCAGACTTCCATCCAGGATATCCGAGGGGCGCTATTTCTGATGATCAGCGAACTCGTCTACACGACCAGCTACGGCGTTTTCTACACGTTTCCGGCCGAAATGCCCCTCATTCGGCGCGAGATCGGCGAGAAGACGTACAACCTGTCGGTATACTACGCGCACAAAGTCCTCTACAGCATCCCGCGAGCCTTTTTCGAGTCATTTCTCTTCATCGGTGTAATCTACGCGTCCGTCGGCTTCACCACCGACTTCCTTACGTACTGCTCTATGTCGCTCGTCACCGGAGCAGCGAGTGTCCTCGCCATGGCCTACGGTAGGAACTGTGTTTTACGAATTCGGCATTCGGCATTCGGCATTGACACCGCTCCTCATTTTTTCCCTGTAGGGTATCTCCTCTCGTGCACCTCCGGCTCGACGAATATGGCCATCGAGATCAGCAACATCGTGTTCCTGGCGTTCATGCTGCTTGGTGGCCTGTACCTGAACGTGAACGCGTTCCCGATGCTCAAGTATCTGTCGTGTTTCTTCTTCGCCAGCGAAGGAGTCTCTGTCTACTACTGGCTGTCGATCGGTTCGATACCGTGCGACTCCGACCAGCGGAGAGGTAACGAAACGGTCACCTGCCTGCCCACCGGGATAGCCGTCCTGGAGGATGCCGGATATGCCACGTCGTACGAGGCACTCGAGCTGAACTATCTCGTCATGGCGGTACAGATCGTGCTGGTCCACTTACTAGCGTACGTTCTGCTCAGGAGGTTCGTTCGTAAGGCTGGATTCTACTGATCGAATAAATTTCCACGATCGTATAATATACCCGCCGTACATTGTGGTCGCCCTTTTGACGTTACTATCAACTCGTGCATTCGATGTAGGTAATCGATTTTTACCACTTACTCACGCGCCACTCCTCGAATGTGGGAGATCCATTTGGAAACCTTTTACCTAACAGTCGTAATCGGATCGAAATAGTTACATCGCAATTGGTAACAACATTCAATTCGAAAATCAATTATTCCTGTAGTTTACCGAGTCATGAGTACCGGAACACCGGCATATTGTGATTCCATCATCATCGCACACATAAAAAACCCGAAAAGCATTTGAGCTTCGGAAAATTCAAAGGCAACAGAGCAGAGCTTAAAGGCCGTTTTATGGAACAGCAGCGGGGGCGAGGAAAAAAAACTCTACAACAGGTGGATTTGGGTTGCCGGAGGAGGACGAAGATGAAGTGCTCGCCGAAAGAAGCTGTTTTTCCCGACGATTGGAAAGCTTTTCTTTGGCGAAGAAAACCCTACCTCCCGCGTTCGGGTGGTTTTGTGTGTGTGTGTGTGTGCGCAAAGTAAGAAGTACGAAAAGGCGCAACGAATATTTCAACGGATAATTGATGGATAGCATAAAGCATTATGTCGATATTTCGGCTAGGTAAGTGTTTTTCCTTTGTTTTCTTTTGTTTGGCATTCCAACGCGCTCTCGTGCGCGCGGGGGAGTTTAGTTTTGTTTAAACAAATTCTTCCGCTGTACATCCGCAATCCATTTCCTGGCAATTTCTAGTGTTACGCCGCGCCGGTTTCGATCGCCTTACGGTTGGCCATTTTTCAGCTCTCACCCTCTGCTCTGTCTGTCTTACTGTTATTGAATCCACCGAGCTGTTCAAATCGAAGCACGTGCCCTTTTTCCAGACGAAACATATTGCAGCAATGATGAATTTTAACACCGACGATGAACACCCATCTTGGCCATTCCATGATCCTTTCCGTATTGTCTGAAGGCAAGAGCGTCGTGGCCTTGTTTTCATCTTTCTTTTCTCTCCTGTGCAACCTATTTGTTTGCAGAAGATCGCCCGACCCAACGCGAAATCAGGTGACGATCGTCGCTCATTTGCCTGCTCCACTCACTCGCACACCCGACCCGACTCCGGGGGCCGAGCGGTTCGGATAATCCGTGACCAACTGTCGAATGAAGTCGTTATAATGCAATTAGAAACACACTGGACTCCCGGGGCCGCACCCCACAACAAATCGGCCATCGATTATTATCATTAAACATTCGCCTCGAATTAGCGTGTAAAAAAGGCGTATAATTTAGGGCCACTCGCTCGCCGGTAGGTTTTCCTCTAGTTTTCCGCCCGGCACCAATCGACGCGCGTGTGTAGTGTTTGTGGTACCCTTTTGACTTGGCTTTATAGCCAGCATTTAGGTGCAGGCAACGTCGTTTTTAACCACTCCGAAACTTTACGGCATATACGTGTTACATGTGTGTTATGTGGTGGGGGGGGGGAGGGCAGCTTTTCCATTTCACCTGATGCCGTACAGGTCGGTGTTTTGCATTTATGCTGTGTGCCTCATTCCACACTCTTTCGGGAGGGGGTAACTATCGTGCCGTTGCCATAGGTTCGGCTCATCTTCATCGAAGGAGGCTGAGGCGGAGGCTGCCTCGATCGGCAGCTAATTGATTTTTCTCGCCGCATTCTCCTGCTCCTTTGTTGGGTTTGGCGGATTGCTTGCCTGCCAGGTCTGTGGGCACCGTTCCCGATGGATTAATTGTACGTTAAACTGTGCTATAGTTGTTAAAACTGAAACACGTCGATCGAGGCAGATCGGTACGAAGATTCGAAGGGAGGGCGGAAAAGGAAGGCGGGCCTAAACGCGTGCCCAAAATCAACCACAAAACAGCAGTAATAACGAGAAAAGAGGAAAAAAAACACCCCACCATCATCAGTCATCGTTTGCTACCGTTTTGAGCCATTTTTACATCTCCTTCCTTCCTTTCTTCCTTCCTTCCTTCCGACAGGAATAAGTACGGTGTTCCTATATCTTTGATGTTAACCTTGCACACGCACGAAAACACACCCGCACCCATCAGATCAAATGCCTTCGAATTCACCCGGATGAGTATTTATGTTTAACAACATTAACATCCATTTTCCCGGAAACGATCGTCTAAACCCGTCCGGATTATGGGGGGGAGAAGAATATTCTAATTTTGTATGCAACATTGGGAAAATTGCTACAGGATCGTACAGGCAAAAAGGGCACATTCGGATAACTGTAGGGAAAAAGAGAGCTGCGATGAAACTGCTAATTGCTGTTAGAGAATATTAACAACACACATGGTTCGATAAATGTTATATTATAGTGCAAAGCAGACCACCACGAAAGAGTATCCCCATTTTATTAGGAATCAAATTATGACTTACCAGCTGCTTCGGTCGGTCGTTTCCATACCCCGGGCGCGCCAAAACAGCGCTCGGCTCGGAAATGGCACGTTCCCCGACAGCTGGTCTGGCGCGCAACGGAAGCGTCGATGCATGGACCTGTTCCAGTTAAGAGTTGAACAATCGTTGCTACAAACGAATAAATGATTGAAAAGGGTGAAACTTGAAAGTAATTACCTTACTATAAATATTGAAATAATCGATATTCTGCATTCCTCCTAGAGTTCGTGTGCTTGACCCTACAAAGTTGCAATTCTTTCCAAATAAATCGGTTTCTTCCCTACCCTCTCCCACACCATTAGTTGAGTTATATTTAAGGCTGTTAGTTTATATTTTTCATTAATTGTCTTTTGCTCTTGTTGACGTGACTAATTGATCTGTTTCGAAGTTTTTGACCGATGATGTTAGGTAAATGCCGTGATCTATAAATAGCTTCAACATTAACAATCTCATCATGTTTCAGATCTTTGTCAAAAACTAGTGATCGTAGTCAAAAACACTTTCCTACCAAATCAGCTCCAAGCAGGTTTTAAAAGCCTTGTGTTATCGCTTCGCTGGTACTATTACAAATTAACGCGACATTCCCTCAGCTAACACACTCAGCAACATGTGACTGTAAAAGAATCGTTGCTTTATTTCTGGCAAAAAGCCTTAATCGGAGAGCAGTCTAAAAGCTCAAACCTTATCGCCGGTACGGTTTTTGATATTTAGTTTTTTTATGCTAACAGTAACAGTATCGTCGGTGAACGATAAATTTCTTTTTTTATCATTTAAACGGGTGGCCCGTCCCTTTTTTTATCGATGAGTGTGGTTTCAACATTATTTGGACCGGTAGCGCTTAAGTGTTTTAAGTAGTAAACTATACGTAGCTTGGTAATGTCCTTTTCTATGTTCGAATCATCCCAACCACAAAGTAAAAAAAAAACCAAACAAAGAGCGTTAGGGTAAATTTGTTACAATTGAAAGAGTTCATTGTTAAAACAGTATATTAATAGTAATAACAGAAACGATAGCGATTGGGAGAGTACAACTTTAGTTAGTTAAACTTATTGTGATATAATTATAGTTCGCATAATGTTATGTTACTTGTGATTAAAAGAGAAACAGAAAAACAAAAACAGAGTACCGATCTGAGGGAAAGAGGGGGTGGTATAAAAATAGTAAAACAATTAAAAGTAAAACAAAGAAACGTAAGCCATCGCAAGCGATGACTCATCCACACAGGTCAAACTAACGTACACAAACACGCACACAGAAACACATGAAACAGAAACGCATATACACATGTACGAGGGCGAGCCGGATGGTGCATTGGATTGTGCTGCGCGAACGGGAGAGTGGTCAGCAGGCGCAGGATTTCTTCTGGGTCATATCCGCCTTTCCTCCGGCCAGCGCGAACCGCTCCGAATCGATGACCTCACCGGTGTTTAACAGTTTGTCATTCATCAGGATCTGTGGATTGCCGGAAACGGAATGGGTGTATTAGAGGTTTTGGGCTCACATTATGTCTACGTTTCTCCTTTATCCTTCCACTTTACCTTATTAACTAACGCTTTGGCAGCTTCTTCGATGTTGACGTTCTCTTTAGCGGAGGTTTCGAACCAGCCGGCAAAACCGTGTTCCTTCACGTACTCGTCCAGTTTGGCGGGCGTTGTCACGATTCCTTGTTTTTGTTGATCGCTCTGAAATGCAAAAGGAAACGATGATTTCCATTTTAAACAATGTTACTAGCAAACGAGGCTACGCTGGCAGGAAGTTACGATCACCTTGTTCGCTAAGAGGATGCACGGAATCGGTTTCCCATCAGGAAGTTGCACTTTTGAGTCTAGATCCTGTTTCCACTTGATCACGGCATCGAATGTGGCACTGCGCGTTACGTCGAACACGATAAACGCACCGACCGCTTCCTTATAGTACACCCGAGTCATGTTACCGAATCGTTCCTGACCTAAAAAAGAAATAAGCATAGATTATAATAACGTAAACCATATACCAACGGTGCGTTGTCCTACCAGCTATGTCCCACAGCTGCAGCCGAATGATCGTGTTCTGATCCCAGTTGAGCACTTTCAGCGCAAAGTCTACCCCGATCGTGGCACGATAGTTTTGGCTAAAGAACTGATGCACATAGCGTTTGATGAATGACGTCTTGCCGGTACCAAGCTCTCCGATGACGAGGATTTTGTAAAGATGTTCACGCTTCTCGGTCTGTCCCGTTGCCATGTTTGCCTGTCGGAGTACAAGAAGAAAATTGCCGGAATATTTTCGGACAGTCAGAGCAGGTTCAGAGAAAAAAGTCCCCGCTTCGAAAATGTTGGGTTATCCACTAAAACCCCACTTCGTCGTACCCACCACCCACCTTATGGCATATCTACTGTGAATAAATAAATAAAATCTTCCAGTCGCATTGCACTTTTGGCAGTGGCGAACAGCGACGAATGTCTGGTGGACAATGTTGCTAAAAGTATGATGGTGGGGGGGGGGGTTTAATGTCACACACAGCTTCTTCTGATAGCAAGATTTTGATAACGGTAATTTACGAGCCGTGCTGTGCAACATTTATACTATCACGTTGATACCTGCGCTGCCCAGAATGCACTTTATGACATTTGCACAGCAATTTCATCGCCAACGTTGATGGCAAGACTGTGTAAGAATAATGGAGTGAGACCGTCGGTTTGTTGCGATGGCGATGAAGCCATGCAGGAGAGTGCTTAGATCCCTGTAGGAACAATTCAGTTGGCCTAATTCAAACGACCTAAAGATTGATAGGTTTCTCAAACCGAAACCACAAGATGCTTCCATTCACTTTGCACCTTTGCGAGGGCTTTCAAAACTGAACCAGTTATAAGAAGCCTTAGGATATTCACACGAACACGACAGGTATGTGATTTTTCCCACTGCTCATTTTCACGCATTAAAGCACCTTTGCTTTGTTCTTCTTCTTCGGTTTCGTTTCCATGTGCCTAAACTGTTGGTGTTACGACCGACTTCGCTGATCTTTTGGTGTCGGACCAGTTTCCATCGATCTGAATGTGCCTCCCCGCCGAATGGTGATACTCATTTTGTGGGGATCGATTACACAGACACACATACACACACGCACACTCCTAAACACACGCATGGGGCCAACGACTTACCGATGGGTCGACGGCCCCTGACCTCTCGAGTAGCAGGTCACCGTGCGGGGACATTTTGCTGCCCTCGAGATAGTCCTCCGACTCGAGTTCCGAGTAGTCGCCGGACTCGAGGAGCGCGCTCGATAGCAGCGACGAGGACGACCGGAGAGGTTTGCCGGTGAGCAGCTCTTCCTCTTCCGGCGTGTAGAACGTCGTCTGTTCGACGTACGCTATGCGTCGCAGCGAGCCCTCGCTGGTCGTGTTGTTGGCCTGACTGTTATCGTCGTCGAAAGACGCACTACCGGTTCCACCACCACCACCACCACCACCGGCGAGCTCGTCTAGCGATCGCGTGCCGCTTCCGAGTGAAGCGTACGTGCCCGAAATTGAAGGAACGGCGAGCGTGGTTGAGCTCGTACCGGGCTTAAGAATAGTGGAGGTCCTGTCGGGGCGTACCTGGGTTCCGATATCGAACACAATCGTCGCCGATTCCGGTTCCGTCGTCGTCACTGGATTTTCCTCTTGGTCGTTCTTGCTCTGTTTCGCTGCCTCCTCCTTGTCCGTGTTCGGCCGTGGTTCTGGTTCCTCACTGACGTTCACTTCCACTTTCGGTTGTGGCTGTGGCTCGATCGATTTAAAGCCAGAATTGTTCGGATTCTTGAGGCTATTGCCGAGCTGGTACGGCTTGGCCGCTTCCTGCGTGCGGACCGTCGAAGCTGCCTTCGGAAGCGTTCCGGGGGGATCCTCACCTTCGGTGACGGGGGGCGGCGGTGTCACCACTGTCGGACTCTTGTTGCCCGCTTTCGACCGTGCCGCGTTCGCTCCCTTCGCCTTCCTCATAAAACTGTCTATTGCCTCGTCGACCGCAACCGACGACGGTGGCGATGATGGCGATGATGGTGGCGAATCAGGGAGGGTCAGGGGTGCCGGCGGCTGGAAGAACTTTTCCCGAATCGACAGCGATCCGCGGGGCGTTGGCTGCGGTGGCTGCGGTGCCGATAAGGCTCCTGCTGTTCCACCGTTCGAAATGTTCTCGATGGAAAACTTGTTAATCTCCGCGATGTAGTCCCCGCTCAGCAGACTGGACAGGCGCGCATCGACGGTGGACAGTGGCTGCTGCTGTGTGCGAACGTCGTCTCCGATCGACTGTGGCCGATTCGGTTCGATTCCTTCCCTCGGCGACAACAGTGCGGCGCCGATCGTCGTTGTCGTCGTCGATGTTGCCAGTTGCGCCGAACGAACGACACTAATTGGTTTTGAGGAGCCGATCGGCATCGGGTCGGGCAACAGCTCCTGGAAGCTCGTCTCAGCGTCACCACCACCAACACGACGACGAGGAACGCGACCTACGGGGTGGGAATTATCATCGACATCATCAGTTGGTTGGTGGTGCCTGTGTTTCAGTGGTGTTTGTAGCAACCAATCGACAACCACCGAAGTCTGTAACTAAAAACCGGAAGAAGCCTTACCATTGCTGAAGTCGTTCTCACTGCCCTCGTCCTCGTCCACATCGAACGTCGTCTCCTGGGTATTCCGTGTGAGCGTGATTTTCAGGTCGGTTCGTTTGGCCCTCAGCGGCCTCGGTTCGGACTCTAGCTGGCGTACCATCACCGGTGACGGAGGGTCAACCGACGTGCCGTCCACGCCGCCTCCCTCACCCGGGTACAGTTCCGTCTCGGAAGCACTCAGCATGGCCCCTTCGGGTGTTTGTCGTTTTATGCTGAGCGGTGTTTCGAGCGTGCCGGAGGAAACCTCATCCCCGTCACCAGCCGCAGTGGCCGCCGGATTCGGGGCGACCTTGGACGACTTCGAGCGACCGGCCAGCTTCTTCATAAAACTGGCCGCTCGGCTCGGTTTACGTGCCTTCTTCTGGCGTTGCTGCTTGTCCTTGCCCTCTCCAAGCGCGTCTTCGTCCGAGCGTGTGCCCGCCGTCAGGGCCGCTTCACGGATCGGATCCTCCTTGATCGCCGGAAGACTTTCGGTCGACTTAAGGGTCATGTCAAACGACTCCGTGGTAGGCGTTGGCGATGCGACTGGCGTTGGTGGAGGTGAAGGGCTGGCTGAAATCTCATCCACGACCACGCCCGAATCCCCCATCGTCGAGGTAGTCTCGGAGCTGGCCTGCGAGGACGATGCATCCTTCTTACCGCGGCGCGGGATCAGCTTTTGCGCATTGCTGCGGAGTTTCTTGAACGACAGCCCACGCTTCTTTTTCGGCTTCTTCTCCGGGCTGGCGAGACCCGCGTCCGATACCGACACGTCCGAGTCGACCACAACAAACTCCACCGGGCTGTCCTCGGACTCGCCGCGTCCTAGTTGAGCTGCGCGAGATTTTTCCATCGTTCCCGAGCACTACGGAACGCCCCGAAAAGGACTCACGAAGTCCTGTACGACGACTAACGATGGCAACACACTCGCTCACAGGGCGATCTCGAGCGGTCGAGCTGTAATTCGATTAGAGCTTACGGAGAAGCGAACTTATCGCGACCAGCGCTCCACCACCAAGCGGTCGTCTAAAACCAAAATCCTACACTAACGAAAGCGAAAGATGCGCGAACGACAGGTGCTGCACAGTTGATACGCGTTTTGTCGTTCCGTTCCGCTTCGGCTTCGGAGAACAGGTTGCCGCCCCCCGCTTAGAACTGTTGTTTTCCTTCCGTTCCGTGCCAGTACGCGTCGTCACTTTTTGCGCCGCCCTTCCGGGAGTCAGCAGGAGTATCGGGTTTCGCGTCACCACCACCTTGGATACGCTCCTTCCTCGTTCGTGCCTGACACCCCACCGCGTAGACGGCCAGCCTCAACCTAACTTGGTTCCGCGCGATTTTCGAGCGATGTTGCAGGCCCTTTTGCTGTTTTGCGGTTCTCGACCACGGTGAGGGTACTCTTATTAGCTGCTCTCTTCTTAGCTTCAGCTTCCGCCCGATCGCACGACAAGACTAACTCGACCGGATCGCCAACACGGACCGTGTTCCCTCCTCGCGGTGCTGCAAATCCACCGATGCGGACTTCTTGCCCATATTCTGGAACGTTACGACATCGCCACCGCTAGCTGATGTCGGTCGGCGGCGGCGGTGGCGGTGGTGGTGGTGGACGCTCGGGCTCATCTTAATCGGCTGCTTGGCATTATCAGGAGGAGGCGTTCACTATTGGCCCGTACGATTGTCGGGGATTCGGTCGGTGGCTACGCCGTCGTCCTGCCCTATCAGTCGGCCCCGATCTAAGGAATGTTGCCATGTTTTGTCCGGACCCCGCTGAGCTCACTGAGCTCGAACGGGAGCCAAGCCGAGCACAAAAAAAGGACCTTGCAACGGTGTGTTGACAAAAAATCTGATAGCTAAAGCTTTCCGGCAAAATTCCGAACTGTTGATGAAACCTTCCCTTGGAGCTCGGGATGATTGGGATAGATAGGGCTCGCCGGATTGGTGAAGCTTGTGGATGGAGGGAGGATTCGGTTGATGGAACGGTCGGCCATGGTAGGCAACATGAGCAATGAATCTGACCTTCCTTTCAACCGTGGCGAAGAGCAATCTTCTCAAATGATCGAACTGATGATGCATTGACATTATGTATAATTTGAGTCACGATGGACACTTCTAGAATTGCACAAGACCTGCTTTCAGCGATTAGTAAAACATACTTGGATGCAGTAAAAAGTATATTTAAACATAGAGCAGACATTTTTTGTGTCAATCAGGAATAACATTCTTCCTTGTTTGAGTCTTTCCCAGACTACTTTGCGGAATATGTCTTTGGATGGCAATTGCATCGTCGCCTTTGCACGCTCCAGTACACAAACGGCGCATTATAAACAAAAATGTGACTGTAATTCTATATCCCGACGGTAATTATATCTAAAGTCAATTGAAGCAGGTTTTCTTACCGCAAGGTGGAGAAACATGCAAGGCAGTGGAAGTCGCCCCCACGGTGTTGGGAATGTATTTGTAGGAATCCACCCAGACTAGGCCATAACTTCAGCGCTCTCGTTTTCGCTCTCTATCTTACACCTCACGGCACAGTGAAAATCGTTTGTCGGCCGTGAACGGCTTTTCCTGTGAAGTTGTAAGCCGTTTCTTGACCGGAGTATCCCATTTGCGCGGCCCTTAGCAAGAGAAGCCTCAGAAGGGCTGAACTTCGTCTGCTTTGCGGCGTCGTGTGGGTATGTTGTTGTTCCAATAACCCACCAAATAATGAGGCTATCGGTGATACGAGGAAACGAAATAGCCCTCGATGGTGCGCTCTGTTTTGTCTAGCTTCCTGGCTCTGGCAGGACTTCCCTATTCCGAGTAATGATACCTTCATTAACGTTGGAAAAGCGTTTCCTAACAACATTGGAAAAGCGTTTCCTACTAATAGGAAGCCCACCGGTACATTACTTCTAGATTAATCGGGAAAGTGTGCCTTGGATTAAGAAGAAGCCAATGATGTCTCCGTCAGCTTGATGTATTCTCGACATCTCTCGACAACATTTCATCAAAAGGAACTCGGACAACAACCAAGCATCATTGGCATGCAACGAGATCAGAAAGGTCCATCATAGCTTATCAGGCATAGCGCAAAAGTTGTCGTTTTTTGTCACCAAAGCAAATAAATAAGACCTCCTATGATACACTCTCGGCCGCGTCATTAACATCATCTTAATCTTTCGGCTCTAACCTCATCCTTCAAGCGGTCATTGGGATGTTGGGAAGTTGTTTTATTTTCCACCTTTTTTCCGATCGACGAGTCTTTCAGTGTGATTAGTTTCGAATCAGCATCTTGCCAAAGCGAGAAAAGAGTGGGTGAAAAAGAGGAAAATTAAATGACGTTAAAAAATTGTCTGAGGCCAACTTTTTTATTTTCGTCCTCCAAGATTGTTCAGCAAGATTAATTCAATCGGTTTTAATTGGTCTCCGTTAACTCAAGGTTTTGGAACCTTGGATTCATTCGTTTAGTTTCCGGCAACTGAGATAAGGACTTGCAGTAAACAAAAAACGTGATGAGAACCGAATATTGATTACGCAAAATCGTTAATTCCATTGGTAAAAAATGTACAATGTTTCGAAAACGCTCCTCGCTTTCGAATAATCCGCTGGGGCCGTTGAACACGACAATTTTTTGGATTCATATGCAATGGGGCTACGGTTTCATATTCAATATGCCTGGATGCATTTTACGCAGGGCGTTTTTCACCTAGATTAGCGATACAATAGGTTCTTGGCAATAATAATATGCCTAAAAGGTATTTCTATCCATGGGGCCACGACACGTGACTGCTCTTCTGCGGATGTTCTTGGGAGCGTCCATTGAGCCAATGCTAGAATAAACATTATAATAAGTCACTCTGATTGTGCCACACAGTTTGCTGTCCGTGGACTAAGCGTGAAATCACGACAAAATGCTCGAGACAACGGACGTTCGTGTTCGTTATATTTTTATCTTGCCCATGTTTGTTTGGACAACCGAAGGGTGAGTCAAACAACACAGCTAACAACAACCGGTGATAGAGTATACAGCACTCGCTCTACTTGAATAGAATTATGAATAGTTACCATAAACAATTCAATTTATATATAACTGTATGGTTCATCCCGGATTCAAATAATTACTTTTCACATAAGGGTGATAAATGTCACTTTTCACACAAAAAATTATCACAGAATCAAATCACAATTAGATACGGTTTTTACTAACGAGGATCCGCTTGAAACACTTCACTAAGATATTATCTACTTTCGCCACATAAACACACGAAACGAAAGGATGTAGCTTAAAGTATACCTTTTCCACCGTCGGCGTATTGGTTGGTTTTGGCGCGGTACCGTTAGCTCCACCACCGAGTGATGGAAGGAGCATTCGCAAACGAGACGATCGTCGACGTAACCGTCGGAAGGATGAACCACGACCTCCGGATACCTTCGGACGAGTACCTTCGTCTTCGCCACTATCTTCCGAGCAGTTTGTATGGCGTCTTGCAGCAGCCACCGCCGTGATGACGGTCGTAACCATCGCTAACAACTAACCGCCGATGGCGAAAAAGGGCTCACCCGCCCGTACCGACGGACCGAGACGGAGGTTAGTAATCCTCTAGAAAAAGCTCAGAGTCACGCCATTTGAGTCACTAAGATGCTGTTTGGCTGGAGCGGCTTTGCATTCGTGCCGAGTGCATGCATACGCTATCAAAGGGTTCTGTGTACGCCTTTGCCTATGTTTGTTTTCATAGATAAGCGTTTCTTCTTGGCTCGTATATTTACGCGATGTCGGCGCCAATGGTCCAGCATCCTTTGTGCATGGACAAAATGTTCATTTCGATCCTCGTTGCAACGGCTTGCACGATTTCAAACAAATTCTCATCACGAAAATCAAGATTAACGACCCAAAGGATACTTAGATGTGAACATTACATAGCGAACCAGCGTATCACCTTTCGACAGGTTCACCTGCGAAGTTGGCGTTGTTTTTAACGCACACCACTTACACACCAGTAAATTCGGCTACTTGTGCTCCTCCAAATGCTGGGACTGAAGTAAAAGTTGATGGGCTTCCAAGACCTTTGATCAGGTATGTGAGGCGGCGTCCTTCAGCCCGTTGACGATTCCGGAATGAGGTGTTAACACTACGCGGGCACCGTTTATTGATAGGAAATTACAAGATTTGTGTTCTCGACCAAACGTTCAGCAAATTGTGTTCGCAATGCACCCCGTGTATATTAAAAACCAAACACCGGGCAGCCACGACACCACACTGTAAACGAACACTAGCGAAATGAGTAACGAATCAACAACGTGCCCGGAGTTCACATTCGGTTGCACACAGCGGACACACTATCATCCACGCTGTGTGGTGCTGTTTCTATTACGGGCATTACAAGTGCCCGCGTCCGTTCCGGTGTACAACGCTGCGCACACACTGCTTCGCGTCTGGCCAGCGATTGATAAGAGATTAAGATGTTTTTTGGAACGATGGCGCATGTCGCCGGTGATGGTATTCGTGACCAGCTTTGAGTCATCGTCTCACAAACCAAGGATCAAGAACAGTCTCGAAAACATTACCAACTCATCCTGTACATCTTTTACCCCTCCGCTCCACCACAGAAAATGCTTGGCCATTCTTACAAAAATACAACGTATGTCGTTTCAGGATCACCCACCAGCACCCACCAGCGTGGAAATAAACCTTGACTAAATCTACCGACCTAAAAATAAAAGCATTGGAAAGAAGAGAACAGGGCAAGAGAATAGCAAACTTTCCTGGTGAAAGTGAAAGTAACAGTTCAGCTGATAATAAACTACCGTTCGCGTTGCCGTTGACGCAAAGGGCTCGCTCCGAGCTGTGGCCGACATTATCTTATCTATGTTTCTCCTTGTTGCCTTTGCTGGTGTACCTTGACTTCAGGGAAGAATGTTCTCCCTGCGTTCGTCTTTAAGCCTTTTTTTTTTCAAACATACTGCAAAAGGCCAGGTTATTTTGTTCCACCACATTTGAAATCCTATAGATGGATTCGGTAACGTTATTGCCGTAACCATAGTAACACTCACCATGCAGCGTAGCTCATGGTTTTCCGTTTCTCACGTCTCACGAGGATCCGCTAGACGTTTTGCCGGTACTTGCCAATACACAGCTATGGGGGTTTTTTTTACACTTGTTCACCTTGGGCGACTAATTACACGGATAGTAGTACTTAACACTTACCTTATTTCCATTGGCGTAATGCAATCCATCCGGTGCTACCATTTCGACGTGGACGTGTCTGCTTTTCGCGAACTTTGCGCACCAAATGTCCACGTCGTGAGTTGCAACCTACACGGAATCCGAGTACCAATGAATTCTCTGCCAGCAGAGAGGTAGTAACTGGATGGACGAAAATCGGACTAGTTTTGGGGTTGTCATTCACACCGATACGGCTGCTAACTAGCGTAGAATCCCTTCTCAAATATCCCCCATCGATCGGTTGTAATGTTGAAGTGCTGCAATCGGTTCACCGTCGTTATTCCCCCGTTGCGTTCCATTCCACGGCTTGACGACTGCTCCCCCATGGGGGGTATACCATGTTTTGATTTCACCTCCAGTCTGAACGATGCGGTAGCGATGGCATGTCCTACTACAGTGCGGAACGAAAAACACAACACTTGATAATTAAAAATGCACAAGTCTGATTTGTTCTTCAATTATCTTGCCTCAACTAGCAGACATTGTATGTTTTATAAAAAAAATGTCATACTGAAAGATTTGTAATTTTATCACAAATCTTTTTTCCATCAGGTGTCATGTATGCATTCGCAACTGATGACACAACCGTGGCTAGTGCGCATTCGCTGATTTTGAAAATATCGTGGTGTCACACCGCATGATAAAGGATCCGAATGTAAGCAATAGAACTCAATGAATCAATTGACAGGCATATTGACCACGTGATCGTTATGTATATTGATGGAATTTAATTTGTTGTAAATCTCACCTGAACGTTCCAAAAAGCATTGGCTTTACGGCACTTGCTGCTGGGGATTACTTGTACAAACTTCCAGGAACTTATTGTGATATCACTTCGGCTTTAGGACGCGCGGGAGGAGAACATAATCGGTCCATGAGCTACGTTTTCTTAAACAAGAATCTATTTTTCCAACGGCTTTTGCTATTGTGCGAGAAGTTGCTGATGAGTCATCCATAGTCGTTCGTAGCTCACCCACGCAATTGGTTTCTTAGGATATTAAACTGGAAATTGTTAAACTGTACTTGGACGAACCATGAATTGAATCAATTCTAGGAATGTCCAATGAAAATTCTCCTAACAAAAATGTTCTTTAACGGCTTTTTCGATGATCGGTGAATGTACTCACGAAGTCCTTCAACATGATGATAAAGAGAAATTAATCTCTCTATCAGTAAGAAACAATCAATTTTGTTTTTGATAAACATCTAGAGAAGCGAATTATATGCTCTACGTTGCTACGGAAATCAATATTTGATTAAAGGAACTATAAGCTTATACTATAACAATTATGCTGTGATTATTGTTCGTGTTCCGTAAAGCTATTATTTGGTTATGTTATAAGACCAGTAAGGGACCAGTAAGGGACCAGCCGGATAATTTACGGCATGGTTTAAGGGGGGGGCAAACTGTGAGCTTAGACTAAGACTCTGTATCCGTTTTGCCAGTGCAGGAGAGAGTGCATTGTTAATGCTTGCTCTTAGCTTTACTTCTATCCAACAGATACTGTGATACTTTTTCGTACGTTAAGAACGTAACCATCGTCGCAGGGACGACCCGGGTCAGGTTCGGACCGAGACCTTTATAGAATCCACGCCACGACTCATATCTGAGATGGAGAAAAAGATCAGAAAGAAAGAAAACATTACTTTTCATAGATTTTTCTGTTTTTTTGGTCATACGTTGATTTTTTTTTTGCTCGTAAGCATTTTATACCGTTTTTTATAGTTTTATTTGTTTTAAGAGTTTGGTTTTTACCTTTTTTTCTTCTACTCGATTTGAAATCATTAAACTCGTTCACAATAAGTATGAGGAGAGAATATAAAATATAATGAAAAAGAGACACGCGGAAGGGAGGAAGTAGAACAAAGATAGAGTATTGATCTTAAATAAATCTTAGGGCGTAAAGTAAGTCTAAAGAAGTTATGCCTTCGTTCTTATTAACGAAAGATATTTTCCCTTTCATTTGTATGCCTGATTTTCCTTGATGTTTTGTAATTATATCTTTTAGCTTTTTATATGCATTACGCCTCAAAAACTATACCTTTAATTTTGTTTCGATTGCTGCAAATTGATTAGTGCTTTTAACGCATTTTGTCTGGTACCTTAGTTTTAAGTAAGAGCATGTGGTCTTGCGAGAAAGAGGTGCTATTATTGTGTTTTTTTGATTAAATCTTTTAGCTGCGTAATTTGAACATCACGTACAGCTTCGACCATGCAAGATTTTTTTATGTTGTTACATTTTTTTTCTGTTACTCGCTCCATTTCGAGACACTTGGCAACGAAATCTCCAACGATTGGGACCAACCCGACAAACTACTGATAACTGACCCCTGGGTAGGAAATTCATGCCTCCAGCAGCCGAGCGCATGTCATGATCGGAGGGAGGCCTGCAGCGGGGGCAAAATACGTTCAAGGAAGATTGGAGATTCTGCGTCTCCGGTTAATCTCTTAATCTGCTGTTGTTTTTATTCCCCAGTTATGTTTATGTTCACATTGGTTGTTTTTAATTGTCCTTTTTAACGTGGCTAACGGCATTTGCTGCATTTTCCACATTGCCATTCAGTTGTGTAGTTGATTTAACGGTGTTTTCATACGGGGCTCGTGGATTTCATCCATTACATATTTACTCAAATGAGATACATTCAATTGATTTTGTTTCACATGTAAGAAAACAAATCTTGCCTTTTACTCGGTTCTGCTTTAAAATCAATTTATCATTACTATGAATGTTGAGCGCCTCATCTGTTGAAAATGGCTTTTTTTTTACTTCAAGAGCACTGCTCCATAACTCTATCTCGAAGATGCAGAAACGAAGAATAGAAACAGATAAGATAACTAGGAATGACAATCAAAATCGCACCTTTGTCCATTAACACTTGGCGAAGAGTGCTTACCGAAATTAGCTTCGCCAGTACTGCGCATAAGATAATGAGGAGCACGAGCAAATACTTAGCAGGTCGACAGATGTACATGCATTGCAAAGAACATATGCTTAAGAATTAAACCTTGCAGGGGAGCTCTGCAGTATATTCAATATAGTTTGGTCAGGCATTCAATATTTCAGAGACTTTACGAGGATCTTTAAACATCAACTACTTTTTGCAATAATAGCATAATTCGCAACAACAATCGTAATGGCTATAACATAATAATAATTACTGATGAACTGAGCTGCGCTGCTTTCGCTTGTTTACATCGAGAAGACTACACAAGAGCAGACACAGGAGATACTTATAAATGACGTGCTTTTTTGCACAAATACGCACTTTTATCCAATGACGGTGGAATTCTGAATGTCTCACTCACTTCACTTAACAATATACAGCCGGGTGGTTTTGGAAACAAGGACAGGCAGAAGGGATGAGAAAAGCCCTGTCTTGGGCAGGAATGGAGTTGGAAATTTCTTTCTGACCAAACATCGTGGTGTCGGGGCAGCATATGGATGGAGAAAAGATGGCCGGCTATGCCTCTTAGTGGTTCGTAAATTTCTCATAGATCAACATCACCAGGCAAATGTTGGGCGTTACGTGCACTAGATACGGCCAGAGACCTTTATAGAACCCCGACACCCGTTCGTACCTCCAAGTTAGCTTAACGCAGTCCCAGGTGCCTTTGTAGCTATGGTTTTGATCCTGCAGGCGAGCCCGAATAACCTGGTACGGGTAGGTACCGGCGGCCGCAATCAGCTTCGAAATGGCTGCAAACGTTAGATACTCGGAGGTTGTCTACGGTAGTTTGTACGATTTCCCATACGATCAGGAGGTCAGCCATAAAAAGAAAGGGAAAGCAAACAGGGGTTAGCAGCATGAAATGGACCATGGAACTCCCGTCCATTGCGATATGTGACAGGGAGGTATGTTACCAGTTTAGAGTCGATCGGTCGCTTGCGGTGCTGGTTGTACTTGTTCTTCATTTCTTCGTATGTCATGAACTGCAGCGCTCCGTGCGACACACCAAACATTCCCGGGACGAAACCCTGCCATAACAAGAGCATTGTTTTACATTCTCCTTCGCAATTTCCGCAATTTTCATTCTTACCCGATAAAGCCCACGGATTCCTTCCGTGCGGTAGATCTTCGTCAGGCCATCTACCATACCGGCGTAACCGGTGCCAGTTCCGGCCGTGACACGTTCATTGCATTGCAGACACAGCCTTGTCTTTACCACCCAGATCGGGTTCGTCATGGCAAGCGTCAGAACGCCAGCTTCGGCTGCGGCCAGCATATGCAAAGTCGGTCCTAGTGGTTGGGCCGTATTTCCATCCTGAATATAAGTTTTAATCGTATTGTAGCTAAAAGTAAAAATGTTATCAGACAGATTGGAATTTGTTGAGAATAAATCTTAACACTTACAACATAAAATAGAATCCCCAGGCGCTGCCAGAGCCCCACATGTTCGGCGTGACTCCTTTGTACAATCCTCGAAAGCCTTCCTGGCGGAAAATTGTCAGGAAAGCGCTGGTGAGTCCCCGGTACTGTGGAACCGATGCTGTACGACCATCGTTGACCGCGAACCGAATCTTAATAAGATCGAGCGGGTGCAGCAGCAAAGTGGAAGTAACACCTCCAGATACGCCGGCCATCAGATGTTCGTACTTCACGTGTGCCAACCATCCAAAGTTTCCTTTTCCGGTACCGGCGGCACCAGCTGTGGCTGCTGCAGCAACGGCGGCCGTTTTGTGGTTCTTCAGTGAGGATGCCATGGCAACTGCTGACGAGTGGTTGGTACAAGTATGTGTCTTCTCGAACCGATAATGCTCTCGGTTGTCTTCTTTTCAGCAGCGTTCCCACGCTATCAGTAATTAATATTATTGCTACCTTTAGACGGATGTTCCGTAAGTAGTCAGACACGATTTGAACACTTTGTGAAATCGTGCTCTACTGCTGTGTCCTGCTGGTTCCAGATCTCCTGATCCGGAAGGTGTGACTTTCCTGCAGACTTCTCGTTGCGGGAAACAAGTAACTAAACGAGGCGTGTTTACTTCTTTAGACTTACGACACGACAGGCGTAGGACAGAAAGGGTGGTTGAAAGCAATACAGAATATATACATTATGTACAACGCGGATAGCAACCGAGCAACAATATCTTTCCCGGCGCGATGTTTGCAACAATTACTGGTTCCTTCCATACGTCCGCTCCGGAGTTTCACTATTGGAGGAGGTGAATGTGATGCCGTTCGCTGCCTATTGCTTCGTACACTCCGCGGACTCTCCTGCGTTTTTCTTCGGTTTCGGGGAGGGAAGCTAGTGCGCGTAAATTTGTTCGTTCGTTCGTTGCCGTGCAGCGACGACCCGGAACTGCCACAAATATACCGCTACGACTGCTTCACCGTGGTCCCATCTAGCGACTGATAAGCGCCGTCAGATATGACGTAAACCCGTGCGACGTGCGGATTTCGTAAGTAGTAGTTTCCACTTGCTCGCTTTTCTGCACCAGAGTTAACATATTGCACATTTTGCTATTGCTTCGAACTGCGAAGGTGCTATTACAGTAATCACTCCCGTGGCTATGTTGAGCTGTTGGTCTGTTTTCTTCAAGAACGGCTAAGGAGTTTCTTGCACATACACTTTTCAAGGTCGATGACGACGACGATCAGACGAGTATCGATTGCTGGCGCTTCCACGCGGTTTCTACCACCATTGTTGTTGCACTTTGCGACGCACTACCGGAGGGACACTTTCTTCACGAGAAACGATTGATATTGGCACGTGTTATTACGATTTTCCTATCCGGTGGTAGCGCACAATAAAGTAGAAACCAAGCGCAGCAAAAAGGATGATGAAATCGCTTCTGAAAGTAGCTGTGTGTCTAGTGTTGGCAGAATCGGGATTCGGAAGATTCGAAGATTCGATCCCTAGACGGATTCGAAAGATTCGAATCCATGGGATTGAAGCTCGCAATGACTAGTTTGTGACTCACAAATATGACAGATGAGCAGTTTATCTATGGCTGCGTACTTTGAGCGCAAAGTGGCTGCGGCAAAGTCAGCTGATTTGAAAAATAGTGAGATACTAGGAATAGCAACATAATTTAAATGGCTAATCAATGTTAAATGTGCCAATGTTAAATTTATGTGTAAAACACATGTTTTTAAAATAGCACCATAAAATGGGGATAACAAGGGCGTTAAAAATGTCTACCACCCACCTCTAATCTTTTTCTTCCGTAGATAACTGGTACTGCCACACATTAGCATGAGAAAATCCATTATTTTCAAGACACACATTGTCCGGGAGCTCATACCGAGCATGCAAAATCATGTTGTTCAGTACGCCGGTGTCAGTAATTCCGTGCCTTCCAGGATCGCCAATATAAATCTGTTAAAACAAAGCAAATTAGTCCTCTGTGCAACTATTACCCATTCATGAACATTATCACCTTTTTGCCAGCACGTGCCAAACGTTGTATCCATGGATGTAGAACCGCTGCTATCTCCGTATCATAAAACAGGTCTCCTATTAACACAATATCATAACGTGTCGCCGAGGCGCCATTGCCGATAAGATTATCACTTCGTACGTCCAGTTCATCTGCATTGTCCACTATACCATTCACTTTTGCGTTTAGCAGTGTGGCCTGTAAAGCGACTGCAAAACAGGTGAAACATATTATAAAACAAATATTATATTGAGTCAACAAATGACCTACCTTGATCGATGTCGTTTGCAGTGACCGAGCAAGCTCCTACCATTTTTGCAGCGATACTAGAGGCTCCACACCCACAGCCAACATCCAACACCGACTTCCCTCGGAAAAGAGATTCTGTGTCAAGAATAAACCTGTAACGCGACGCTAGTTTACATTCCATTCGAATATAATTATGTGTTTTCCCGCCGTCTATTAGCTAACCTCGTAAGCGCCTGACCTCCAGGCCAGTAAAATCCCCAAAAAGGATCCATAGGAAAGGGGAAGGCATTGGTATCGGTTTCGCCGGCGCCAACCGGACGATGATAGATGTCGCACTGGGGAGTTATGAGGTGCAGCGCAATTTCCGGAGTCAGGTGCTGCCGCGATAGGACCGTGTTTGATAAAATCTTTCCGACCATGGTTGTTGCATCGAAATCCGGCGGGAGGCTTTGGGGACTAGATAACAAAATTTTGCAACGATAAAGATAGCGGACATGTAAGCAAACAAGAGTATGAAACCGGGACGAAATTGGTAGGTTTCATAATGTAATCAAACTTTCATTTCGATAGTATTGCAGTTTTGAATCACAGTACTCGCTATGTACAAGGTAGTTGTGTCTCATCAAATTACCACCTTATGGAATGAGTAGTTCCCTTGTCACCTTCCTCAGAGGGTCATCCTGCACTGGTCGTTGTCCTCAACCGAGGCCAAGTGAACACGCTTCAGCGATCACGTTCTCCGAAGATATTTCCAATTTGGCAATATGCTCCAACCAACGGGCCTCAATGCTTCACGCATGAAACATTAAACCTCGCCGAAACGGTAGTCAGCAAGATTCGCATAACCTGTCGCCTTATCCTGTGCCAGAAACGCTATCGTGGTCACGTAGCCGTCGGTCAAACCAGCGGTCAAATCTAGGGTAGTTGATCTTTTGCAACATGATGATATGATTGTATTTGAGGCTCCAAAGGTGCATGTGAAGTCGATCACATCCGTTAGGTTTAATACAGCACCCTTTTGTTAGTAGTTTTACCAACAAAACCGTTATAAAGCATAACGGTAACGTTGACGATGGTTACGTCTCAACTTTCACCTTGAAACATTGCTCGAGGAAAGTGAAAGAAAGGGAAGAGCAATCGCGTGAACATTCCATTACCACATTGTCACCTCAAACTATGGGTTATGATTGTCTTTTTTTTTATCGAAATACGATACATTCTAAGACGAAAGGCTAATGAAACTACGTTACCTTTTGAAGCGTAAAAGTCATAATAAAAACATGATGCTTAATGAAAATACTGATCAGCAAACTCTGTTTGACTTATTTTTTGTAAAAAGGAAGTTTGCAGTTCGCAAAATGGTTCCCGCCAAAACGTAAATTGTTCGTGTTCCACAAACGAAAGTGCTAAATGGGCTGCATGGTAACGGTTCTTTGCCTACGGGTTGTTCGGTCGCGAAATCATTCCACCCTCCGGTTTCCTTCGGACCTTGACCAATCCAAACCAACATCGCTTCAAAAACTGCGAGCTTCTTCAGTTCCCCCCCGCGGTTTGGTGACGTATTAATGGGAACAAAACATAGCAACGCGTAGTTGCGACCGAACACGATCGCGTATCAAAACATTTTAATGTGCTAAAAATAACATATCGTTACTTGGTTCTTTTTGGGTTCGTCGCAGTCGGTAACATAAAACGAGCTGACGCATGTGGAACAGTTGCCGGTAGCTGACCGGAGGCCCAATTGATTTTCATTGGGTTCACCATGGTCAGCTCGATCGCTCGCGCCTAGATTAATCAACCATAACACTACTCATACGCTCAGACGGAATAAACTTGTCTGGGCAACTGATAACCGACGCGATGGCGACGAGCCTCCAGTCCATGACATTATAAAAAATTTCCTTTGCGCTATCTTACATTTAGATGCTGGAAGTTTCTTCTGTGTTTTTGCATTACGACCCCCGCGCCACATGCTAATTGATCACACGACAGATCGAATTTGCCTTCTCATGGGAGCTAAATTATTGCTAAAGCCTTTTAATGATCATGTTAGCTCTATGCAACTAGTAAAGCAGGGTTCACTACTTACCGTTTATTAGCTGCCTCGAGGGAACTTTTCCATCGACCCGTTTTGTTAGCTCCATCCTCACAATTCTGTGCACCCGGCAAGGGTGTTGCAGTTGTGGCGTTGAAACCCCTGCTGACCTGGTAAGTTGCAGCGGGATGGAAAGTACGCGCCAACCAAATCCGGCCGACGGCGACAAGGCCGGCGGTAGCGCGGATCGTCTCGTGACGCGCGTACGACATTTTTTGCTTCGAATCCTCCTCTCGTTTCAGCGCAAAGGAAAGATTAATAACACACGCGTGGCACGTTGATGCTAGAGTTTGCTAGAGGAAGGAACAATACGAAACAGAGATTGAAAATTTCATTCTATTCGCGTCAGACTGTCGGGTTGGAAAATATTATCAACACCACAGTAAACAAGTAAACAAGAACAACAACTCGGTCGATTCTAACGAACGCGCCAGACGGTGGGAGCGCAAGAAGCAAAATACTAAAGAGAATACGGTTCCTTATCTCATGTTTACTACAGGCCCCGGAAATTCCATCCATCCAAGAAATTTCGTACAAACAACAAAATATGCATACACGTATTAGAAAACGATGTTGGTTTAAAAAGTACCAAAAAAAAGCCCATCTGTGCTGGATTTTTTAATGCACCCGAAATGGGAATGCCACTGTTCAGTGGGCGTTATATTTCGAAAAGTATTACATGACTCATTCGAAGGAACAGCATAGCAGACGATCTGCAAAGAGAACATGGCAAACGGTTCCGTTTAATGTTGACCGATTTCATTCATGCTGTGGGGTGATGCTGTAAGCCGGATACAAAACATGAGAATTCATGTCTTGAGCTCCAATAGCGACCACGATGACTTGCGCCTCCGAACGCCACTAGGAATCTCGCTCTTTCTCTCGCGCCATTCATACCCAAATTAATTTTACCACCAAAATCACCTGAACTTTGGACCGACGGCATCGTCGGAATGTCTCTCTGGGAGGATGGTGCGTTCAAAGGCCGCTCTGAAGTGGCCAAAATTGACGTCAGGTGACGTGTCGAACAGGTTGGTTCGAAGCAGACCAATCTTTACATTCTCTTTGAGCAAACGCCAATCCAAACAAAGCCTACCTTGTCGTGCGGGTTTAGATCCGGATTTCGGGGCCACGTGGGGCTTGACTGCACTTTCAGGAACAGCTCAAGCTTGATACTTTCGTGAAAGGGGTCCCCGAGAAATCCCATCCCGGAAGGCCGTTCTTCATTCTTTGGGATCCATCGCTAGTTTATGCGCTAAATTTCCCCATAACGCTTCTCCCTAAATGAAGTACGCTCATCTTGTTTCCATCCGATGTGGGTTTTCTACTTGCGGCACGATTCTGCGAACGCTAATAGAAACTCCCCGAGATCCGTTCACACACACGCCCCGTTCGTGTGGACCGACTGGATTTTCCCAGATATCAACCCCCCAGCCTGTTCCCACCCTGCTACACCACCCCACCCCGTCGATCTGTACGTCGCGACAACTACAAACCGGAGCAGCCAAGCGAAACCGGTATTTTTCAACTGGCGAACCGCGGAGAATACGCAAACATCCACGCAACGCAATGCTCTCGCGGACAGACCGCGCCACTATCATCTTCACGGCCGTCTACGGCGGGGTCGGCCGTTGGCTCGCTCGGGGGTTCGGCCACCCCTCGGTGCGATTCGCGTGATTCTCGGGCACCGTCGGGTTGTTTTGCGAGCGCGATCGGGGTGCTCGTCTATAAAAGCCTGCGCGACACACTTTGCGTCATGTATTGAGCGTTCAGAAAGCGTACAGCAAACTTTATACCGCGATTTCGGGCTGGAACGATCCTCCTCTCTCAGTGTGAACAGTCTAGAAACTTTGGCAGCTTTCAATACGTTGCGCAATAACGGCCACGGAGTGTGCATCTGCGATAAAGAAAACAACAAGGATTAACACAATGGTGATAGCGACCCAGCTCCGCAAAGCCAGCTCAAGCAGCAGCATCGGCGAGGACAGCATCGACGCCAAGTTGGCGGGCATGTTCCTGGATGCGCCACCATCCACCCACGATGACGAGATCCCGACGGAGCAGATTGGAATAACCGTCCGTCGTACGTTGGTCTCCGCAAACTACGAGGCGCGTGCAATCGTTGGACTTTCCGAGTCAATAAACGCGCTCTCGAAGACGCCGGAGGATTTTCTTTTCTGCTTCCTGGCCACATCCGGTACCGATGGTAGCGCTCCGGGCAACCACATGCATCAGGTGTTGCTGGAGGCGTTCTGCTTCGAGCACGACATTTACATAATCAAGGTAAGTTTCGCTCGCGAAAGAGGTCATGGCTGTTTGCAGCCTTCGGATGGAATTACCCACGCTTCGTTGCGTTCTATTTCGAACGTAAAGAAGAACCCGAAAGGGGATCCACCGACAGTGTGATGCAATGAAAATAGTGAATTGGAGAGCATTTGAATTTAACAATTTGTTTGTTTGGTCTTTTCTATCTGCAGGTTGATAGTGCGGAAAAATTAAGCCGTATGCTCGGTGCCCACCGGGTCGAATCGTGTGCCTTGGTGCAGAAGGGCTGGAAGGATATTGCCACTGCAGCCGAGGATCGCCTGGTCGACTACTGCGAAGAGCACTGGGACAATCCGGTCAAGCCGATCGTCAAATTGCCGGAAAAGTAACATCCCGCCTGAACCGGACCGAACCGATCATCGCGACCCAAACATGGAAAGTGATGAAAAGTGTGGAAAATATTACAAAAAAAAAAGAGTGCTCTGGAGATCCAATGAAAGTGGCCTCCTCAATCAGCACCTCTTCTCCCCCCCACTCCCACCGAGCAAACATTACCCCCCTGAAGGACAAGAAATATGTTTCGGGGTTTAGTTTGGCGAACATGTGGGAGATGTTGTTTCAGATCGGAATAACGATGGCTCGGAAGTGACGAATAATGTGGAACACATGTGGCGTGGCGTGGCGTGTTCCGTAGTTGTTTCGATCGGTGTATTGAAGAGCACAAACTCTGGACCCAAGTTATGAACATAGAAATATGTGCTCTGTGAAGTGTGACTTTATGCAGTGAAACGACCATCGATGTCGTTGTAGACATCTCGATAGTGGAATGGAATTATTATTGATGGATACTACAAAATCTATGGAACAAGTGTCAACACCTCCACCTCCATCAGTGTAGAGTTAGCTAAAGTGAAACGTATAAAGCAATTATAACCATAATGGAATTCAATAAAGCGAAACGTGACAAAGCAAAGCATTTATGTTTGTTTAATCAATTTTCATCGAACGAAAAATCCCTTCTCTTCTGCTGCTGGCTGATAAGAGGAATTGCCAACCCATTCAGAATTGGGCAAATGACATTCGAAAATTCTCTTCACTCCTTATTGTCATGCCTACCCTTTATCGTTTTCCCGTGAGACGCGATAACATTTACTTCCTTTTTTGGGGATCCCGCGCGAAAGCCCTTTTACGGACAGCCGTGGAAGGAATGCCGAGGCCGAATATGCCAAAGATGGCTAACCGATATGAACGATAATGGCATTTGTGTCCTCGATAGAGGCTACAGTCTACAGTCTGTTTCTTATCGCTGCCAATTAACACCGATAAAATATCGCCCTCTTAAATTACAGTTAGAGGTGACGTTGTTATTAGATAGCAATAGCATGGAAAGCGAGCGTAGGGAGGGCGAAAGTGAGATGCACTCTGCTAACGCGTTAGCCTCCCCTATAACGCTATACTGTGTTGCTAAGGATACCTAGGATGCAGGATGGAAGGGGAAATTTTCCATGCGCTCTGATTTTTGGTAATCGATGGTTACATTGATTATCGATGATTACTTTGCCGGAAAATAAAACAAAGCAAAGCGGAAATCTGCTACACAGTTTCATTCAAAGTTTGTAATAGACTTTTTTTTCGAAATTTTCGAATTTTTTCGAAAATTGCAGTTACTCTTGGGAAAGGTGGTGCTGCAACGTGATGAAAATAACCAACACAGAATAAAATCAACAATAAAACTACATCCATAAGGTTAAGCCCAGTAAACGGGCCTTTTACCGGGCCCTGCAAACGGGCCGTGTTACCGGGCCGTGTAAGCGGGTCCTGTTAACGGGTCGTGTCACCGGGCCACGTAAACGGGTCCTGTAAACGAGTCCTGTAAATGGGCAATGTAACCTTGCCCTGTAAACGGACCCTGTAAATTGGCCGTGTTACCGGCCCTGTAACCGGGACCTGTCAACGGGCCCTATAAACAGGCCGTGTTACTAGCCCCTGTAAACGGACCATGTTACCGCCGTGTACCGGGCCCTGTAAACGGGCCGTGTTACCGGGCCCTGTACCCGGGCCATGTAAACGGGCCGTGTTACCGGGCCCTGTAACCGGGCCATGTAAACGGGCTGTGTTACCGGGCCCTGTAAGCGGGCCATATTAGCGCCGTTTACCGGGCCCTGTAAACGGGCCGTGTTACCGGGCCCTGTAAACGGGCCGTGTTACTGGGCCCTGTAAACGGGCCGTGTTACCGGGCCCTGTAAACGGGCACTGTAGCCGAGTCCTGTAACTGGGTCCTGTAACGGGGCCGTGTAACCGGGCCGTTTTACCTAGTCTTATTATAAAAAATCCTTAACGTCACGCTGCAAATCCTAACGCTGCTCCTACTTGGATAAAGTGACGCACTAAAATCGATGCAAAACCACATCTTTGTATGGAAATTCTCTAAACGCTCATCCCATTGCATTGCATTGATCGCCATAGCAATCAGTTTGCTTGGGGAAAATGAAAGGATCGCTATAGCAACCACAGTTGACCTGGGGAAACGTGCTCGATTGGAGAAATGGAAAACTGGTTTTTCAAAATGTTTCTAAATTTTGTAAAATGAAAAGAATAATGACGCCGTTTCCGGGCATTATGCGTTCGATTGATCAGATATATAAAGGAAATACCGGATGAATCTTTCAACATGGTTCCAAAAAATGTGAATCAAATCCGTGTTCAACATGCACGGGCAAGCTCAATTGAATCACTTTGCTGTATCTTTTCTAATACTGGTAATGCACGAACAATTCTTCGAAAGGTTTAAACAAGTTCGAAATGTCACAAAAAAGTAGAAAAATACTTAAAAACAAGTACATATGACAGAAGTGGAATTTTTAATCGCGATCAATTGAACAGGCGTTCACAGTGGCCTAGAACTTCACACGAACGAACGAAAGAATGAAGGTATTGAGTAGACACTTTGAAGCAAATATATTTTTAAATTGATTTGGTTTGTTATGGGACAGTGGGACAACCATTAAGTACCTATGGTTTGGTAAGTACCATTTTGTTAACAACGGGATTCAGAAAATCATCATTCTCACGTGATTTTAAAGTTGAGCATATTTTTCCTTGAAAATACTGTACATACATTTTTTTTCAAACAAAATTAGACACGGTTTTTAAATATGTAATGGCCTGCAGATTATCTTTCTCATACCGGGATTTGGATTTTGCCTCTCTCAGTTTGATACAGGTTCAATCTTTTAACTGGACTGAGGCTTTACCACAACTTTAGTAGATTCTAATGCAAATTCCCCTTTCATCAACATGGGCCCGTGTAACCGGGCCGTTATACCTAGTAAATTATAAATTTTACCACAGCATTGGAAATTATAAAGCCCCCTTGGCAATCCGATGGTTTCAGTTTAGTAGAATATTTTACACATTTTTGCATCTTTTAAATGATCTCAAATTGGTATTCTAACTGGTCGAGTATGATAGTTCGTTAAAACTGCTGTTGGTAGGTACCGAAAATCCGCACAATTGTTGCATCATTTTGCAAATCACGAGCCCCCGAAAAAATGCGCCCTCTCCCCTTTTTTAGGTCCCTTCGCATGGGGCCATACCTCCCGCCATGGATTCCTAAGCGAAGAGGCAGCAAAAGGGGGCGGTATCTGTTTTCAAAATGATTCATGTTCGTACAGGTTTATTCCCATCGTTTGGCGTCTGCCTCTTGTCAGCTGATAATGGGGTTACTTGGTGCTCTGGATTGCGCAAACGCGACCCCCGCAACCGAGATGTTCATTCATAGAATTGGCCGGGCGGTACAAACAAATACGGTAATCGGCGGAACCGCATTGGATGTGTATGTGAGAGAAAACCGCGAACGCGCGCTTCCATACTCCATAAAAGACGCTTCTCGAAAGAGGTGCTGAATCATTGTCGGACGAACCGTCGGAACAGTATCGAGTATCTGATCTATCTGGGAGTGCATCAACCGGAGAATTTGTTTAAAGAAAGCTTCATCGTTATCTTTCAACAGAGTGTTTGGGAACACCTTCGAACGATTGAGGTTGCCGCGGACCAAGTGAGGACCAATATCAAGTGGGTCATTATTTCACAACCTTGCCCAACGCCTCCGTTTGCGAACTGTGAAAAAGAGGTGAAAGTGTAAAACCTAAATTAACGAGCAACGTCTGGCGATCGACCCCCGGGGCAAAGTATGGTTCTAGATACATCACACGAGAGGAATATGGCCACCGGATTCCACACCGTCGGCGTGGGGTCGAGTGCAAGGAAAATGTTGCTCAGTGCCCTCGAGGAAAAACGCCTTGTAGTGGGACTATCTAGTGCGATTCGCAGTTTGGCCACGGAACCGAATAAGTTTTCGTTTTGCTTCTTGGCACCTTCGGAGAATGATGAAAGCGGTGGACACTTGCAGGAGGTGCTACTGGAAGCTTTCTGTTTCGAGCACGACATTTACATCATCCGGGTAGGTTCCGTTAATGTCTTTAACTATGGGGTCATTAATGGGCATTAGATATTAATAAAACAATGCTTACCTCTCTCCGCAGGTGGACAGTGCGGACAAGCTGAGTCGTCTGGTGCAATCACCGGTCATTGCGTCATGTGCGTTGATAAGGAAATTACCTGCCAAAATGGTTCGTCGTATGAATAACGCTTATCGGCGTTCCGAGAGCATCTTAGTCGAACACTGCGAATTGTGCTGGGAAGAACCACATAAACCCGTCGTCAAACTACCGGAAAAGTGAATCCACCATCGACGGAAAGGAATGTAAGCAACACTAATGAACCGGGCAGTCGGCAACGCAAATGCCAAAAGTTTCAACTCAAGCCTACACTAATGGGTGAGAATACACCGGGCACGCACAACATGGATTATAAATTTCTAAACGACGAAGTGATTCCATCAGTTTTGATCAAAAACCGAAGTATTTAAACGGAAACAGCGATTGTTTACAAATTTCTACAATTCGTCGGATTTGGCGGCGCCAGACATCTGACAGTTGCCACAAGTTTACAATACCAGGCTTGAGAGGTTCAAAACAGAAACCATTGACATGTGACGATGGCTGCGTACTTTTTAAAATTTAAATCCAACCCATTTCGCGGTTTACAAAACAGCAAGTATAAATGATAAATGATACTGAGCTAATGAATAAGATTGCAAGTAACATAAGAATGGTAAAAGATAATTACACAATAAAAACTAAAATGATCTAAAGTAATATTTTCTCATTTCGATTAAATACTACTATGTGATATGCGATATATTTTATCTTAACTTTTTAGTTTAATTTAATTTATTGCTTTTAAGTTTAGCGAAGAGTTGCTCCGACAGAAGATATGTAACAATTGGAAACGGAGAGGGGACGACACAACACACTTACTCGGTTGATACTACTTACGATATGATACAATTCTTATTGTCCTTTTCATAGTGCTGGCCACCGATGCCACCGGTGGTGGCCGTCTGTAGTTGCTTTCGTTTTCGCGCACAAACCAGCGAATTGTTTGGCATGTAGTGTATACGCGTGCCTCCATACGAGGTGCGTCGAAGGGGCAGTTCATATACGTCGTCGTCCGCACTGGACGAGCTGGACGAGCAGGTCGAGCAAATGCTGCGCGTGTCGGAATCATCCACCGGCCGTTGTTGCTCCCTGTGACTTGCGTGATGCCGATGGCGATACTTGTCGGTTTCATCTTCCGCTAGCTCGTCATCATCGGAGGCATAATTCCTTTGGCTGGCAGTGTGGCGCCTTCGGCGTGGAGATCGCCTCGTCGACGAGCTACCGTGTCGATCGTGACGATCGTGGCGATCGCCTTGCTGGGATTGCGAATGATGGTGCTGTCGCCTTGACGTGGATGCACTACTCTCATATCGATCGTAATCGGTCCGTTTTTTGGAAGGCTTTGCTGACCGGTTACGCTGACCACTACTGCGCTGGCAGTGACTCTTCGAGCGGGGCAAAGAATCTTGGAAATCTCCCTCGAATCGTACCTCCTTCTTGATCACTATAAAGAAAGAAAGTGAAGGCGCAGGTAAGGATAGTTCATTGATTTTATTGCCAGAACTATTTAACTGGTACGTACCGATTGGCGGAGGCGTAGGAAGCTCCACCACCGAATGGGATGCATCCGAAGCGTTTTGGTTCTGCTCATCCGCATCGTGTCCTAACGTGACGTTTGTGCTACCCCCCATTGTCGTTGGGCTGTTGGAGCTGCTGAAGCTTGGCGATCCCACCTGCACACAGCGGTTCAACTCCGGCATTGAAGAGGTCAGTATCTGAGCTCCAACCGGAGATGATGGGGCTCCCGATTGTGTCTTGCCGGTGGTGGAATTTGTAGCCATGACTGTGGTGATCGTTTCACTACCCGTCCGTTCCGTCTGCCAGTGTTGCTCGAGACTAAGGGAAAGGTCGGTCAGGTCGAGCGGTTGCCGGCTGCGATCTTTGTGCAATAATCGGTTCAATTCTGGTGAACACTGCGGGATGCGATGACGGTTTGTATCGCCGACAACGGCTGGAACCATAAGCCGATCGCTGCTGGCGCGACTACCATGACTTTGTACTTCGTGCTCGTTGGCCGTGGCCGACTCGGTGGCAATGGTGTTGGTGGTGGTGGCAAGAGTGGCGCTGGTGTTGCCCGTAGCCGCCGACAACGACGTGGTAATGCTGGTTGCTGCTGTGTAGCAGGAAAGGGTCATCTCGTCGTTACCGTTGCCATCGGTGAAGTTCTGATCGACCCCACTCCCGACCGCCGAATGTTCTGTGTGCGATGGTGAGTCACGCCGATCATGGTGGCTTCCTTCGGGGCTCCTTAGAGGCTCGGGAGACTTTGGCAGCGATGGCGAAGAGCGGTACGCTTTGGTCGAGCCAGTGTGCTCGTATTCATGGCCGTCCTGCTGATCCTGCTGTTCGGTGTTTCTCGCGCTGCGTAAATGTCCGTGCATCAGGGCAGCTGCAGCCGGTAAGGACCCATCGGATGGTGTCGGTGGTTCTCCCTTGCTGCACGCTATTGAACAGTAAATCTCACCACGTCGCGGTAAAAACGGGCGACCCAGCAACGAACAACGGCACGTACTGCAGGCGAAACACTGATCCGTCGCGTGCCAGTGCTGGCCGTCATGGCTCATCTGACCCTGGTCTACCCCGATCGGCTCGCTACAGTAGTCACAGTACTCGGCAAACATGGCATCGAAGCAATGTAGACAGTACGGTTTGCCATCCCGCATAATGTACCTTTTATAGGAAGAATCAACAAACAACGATTAGAAAAAGCCGCATTGTGGGTAAATTATCCAGTCCCTACCTCTGTCCACCAAGCTGCTTGTCACACTCGAAGCAGGCGAAATGTTTGATATGCCACGCTCTGCCTTCTGCTTCGGTGCATTCGTCGGCCAGAATAATCTGAAAATCGAGAGAGAGGAAATGATAGAAAAATGTGCTGGTAATTGGCCACAAACATCTTTGTCCGAAACTTACCTCATCGCAAGCGGAACAGCGCGGCTTCAGCGTTTCAGCATGATGGCGTCCACAGTAGAGTCGGTTCTCCCGGTGGAAGTAGATCAGATCGACGAGCAGCTCCTTACAGACACAGCAGGCAAAGCAAGCCGGATGCCAGCAGGTGTTCGGTTCGAAGCGGGACGCAAATACCATCATGTCACCGGAGGAAGCACATTCACCGCACTGCGAAAAGAAAGGTCGATCAGATTTATTACGTTCAACGGCAGGACTTTGGTCTGGCCCGACCTATCTACTTACCCGTTCGCAAATCAACGTGGTCGTTATCTGTTTGACTGTGCCGCGTCCCAACGCTTCCCGTTTGCGCTGGGCAGAAAAGAGTTTCAACTCCTTCCGTTCCTCGTCGGTTAGCGAATGGCAATAGCGGACCTAAAATTGAACACAAGAAAGCTTCATTGTTAAGACTGCAAGGCAAGGCAAGGGGACCAACCAAACTATTCACCTCGTTATCGTGCGGTGGAAGCTGTTGGAGCAGCTGCCGAACCCGGTGCCTTTCGCCTATGCTGTTCACATACGGGACCTTATCCTCCGGGATGGCGGAGAAGTAAAGATGAACCTACAATAAACGGTTGAAGAAAAAAAAAAACGGGATTAATTAATAGGTCCAATGTACAGCATTTTATCAACAGTTAGTGTGGTTTCCAGCTACAAAAGGATAATGAAAGCTGCTCCCCGAGTGTACGAACGGACAGGAAGTTGTTGCAACGGTTCCGCTTGTCTTTTTACTCGACTCGGCCGAGGCAAACAGGACTAGATAATCGAAAAGTGATCGGGGCAAAACAGAAATAAAAACCAGGTACGAGTAAAGACCTTTCAATATTGCAGGAAGCAGACACAAATTTCAATGGAGGAAGAAGCAAGGGCCATGATGATAGACTTGATGAAGTCGGGAGTAATTTCTCGTTCCCGGCAGGGACGAAGGGAAAAACGAAGGGCAGCACGCGCATAGGTATTTGCTGCCGTTATGTGCATTTGCATTCGAATTATGCTGCTTTATCGTCGCCATGTTATGCCATGGGTCGAGACGAGCAAGCATATTTTCCATTCATTCGTGCACCCTGTCCTGCCGCCACCAGCCGCCCATTACCGCAAGTACCCGTTCTTTGGTGTTGTTTTTATTTATTAACTATTCATTTGATTTGCTCCGCCGAAGACGCTTAACACTCGGGAGGCGGGAACCGATCCTGATTGCGTGCATTCCCGCCGCCTGTTCCTACTAATCGAAACACATTCGAAATGATTAGACCAGTGTTACCGGGGCCTTTGCTGGGTTTGTCTCACGAAACCACCGAGGAAAGCGGCCTCTGTTGTTGTAATCTGTAGTGCGCGTTTGAAAAAGTTGAAACATAAATAAAGAATCGCGTGCCTTTAGCTGGTCGGTCCGCCGACTCTCGTGATTACGATCAGTTCCCGATCGAAGCTCCAAATCGGGAGCCGTTTCGGAGGTCGTTTCGCTCCGTGTCTCTCACTCGTTCGCTAGATCGGTGCGATCGATAGGTTGGTGGCCAACCCGGCACACCGGCACCGGAAGCAGGTGATATCCATTACCGAAGGGCGCGAAGGCGCAACTACCTGGCCAGTGGCACGGGGCGACAACTCTGCTTCCCCGAGGGCTGACTCCCGTGTGTGCCGAGACGGTAGCAATAACACTTATCTGACGTCTGGGTTGTAATTAGTGTGGGTCCTAGAAGGGGAGGTAGGTCTTGCAACATGCAAGATGCAAAAACTGGATTTATAATTTCCCCTCGATCCGCTCCCGCGCGCCCTCCTCCGACACACGCTAATGCACACTCCCGGAGAGGTGAATGCACCGGTCGTGCCATCGGTGTATGTGCACTTGTGAAGTAAATCCAGCGTGAAGTGTCGCAGCAACACACACTTTGGTCCGGGAGCCGTTGTGTTCCGCCGGCACAGAACACAGTTGTCCCCAACATTCGACTTCGAACGGAACATTCGATCGCGATTTTATCACGAAAGATGTTCGCTTTTTTCACGAGGGCGTAAAACGTTTGATCGGAAAAGATACAAAGAGCCGGTTCAGGAATGGCACACGGTTGGATGGAATAAAATGCGTCACCATTTAGCCAATATGGAGATAACATTCCATGGAATTGCTTCATTGCCGCCGAAGGTTCTTGATCTTTTAATTGTGCGATCGAGGTATTTATACCGGATTAAATCTTAATTTAGTGGCAATCGAGTCGATAAAACCACTCTAAGAACCTTTAGTTGAAATCGAATCGCTATTCCGATGATCCTACAGTTCTTTGCGGCGAAAGTTTCCCATCGTACCACTGTTAACTTCATCTCTTCAGGGTGTTTTCGTCGGGTAATTCCTAACTTTTTTCAGTTACTCATAATTTTACACCCCAGCAGAGTATTTATTACGTTGCCGAACTAGTTTCTTGGGTTGTATATTATTTGGTTGTTCTCCGGTCTACTTCATTCTCTTCGTCTTCCCGCTCGCGTACACTTTCTTTGTGCTATGGCGCTTTGGCGTACCATTTTCATCCGCGGCCATTGCATTGCAGTCTTCTTATTTATTATCTTCGGGGGTAAGAGTACGACCGAGTCGGTCCAAGATGGAAGGAAGGTCCTATCGAACCGCAAAGGCTGCGCGCGGCTCGAGCACGTCGCGTTTGCAGTGTGTAATTATGAAATTCCATCGGCATCGTCGAGTTCACGAGTGCGAAAACCGATCATCTTTCCCCACCATCATCATCATCATCATTGAGCGGTAGCATAAGACAGCCTTGCAGTATACAAAGCGACGTTAAGCCTACTTAGTTCAAGCGAATTTTTGTTAGAATTCAAGTGTTAATGTTTAAAAATCTTCTATCAAGTAATGTGGAGTAAGAATTATTGTCCTACATTGAGAAAGGGATGTTGTTAAGTAGTCGAGGGTTGATTTGAAAGTAAGATATGTAGGTGAAACCTTTGGAACGTACCTGATCCGGTCGTAGTCCTGGCGGAACCCAGGTGTACTCTTCAAGCGCGCAGCCACTATCGTCGTCCGATTGTGAGTAGTTATGGCCTCCCATGCCTCCTCCACCCGCTCCTCCTGCTCCTCCACCCGGTCCAGGTCCTCCGTTGACCACTGCTGCTCCAACAACACCAACCACTCCACCGTTTGCACCGCTTGGGCCTGTGCTGCCTCCAAGAGTTGGTGGACCGGCCGTACCAGGGCCGAGCAGGTGCACCGCTGCTTGCTGGGGATGCACCGGGAAGGGTGGCAATTGATGGGGGATCGAGGGTCCGATTAGCGCGGCCTGGGCCGAGGCGGGCGAGTGATACGGATGGTGGGAAGGCGGCACGATTGAAGGGTATGGTTGTTGCTGCTGGTGGTGGTGGAAGATCGCGCGGGACGAGGGAGCGCCACAAGAGGTCGTTGCGGGCGGCAATCCGTCCGGGAGCTGCTGGGACTGAGGTTGTAGCGGTGGCAGCATATAGCAGTCCGCCGAACCCGGACCGTTCGACAGGGAAAGGGTCATGCCGGCCGTTTGCTGCGAAAGGCCTCCCATTCCTCCGGGCAACGATTGTGGACCGGGTTGATGCTGGTAGTGGATGGGTTGGGGTGGTGGGGGTGGTTTTTCATCGTACAGGGGTGGCGACTGAGGACTACGCAGCGGACTTCGCCCGACATCGTACAGATAAGTTTGCTGCTGATGCTGCTGCGACTGATGATGGTGTTGATGCAGATGATGATTGTGCTGGCGATGATGATCCAGCGATTGTTGCTGATGATGCTGCAGCAGGAGCGGATGCTGCGGGTTTGTCGGGTGCGGACCCGCCAGGGGCTGCTGCATTTGAGGATGCGATTTTTGGTATGGATATGACATTTGTACTGATGAGGTCAACCTGAAACAATAAAAGAAAAACGAAAATCCAAAATAAGTATTCTGTTTTTCACAAGTTCTTCCAAACATGTTTGTTGAAAAGAATTTAAACTGTACTCTAAAGGGAACCAGAGCTTCAAACCTTCACTTTTTTACACAAAATAACCTCTCACATATTCGAAATGGTTGCTCCAACCAGTTTTACAGTATTGGTAAGTTGGTGGATAATTATTTCATCACTGATTCAATCCGAAATCGATTGCTGATAGCCGGAGTCCCGTTTATCCCGTCATGTAACATTTTGCAACCTCGATTCCAAATCCAATTATATCCTTTGCGTCCAATAAAAAAAAACAATCCAAAATTCCTGTTGGATTGAACGATCAGGAACATGTCGATAAAAATACCTTCTTTAACGCTAATTGTCTTCTCAATTAAGAAATCGGCACTGCACATATGAGGGTTTGACGAAATCCGGATTCCACCGTAACCCTACAACACTCCACTGCGTGCTAAAGCCGAAAAAGGGCAATTTCACACACATCAAACCGAGTATTCAATTCAACTCAGCTGTGGATTTTCGATGGAACTCGATTGTAAAACGTGAATGCCGTCCGGGCCTGGTCCGCGAGCCTTTCACTGCACGGAATAAACCGTTTCGCAACTCCTCAGGCGCTCACTTTAATTAAATTCGAGCGTCAGGAAATTAAAAGCCATACGGTTAAGACGGAATATCGTAGGTCTCTGCCGGCGGCGCCTTACCTTGATCGTGAGGTTTACGACGAGTTTCGGCGAGGTTTCTCAAGGACCAGGACGCCACCTCTACGAACGTTACTCGATTTCGAATTGATTACCTATGGTTCGGTGGAGTTGTTTTTCGTTGGTGTGTGACTCATCTTCTTTGTTGCCGATGTTGTTGGAACCTAACGAGGTGCAAATGACCTGCAAACCTTGACAGTTTAACATAATTTGGAATCACAAACTTAAGTCTGTTCTTGAAAGAAACCCAAAACATTCTCAGTGAAGATGGTCAAAACAAACTGAGATTAAAAGACTTTCTTCCTGTGTTTAACCACAACACTTATGGGGGATAAAGATTCGTGTCCGAACAGACAAATTACATGACGTTTATTTTCATTTGTAGGACAATTTAATGTTACCCATACATATCGATGATTCCAATCTTACAAAACTACGGAGCAAAAATCCAACGAATCGAAAGAAACGGTGAAGAGAATAAAGCAAAACCAAACGAACGGTGCAGTCTCACAACATTAAATTGGTCAATTTTCTCCCCGATTTTGAATATTCTCCTTTTCGGCCAGTATCACTTTTTTTTCTGCCCCTCAAACGAAGAAAAGCGCGAAACGAAAACAATGCACCGCAGGTTGTGGATTGCGCGGGAAACGGAGACAGAAAATTTAAATTTTTCGTAATCACCATCATTTACTCCCGGGGAGAACAGAACTCGTGGAGAACTGCCTTTTGCGCAACCCCGAAACGCACCGCGTGTGAACGGAACTCTTGTAATTTCACCGTGGAAACGCGCGATATTGCGAAGGAAAAATAATTTGCCACCAGGGGAAAGGGCACAGCATTGCTAAAAAAATGTTGCCAGGGGTTGTGTGAGATGTCTTTAATGATTTTCTTCGGGCAATGCAGTGCGCCAGAATTAACCTCCCTCCGATGTCATTTGCATGTACCCAACGAAATTCGCAACACCCACGGGTTGTCCCGGGGTTGGGGAAAATCCGGAACATTTCCCTCCGTTTGTTTTTCCAGTTTCGATTCCACGTAGCATGGAGTCTTTCTCCTGCCGCGCGATGTTCATTAGTTTCGTTCCCGGGAGTCGCCCGTCGTGGTTGGAAAATGACCACAAATATTTACTCACTCATTGTTGTGCGGACCGGCGGTTCGGGTCCCGTTGGAAGCTGGCGTGCTGGCTGCTAACGACCCGGTTCCTCTTTCTCCTGCTCCTCCAGGTCCACTTCCACCGGTCGTGGAGGTATTGGGTGGAGAACGACGTGCCGGGAGGTTCGGAAACGACGTCATCGTCGACGACGACGTGGATGATGATGATGGATTGCTGGCGGCACTAATTTGTTGTTGCTGGTGGTGCTGGTGGTGGCTGGTGGCCAAGGTACCGTTGAAGGGAAGTTCCCCCCGGGAGCTTGCGTCGTCGCCGTCCGGTTGGTCAAAGTTAAGCAAACGTAACTCCTCTCCACTCAGATGGAAGGTTCGTCTCATGCCGGGCCGATGGCATTCCAGACGATGGTGCTGCTGCTGCTGTTGCTGTTGTTGCTGCTGCTGGTCATCATGTTCGTTCTGTGGCGACGGTTGACGCGCGTCCACGTTGATGCCACTGTCCGAGCGTTGCTCGTCCGCTTCCACCTCCTCCAGCAGCTCGCCCTCGATCGACGGCGCGTTACCCAAAAGGAACGATTCGTCCAGCACGGTGACGCGCTTCCGCAGGATTCCCGTCACCGGTGCGGCCGCCGGTGATGGTTGGCGGCGGTCGCCCGGGGACGCCATCACCGAGCAGGGCATGGCCAGGTTGGAGCGTGAGGATGCCGACTTTATGACCGGCGACCCTTTGCGGAATCGAAATCCATCATCCGGGAGCACCGAGGACGACGGCGGTGGGACTGGTCGATAATGGGCGGACGGTGTTTGTTTTTTCGTCGGCAAGCCATCCCCTCGCCCACCGGTAGCACCACCACCACCACCCTCCGCGGTGACGGCCATCTGTTTTGCGCTCGCCGCTGCCAGACGCTCCGAGGCGGCTTTGCCGTAGATTTGGCGATAATACTTCTCCTGATTGCCTCCGTACAGAAAGCACACCTTCCACCACTGCTTGGTGAGGGCGGTGCCGCTTCCTCCCACACCACCACCACCACCACCACCGCCGTTTGCATTGTTACTGCTTGCAGACGCCCTCGCACCGCTTGGCGACGCTTTCGTCGGGCTTTCGCCGCCGGCTGTCATTCTTCGATCTTCGCCACTAAAAACACCGAAACTCGAGCAAGGGGTTTGGATGTAAACACTCAGGAAATCATCACGCTTTTAGAGGATTTTCCCACCACGCGCGATTCCAGTTGCACTCGGCGTTTGTCTCTCGGGGTTCGTCGCTTCGCCACCTCGACGAAGTCTATCGTTTGAGAGTTTCGTTTCTGTATCTTCTACACACACACAGACACCCGCGTATGATTCTGTTTATCGTTCAACTTTCGTTCTAGCTGCAGGATACAAACGATGGTGTTTTAAATTCCATTAGCGACGCCACAAGGAAATGTAGAATTTAATGGAGGATCGTGATCGTCTTCGTTAAAAGTGTTGTGTGCGCCGCATGTTTGTTTACGTGTGCGTGGGGGTTTTTTGCCTCTGAAACATTTCGATTCCGGTAACGTTTGATATTTTTCGATGGTAGTAACGAAACAAGCAACGGACAAGCAAATAAAAATCCATCCACCCCTTCCTTCGTACGTATTTGAATCTTTATCATCAATCATCCCGAAAAGAGCCGCACGATTCTCTTGCCCTCAAGAGCGACGCCATTAGGGGAGGTAGAGAGAAGCAACGAAACACGCAACCCTGACGATTCGGGGGACCGAAAATTTGTACAACAAATCACGAGCTTTTATGTACGATCTTAAACGAACAGAACCCTTGTTTGAGCAATCGCGAACATCGCGGAGATATAACTCAAACGATTATGCCGGCCCGAGCGATTACAGCAACCTGCGCCGCGCGTATGCTAATTGGTAGTGGAAGACGGGAGAGCTTTTACGTCGAGCTGAAGATTCCTCCACCCGATCGAAGTGCGATGGAATTTCTTCCAACCGAAGCTCCAAGCCAGCCGACAGTTGGCATGCGTTCGATTCTTTCGGGGGCTCTCGAGCGCTGCGTTGGCTCACTTAAAAGGCTCTTCACAAAGCTCTCTGATTTACATATTGCCCCCGATTGGACGCCATTTGTAGTCCCGGTAGCACTAAATCGGCTGCGATAAAGAATGATGGTGGCGGTCGTGGTTCCACGGGCGAAGAATGTGACGTCGTTCGCCTTCCCTTCGGCGATCGTCCCCTCGCTTCCTCGACCACCATCAACGAACAAAGATACAAATTAAGATCGAGCCATAAAACAGCTCGTAAAGCCCCCACCAGCCATCGCTGCTTCTTCGAAGCGATCTCCAGCGGGAATATGTCTTCGATTCCCGTCGAGTCCCGAAGAAGGAATCGTCGATCCTCTTCGATCCGTGGTCGTGTTCCAATGACGGGAGACGACTGTGTGGTTTTAATTGATCTCCCTCTCGCATTGAGTGAAGTCCAAACTGGCACCAGCGAAACATTCCATCCGTCGGGAAGAACGCGATCGGTGGGCGATTTGATGTCTGTGTTCCAGCTATCCACGCCTCTATTTGTATACCTATCCGCCATACCGCTTTTTTCCTAGCTTTCTCAGCAATATAAAATGCAAATTGTATGTTTATAACCAAAAGAAAAAAACAAACTAGTCTCCTACGAGCGAAGAGGTTGTAAAAGTACGTCCACCTATTCCCGTTCCATTCCACACTGCTAACCATGTATCCGAAACTAATATCGCTCGTAATGAGCTGCAAACAAGCTGTTTGCTCGTGGAGACAGTTTATTTGAATGCCCATTTTACGCATTACTTTTATCCGCCAGCTTTATGCAGCGTCGCGATGAACGTTTTCCGTTTTAGAGTCGATTACTTCCACACTTTTCCACTTCACTACCTTTAACCTTCTGGTTCGTCGCTCAAGCAGCAAATACACTCTAATCTTTCATCCTCAAAATGGGGCTTGTTAGCCAAGGAGACTAACACAACTGTGTCGCATAATTCCGATCAAGCAAAGGTCAGTATTTTTCCTGCAATAAATGGCCGGATGTGAATATGGAATGGTGTTTTTGTTTCTCTCTGTTATCGAACCATAATCCGACCGTAACGCAATGTGGGGTTATGCAAGCTTCCTTTTGCATCTTTCAGATTTGTCAAACACCAAACGTATTAAAAAACTAAAAATCTTGACCTTTCAAAGTATGGCCATGTGCATTTTCTATGTCTCCGACATGGTTTTTGGGCTGTCGACTAAATCGAAATTAATTTCGAAGAGCCAAGTCGTTACGGCGATACAATCAAAATGGATGCATTCAAAACAACGTCATTAATATTTCGAAGTTCAGTTTATTAATCGATTCGAAAAACTAGTTTTTCGCATTACCAATCACTGAATCGGATTAGTTCGAGGTGTTATCGAAAGAGTTGTACAATAAAGGAATCACCACGGTACCATTGAAAGCATCATACTTTTATAATTTTTTCATGCTTGTTCTTCCATCTACTTTTATCGATTGTAGCGAAGCTTCACCTATTTTTCATCTCTGCAGACGGGATGCTGCGAGATCAATCAATTGATCAACCGCAAAAAAAGCAGTTCCATCTATGGCCGGGCGAAGAACGAGCGTTCGCCGTGCAAACGATTCTCATTGGTAAACGCTTGAAAGTGAATGACGGTGCGGTTTCCCTTCTCAATCTTCCATTATTTCGGGGTGTCAGCATCAAAAGATGACGTTTCTTCTATCTAACAACATATAAGAGATTAAACCGGAAAAAGGAATAGCCTTCAGTGCTGGTGATAACTGGTAGAAGGCCAACCAAACCACTCCGTTTGACCCGTGAAGGTTTTTTTGACAGCTCGACAGACGAAATGAACGGTTCACGGACGGCGAGTTCGAAACCAAAAACGGCGAATGGCAAAGCCCTTCCACAGACAGACCAATGATTGATACTGAGGCGAAACACTAAAATGTAGCTACATTCATATGTAAATAACTTAACTGTGGGACTTCCACTAGCCACAAGTCACGAATGATTGAGCTTCGCCTAAGTTTTTACTAAATGGAGCCATAAAACGGGTGTATTTTAAATCAAACAAGCGCCGGAAATGTAACTGGCTGCCGGTTGCCTGCTTTCCTCGTTGGGAGAAAACATAGTTTTCGCCAAGATAAATGATGGTCCCGGAGGTTTTCCGGTTAAAAAAGTCGGCCTGCATATTTTTAGCCGGTTGGACTTTCTTTCGAAACAATCATCCATCAGCGGCGCCACCAACTCGAAGGTGGCTGCTTCATTAGGCTTTCACTCAACAAAACTGAAACCAAAAAGATTCTCTCCAACGAATCCCCCTCCTTTCTTCGGCCCAATTTCCTCCCCCTTTTGGTTTGGAGAAGACCTTCTGCCTTCCGGGCATAAAGTTTACTTTTCTTCAAGTTCACGCAAAACCATTCCCAGACTCGCGAACGGAAGCCGTTAGCGAGTTAGCTTTTTGCTCTTTTGATATTTGTTCAAATAAGCTTCCATTTTATATCGGCTTTCGTTCGATCTTCTCGTCGTTGGAGTGGAGGAGTTTTTCACCCCAGGTTGTTTCCCAGGCCTTCGGGTTGTCTTTCTCACAGCAAATTCGGCGAAATGTTAAACCTCCCATGTGTGTGTGTAATTTTGATTTGTGGCGCACTACTAAAATCCGTTGGGGGTCGAAAAAGTGAAAGTAAAGGCTCTTCCTGTGGACGGGTTGGAGGTTGGGGAGCCGATTGGAGAGCTTACAAAAATCAATTCGTTACACTAAACAGCAAAGTAACGTTCATTAAAACGACTCCACCGAACTTTGTCCACCTAAATTTAGCGAGGTGTTGGGAAAAAATGTGTGAAGGCACACGTTTTTGCCAAGCTCGGTGCGTTAATGTCACAAACCTTTAAAAGGTTACTGTGAACTAATCTTTTTAAAATTATACCCTTAGTTCATGAATCGCATACTGGGTAAAGGCTTTGTTATCCATCATCGGAAGGCGTTTGGAAAAACATAATTCAAAACCAACTTCATTTCGACGGACTTTTTAATAACACTCCTCTCGAACTCACTGCGTTCTTACCTTCTCCGAACATTATCTTATCTTTCTTCAAAGGTCATCAAATTACAATCATTGACCTCCGTCTACGCCTTCTCGTTTCCGTTTTCTTCCACGCGCGCTGAAGAACAAACCAGTCAATCTGGTGGTTTGGTGCTTCGTTCGTGCTCCAACAGCACCCCCGCAAGCCAATCAGTCAAAGCTTTTAGCTGGAGTTTTTAGATGCTCATAAATTCGATTGGAAATTGATTGGGTGGTTGGAGCTGGAACTATGGCTTCGGTTAATAGGATGGCCTGACCTTCGCCGCTTGCAGAAGAGCCTCCCAGAAGGTCCGAGGAGGCATTCGTTCTCGCTCGCGATTGGGAAGAATTTGATTATCATGTTCCGTTAGACACTGGTTTGTCTAGTCAGCACCCAACCACCAAACCTTTAAACTAGCAAGACCTTTTTCCACAGCCCCTACACAGCCCTTTTCCCACCTTGAGTTATGATTTAGCCAATCATCCCCGAGCCGCTTCCCCTTCTTCCTCGTCAACCACCAATTCGCCATCTTATAAATTTCAATTTATTCGAACACGCTCGTAAAACAAGGCCGCGCGAGATTGTGCGTTGCGGGCTGCTGCGGGATTCCGTTCTGTGGGTTCGTAATTTAGCACCAAAGCGCTAGAACATGCCCGAAGGAATCCGCCAATGTTTCGCATGCACGCGAAAGTGCTATCAATATGCTGCTTCGTTCGGATCTTAACGATCTTGCCCATCGCTCGCAAACGGGTTCGTTATCGATCATTGCCACAACCACAGCAGAAGAGCACGGCCTCGCGCCAGACGTTTAATGTTACACAAATCTCTACGCCTGTGTGGATCTTATCGCCGATCGAAACGATCATCATTGGGTTACGAATCATTTGCATTTGCTAATCAACGGGTTTTAAATGCGAAAAATCGTTCGACGATGTTCTTGAAATGTAGATGCTTTTAGCGAAGCATAGCTTTCTTTTCGTCCAGAGAGTATCTTCTCAAAATTATTTACATTCTTAAATGTCTAATTCGGATTTGCCTTGGCTGGGTTTTATACTGATCATCGGAATACATTTCCTCAAACTTTAGTTTACGCACTCTGCTTTCATTGTCCACACCGTGAAATTGTTTCCACATCTTTTGGGGTGAAAAAACCTCCTACCTTCCAGGACTACCCCCCTTCCCTTCCTTCTCACATGTATTTATGAAGTGGAGCATTTTTCCCGCGGCCATAAATTGAATTATACAAGCCACGGTTTGTTGAGTTCCTTTCCGTCAAAGTGGCCGTCCTATCTGTCGTAAAAAAGTGTTGCAAAATGAACCACGACACTTTGCGAAGCGTTGGAAGATGGAAGAAGGTGCCCGCCACTCGGATGGGTGTTAAAGCAATTTCATTTCAACCGCGTGCCTTACCGAGAGACCTGTTGGATAACATGGCAGTTAAACACGCCTAACTGGATGTTATCTTCCTTTTGTCTGGCTCATATTTTAGGAAACACTTCCGGGCTGTGGAATGCCGCTGCAAGCACCTGATCGGAAATCCGAGACTAGGGTGGATTCAGGTGGGAAAAGGAGGGGGGAGGAAACATCGGCCAAGCATGCGGAATGCGCGCCCTATCGCACTAACAATCAAATAAAAACCGAAACTGACGGACCGATAAGAGGCGGCGGACCGTCGTAAGTCATCGTAAAACGAGAAAAATGCGCTTTAAAGCACTCTTCAGAATGTGGGAATGGCGATAAAAAGGTGCGCCAGAGAAGAAATCAACTCCAAAGCAAAGACAAACGCCGAAAAAAGGGGGGAAACTTTGCGCCGAAAATCGTAACGAGGGATGGGGTTCATCTAGCCAAATTCGATACATGCGAAGCCGCACTCCGCTGGGAAAAACGAAAGTTTCTTTTGGAACTCTTGAAGACCACCCTCCCCTTTATCCCTCCCTTCTCACCCTGTTCGTTAACGAGTAAATGGAAATTGCTCACCGCCGCATAGCAGGACACAAGTAGTTTGCGTTTATAGTGTAGCGTGAAAGTTTAACGATTTTCGTTAATTAAATCCTTTGGTGACGTAAGAATACCCGGAAAGGAAGGATGAAGATCGGTTAATTGGTTAAGTAAAAAACCTTTCTTGACTCTACGTAAAGTACGCCTTGTGCCAGGCGGAATGTGTGAAAATAAAACAGTGTCTCCAGACGTACGCCTTTCGTGTCGGTTGTTTGACACACAATTTTACGGCTCAAAGAAGCTACCAGCTCTGCTCCCTACCCAGCGTTCCTACCGTTCCCCGTCAGGAGGATCGGTGTGAAAAATTACATACGAACAAACTATTTCACACCTTTCGCTGAGAGAGATCGATCATCTCGTTAAGCTCGTGGCGATGGGGTGGAACAGAAGAAGGAACGAGGTAAAGGGACTCTACACACGTCTCTATCATCTGAAAATATCGCACCTTTCCGCGAGATAGACGACGGCTCAAACATCCGCGTCGTACACGTTCCAACCGGTTGTCGGTTTCATGTACGAATGGTTTGTCCATTTTTGACCATGTTTACTACGCGAGCGAATAAGGCACGAAACAGCTGTTATCTTAATTGATTTACTTACGCTACCACTTTGGAATGGTAGTCCGTTCACAAATGGCATGTAAAATTTAAGATCAGACATTCGATTTGTAACAGTGATATTCAATTTAAAACTCGACCTCATACAAGTGAAATACCTCCAGGCATTGGCATCGTGTAGCTGTTTTCCTCGGGAGGCAATCATTTCTCGTTTTATTTGTGGATCCCATCATGTCACTGTTTGATATATTGAGCCTTTAAACCGACTCCCCTTTCTTTTAATTGCTTCCGCTGCGAAGTTCGATGCGAACTCCCGCCGGAACAATAAATTCAAGTTCATGTGCAGCCCCCATCAGCATTACTCCATTTCTCACGCCAATTCTGCTCGCATGCCAAACACTCTTTAACAGCGGCCCGGATTTGGCACAGCATCAGCCAACAACTAGCTGCGCCGACCATAAAAAAACGGGGGATGGATAAATCACATTAGAAACGGCAAAGTGCACCAATGGAGCGCCGAACGGACCGAACGGTTGGGCGAAACTCAAAAATAGATGTTCAAGGGGATCCGCGCGCGCACACACATAATGCCCCCCCCCCCCCCCCCATTCAAGATGAACACGTTCACACATCCCGTAGCCATACACACGCCGAATTGGAAACACGCCGTTTTATTGCGCCCATCATGAGTCCGCGATTTCAACATTAGGCAGAGAGGAGGAAAGGAAGAGTGCCTGCCCGCTCTTCCTCTTCGGGATATTCCTATGTGTCGACACCTTTACCTCCGCTTCGCCACGAGGATACGCTATGAAACATTGATGAGCAGCAGAAAATTAAAATCCGGCTAATTGGAAAACAAAATGCGGTTAATCATCCCCACAACGCCGTCGAAAAGGTGGGGCGCTTTTGCGTTTCGTCCTATGCTAACGCGTCGATGTTGTGGAAGCACAAGCACAGACGAGATCGGTTCTAGCTCCGAAACGTATCGAAACGAAATACGGGCGTTTTTTTGCCTCGAAAGGGTGTCTAGTTGAGCTCGACCTAATCCAATTCCTTCAACCTTCTGTCATAAACGGTTTATCGAACTATAAAACAAGAAAAAGACTTTTGCGTTATCATGCGTTGTTCGTAAAAGCAAATGGTGAACATTCCAATTCGCTAAAATAACGAAAAGAAACGAAAGACTTGAAAGACAAATTTAAGCGACGAACCTCATGTTTCAAAATAACGGTTGATGGATAGGCTCAGCATAACTATACAGAATGTAACTATTATTATAGCTCAGTTGGAGTGACATCGAAATTCTTTATGGTACGATGTGCTTCGAAAATGTATTCCAAATCTCCCACTGCGAGTTTTTTTTTCATTTTCCCAACGAATTCACTACGAAATGAGCTGCAGGGTGCGTGGAGTGTGATTGATTCACATGAAAAAGAAAGACCCCCACCGAAGATTCGATCGTGGTAGTAGAAACTGCTAAACCTTTGCGATAAGCAATAGACGCAGTTTTTTGTCCGTTTGGTTTTCTCTCCCGATTAAAAAGAATACATTTTCTCAACGCCGTTCAAAGGTCCGCACAGTTTTCTTGTCAATGGAGCCGGAGAAAGAAAAACGAGGCCACCTGTCTTTGGGTAGAGGGGGAAGGAAGGAAAAAAACCTGACCCCCCTGGGCTTATGTTATTCAATCAAACCTGTCCGAATCGAGTTTAATCGATTTTCGATGCTTTGGGAATGAAAAGGCGCCACCGAGGGCTTTCATTTAATCGGTTCATTAATGTGAGACTGCGTTCTCTAATACGTTCACCACGGGACAGCGTACGCTATACGGCTTTCCCGGGAGACTTTCCAGCCACCAAAGAGGATCAAACTGTGACAAGATTGGAGTTCGTGCAGATGCACCAAAAAATCGTCAAAGAGCAAATATTGTGCGAAGCATATGAACATGTTTTTGTTTTCCATATTTTTGGAGGTGCCACTTTTCGTAACCAAGCGAGATTTTTTCAACAAATCATCGTTGCGTTGTGTGACCTTTTGTTTTCAAACAGCCGTATGATGAAAAGGAGACAAAAGTAAGCCTTTACGATCGGCCGCAGCAACGTTGAAGAATGGTGAACTAATAGCGTACGGTGGTAAAACAATAATCTATCGCAACTTGAAAAACAAAAAAAACACACCCAGGCCTAGAAAACCAACCTCCAACTGGATGGCATTCCAAAGATCCGGTGCTTCTTCGATTTCTCTCGCTCCCTTTTGTCGCTGCCGGTCGCGATTTCATTTTTATTGATTTACAATCCAGCGGCAACCAGTCTTGTGCGTTTGGGTTCGCACGGCCCGATGCCTGTGCAAGAGAAAAAGGCACACAGGCACAGCAGAAACCCATCGATCCTGTCATTTTCCGACGCGCAAGACAAAGGGCGCAAAACATCGCCCAGTCTCGCGCGCCCTTCCTCGGCCTATAATTAAAGTCGCCCATGCGTGCGTCTCAGGAAGCTCGGTCGGCGGGAAAGTTGAGAGAGCTGCTGCGTCGCGACCTCTTTTACCCCGACTCCAGGAGCAGGTGACCTCCCCCCCCTGAGGCGGGTTCAGGTGGCCGATGATTGGTGGTCGGCTGGCGATGGGTGAAAAAAGATGATGGATGAACATGAACACAGCGCACGAAACGCCGCACGGACACGGGGAATAGGTCAGGCTCAAGCAGCAAACCAGTTTTATATTGTTCGCTTTTCCCGCAAACGCAGGTTGCCACTGATGTTGTGTAATTTAAATAATTTGTCATCCCCGCCGTTTTGCATATTCGAAAAAATGGAGGCCCATCGGAGGCTCCATTTTCTTTACCAACGCACGGCGCGGTAAACATTGCTGAACTGAAACTGACCATTGCAAACAACACGGGTGAAGATGATTACTCAAAATTGTGCTATTCTAATTATCCCGCCAGTGAGCTTCTTCTCGAGCTCCTCAACCTTCAACCGCGGCTAATCTACGTTCCACTTTCCCGAGTGTGTGTGTGTGCCTTCCGCTCCATCCCGAATGCATCCATGTTACCCGCCCGGGTCTTGAGTCCCAAAAACACACTGCCCTCTGTGTGTCCGCGGTTCGGATCATCCCGGCTGGATTGGTGTGCTTTTTCCGCCACCCTTCTTCTTCCCTTCTACCTCCATTTTCCGTGCCGCAATTGCTGTGAATTAAGCGCGCGCCGGAAAATTGAGCTCACAACAATCAACACGAATGCGAGCCGGGTTTCATGAATGTGTTCGCTTTCCCATCATACGCTAATCACTCCCGCACGGGAAGAGATGCAGATTTTCCGTTCCTGTGGCTGTTCAGCGAGTTTCATTCACCACCCGGCTTGTCTTGGCTTTGTTGTCCAGCCAAAAAACACAAAAAACCAGAAGCTACTGGTCAGCGAAAAACCCCCCTCAAATTTAGCGCAGCAATAACAACGCCACCGGTTTGCTCAGCATGAAAGCAGAAATTAAATGACAGTGAGCGCCAAACGGCAGGAGATTTCGGGCCGGCATTAAGTGGCCGGCATAATTGGATGCGTGTGAATTTTCCCCCGTCGCATCGAGCGAATGACTTTTACCGAACATAATAAGCCCGCTCGTTTTGGTGCACATCCTCGCGTATGCAAAAGGTCAAAAGGTTAATCAGCTACCTTCGGTAGCCCCTTTTGTCGCTACTGAATGTGTGCGTTGGTTTTTGAAAAGAACTGCATAATTTGGCGACCATTTCTGTTACATCATTTTGGACCCGACGTTGCTCGGCGAGAATAATGGAAGAAGGAGAAAAATTGGCCTCCAGGCGTTTCGAAGATGAATTTGGTGGATTTTTCCACCCCACAATGGCTTTCGGTTCGATTTTGAATGATGACTCTTAGCTTTCGGCCACAACAGTTTCTCCTTCTCTGACTGCAATTAAGGGTCTCAATCAGAGTTTCTCTTTTTAAAGTCGCCCGGGAGAACGGTTCAGGCGTGATAAATGTATCGTTAAAAATGTGTTCATGTCTGGCAAAAGGAGCTGGTGCCGCTTCGAACTTTTACGGCAGAACCGTATTCAACGTAGCTCCCGAAAAATCGGCCAATTATTACTGCACCCAAAATGAGAACTCCAGCCACCGCTAGAGGCTAGAGGGCAGAAACGAACATACTTTTCGTGATGGTATCTTTGGAAGGGAGATGTATTTTTACAGCCACAGTGAGATGAAGGCTATCAAATCGGAACGAGCAATTTAAAGTTCGGTCCACGAGGCAGCCCTAGGCCAAAATGCAATCATTTCCAAAAAGTGAGTCTTTTAAGAGTTGGTTGCATCAAAAACAAATTCCAAACGAGTTGAGAAGATACACAACCTAATAATCTCAGCAGGCCTGGCAAAAAATGGAGCTAAATGCTTTCGTCCAGAATTCTTCCCCAGTCGCAATAGCGATCCTCAAGGGGCAAACAAATACACAGCAAGAGACTCCATCGATACGGTGCCCCGTAGCAACGAGGAACAAATTATAAGTCAAAGCAAATAGCGACCACTTCATCCAGCATCATCCTAGCAAACGCTGCGTCGTCTTGGCAGCTTGCTTTGCATTCGGTGGCTTTTCCCCTCCATCTGTGCCGTTCTGTTTTCCCATTTTGGATCCGTAGGCATCGCTCGGGACGATACTTTTCTTTCTTCCTTCTTAGCGAACCGTGCTTCGTGCAAACGAACCACAGCGCGCCCTAAGAAAACTTTAAGGTTCGTCGCCGTGCGCTGCGTTGAAGTCCATTGATTCTGTGGTCGTTCGCAGCCAACTGCGATGGCGCAGGAGAGCAACAGCAGGAATGAAAAACCGTTGAACAAAACGCCCTTTGCCCGCGAGCTCGACTTCATCGGCTGCTCCCGGTCGGTTTGGCTGCCGACTCCTGGAACACTGGGCTGAAAGCAAGTGCATGGCATCGCCCGTCATGTGCAACCGATGCCCCGATGTGTGTGTGTGTTTGTGTTTGTGTACCAATAACAGCACGGGGACTGCACTTGCCCCTGCACGAAAGGTGGTTTGTCTTCTCGCCGGTTCTTTACACCGTTCCGTCCTTTCGTACAGTGGTCCTTCTGATTCTTGGCTTTCCAGGGAAACCGGGTTCGCTTCACCCCGAGGGGTTTCAATATTATTTTAATGATCCGCAGCGCGTACGCAGAGGAGCAGCAGCACGTCACGCAAACATAGCAAGCCACTTAAAAGCGACGAACGATGGAGAATAAAAAGAAAACCTACACAAACATTCCGCCCCGAGCCTCGGCCACAATTCTGGCCGCGTCTCGAGTGCATTAATGCACTGCATCAAAGTGAGAAAAACAAAAACACCACCAGAGTGAGAATGCAAACGCATCGCGGTGTTCTGAAGCGCAGAATGCACACATCGGTGGCAATGGAACACACTTTTCCGCGCCATTTATTTGCAGTTCCGTACTCTTCTTGGGTGCTTGCTGGTATGTTTATAATCAGTTGATTCCTCTTTTCGAGATTATGGCCGGGAGAAACGTTGACAACGGACAAAGTGTTTCAAGATCAACGCAAAGCAAGTTCCTGTAGTTCTTTAACATTTTCCTACCGCCATCGAGATGAGACTCCAGACTCCGAGGGGTGATGTTTTCACACATTCTAGAAGCAGTGTCCGGGAAAACACTCGCGCCATAGGGAACCATTCCTCCTTTCTGCACGGTAGCAATGGAAACAATTCGTTGTTTCTTCCGGCTGCGTTTGTTCTCGCGCATGAAATCCGTGCACTCCGTCGGCTTACATTTATTACAATCCGTCGGTCCCTGGAGGGGCTGCGAGCTGCGTGCGTAACGATTACAAATTGCCTCTAACGAAGTCAGCGATTACTTCATGCGCAGCAGCGTGCGAGTAAGTTTCCCTGCTTTCCCACACACAAGTGCAATGCAGCGGGAGGGAAAACGTTGTTAAACTCATTCCCGCATACACCTGTTGGACGTCCCCTTTATCGCTCGCTGCGCTCATTTTCCTCCCCAAAGACGCGTTTTTATTGTGTTTCATGTTCTACCACAAAGCAGGTTCCAGAACGGAAAGAACACCCATCCCCTCACACACAGTACCGGGACCATGTGTCCGGTTATAAGCCTTGTCGACGGAAGAAAAATGCTTTTTCATCCAATCTGATTACTATGGCTGGTGGGATGAAAAACGAACCCTTTTTCTCATTCCTCGACTCGGTTTGGTGCTTTTAATCGAACGTTATCTTTGAACAAATTTGCTTTATGTTTATTAATTCGTTGTGAAACGAGCAAATGATTTGTTGAGCTTGATAAAATAACATTGAAAAACACATGTGAATGCATTCTAAATTATGTATGTTTGTTTTCCAATGTTTAAGAGTTTAGTCCTGATTTCATTCGAAACCGCAACGAAACCATTTCAAATATTGTCCTTTTTTGCAACAGGTTAATCAGGTTAAGGAAAATCGCCGTTTCGGCTAGAAATAACGCAAAAAAAAAATGCTCCCATTTCGAATTCCCAACACAATCTCTCATCCATCCATCATCCAGGCAACGGGAATCTCGCTGGTTTCGTTTCATATCATAAAGATCAATCAAGACAGCGCGCTGTGTTAGCGATTAGCGACTGGAGCTGGCCTAGCATAAAAATTCGCACCACTAATCATCCGGGCATAACGCGTGTCGTCACGAGATGACAAACAGGGAGAAGCGGGAGGCGAACACGCAGGAGCGTTGTATATGACCTCCATAAAATGGCAAAACCTGGGGCTTTCGTCTCACGCATACGAAATGTTTCGTTCGAGTTTGAAATAGTTTTACATCCCGCGAGTATTTCACGTTCATAAAAACGCCCCAAACGGATGCGGCCAACGAGTCGCTCGTTCACGGTACGACTTTACAACCAGATGCTAGTGGCTTATGTGGTGGTGGTATTAGCGTTAAATAATCTGCCCGCTGGAAGGCTCTCGATACAACACCGCCGGGAGTGATACTTTACGGTTCTGGCCAGTAACGTTCCCAACTGGTGGAGCCGATGGTGAAAAGCTGGAATGGGGAACAAGTTTCCTAATGCTCCGCTAGCTAACACACACACTCACACACACACACGGCGGGTCACATTTGGTGGGATAGGAGTTTGCTTCCATTTGCGGTGATTTACCGTAAGCTAGACGCGCGCATGTACGTACGAATCGGTGCTGGCAGATCGGGATTAAGAGTGTTTTCGCACTTCTTCTAGGCCGACACCGCACAACAATGATCCCATAACTTTCCTCCATTGGAGGAGCGAGCCTTGGGAATCGGAGAGATCGCCCGTGGAGCTCGAGTTAAGAGGTGCTGGCTCGATTGAACAAGAGGCCATCGTCATGAATTCTAGCGAAGGTAAATCCTCGGGCCGGGGGAAATGGAGTGGAGCGGGAACATCGGGTTCGGGTTGCGCGATCGGTTCGTGGCATGCAACACTCTTGCGCCCTGCGTGTGCCTGTTCCATTTCTTTTGCCTTCCGCCTTCCCCCTTCCTGCCTTCCGGTGGTAGAAGAATGTTTGGTTTTAAAAAGCCGATTAAATCTCCTGCCGGATTCGTCTTCGGGGGTGACAGGGATGAAGGAAAGTAGGAAAAAGCCGCCTCTAGCAGGAAGTGATATCTAGAGACATGCCACCCGATGAAGATACTCCGAAATGACAACGAAAAGAAACGGAGAAAAACCATAGGTTAGCGTTGAATTTCGTCGCTTGACCGAGCGTTGGAATCTTTCCATGCGGAACTTAACCGAAAATTGAAAACCGCTCTCTCTCTCTCTCACCCATGCGTCGGTTTTCGTTGATCACGCATCAAGGTTTTCCTATGTCGTGAGTCACCCGAAAGGTGGCGCCTGCACAATTGCGTTGGCCGCGGTTCGTATTTTCCATTGCTTGCGACACGCCAAACGTTGCTTTTATTTTCCCTTCCCTTTTCCTTGCCCATTTTCACAACCCCTAGCCGAACGTAGACAACTCCAGAGAGCGAGTTTCTTTGCCTTCTCCGATATGCGCCCAACGCCTTTCCCCCATCTATCCGGTCCTCCAAGCCACCAGAGATTGTTGGTTTGATTTATTTGTGCACGGAGTGCCTCGCAATATACTTCCTTCGTCAGCTGAGAAAAAAAAGAAAAACCGGTGTCTATTTCCTTCCCCCTCCCCCTCCCGACCGACCAATAATTCGCTGCGAGGGCTTTCCCTCTACTCCCTTTTTCCGTCTATTGCTCCAGCTCCAGAATCGTGCAACATGTGCTCGAATGGGTGATCAAATAAGTGTGTGAGTTGGGAAGGGAGAAACATGATCAACTCCCGGCCGGCCAGACGATCGAGCACCCCCTCGCCCTTCCTCCCTTTTTTCTTGACTCCCATACGGCGAACCCGATCCCATACGGCGTCCAATCCGTAGGCGACCATTAATCATAATCAACTAATACAACCATCGATGGCGCGTACGAACTTCATCTCGTGTGTGCTCAAATGTTGCCGTTCCACCACCCCCTTTCGACGGTTTGACTCGAAACCCTTCCCGGAGGGCGCGCTGGAGGCCATCATAATTCGCTTGCCTTTCGTTTTTAAGCTTCCTTTATGGAAGTCCCGGAGCCGGAGCCGTATTTAGGTCCACCGGATCTCCTGCATCTCGTAACGACGTTCGTTTGGTGAGCCATTACGGAAAAACGCGCGCGTGTGTGTGTGTTTGTGTATGTGGGTTTGGCTTTCGATTTTTTGTTTGTGCCCACAAAGCAAGGGGGAGCTTTTAAGAAGGCAGCGTGGTTTATGTAAATAAAAATTAAGTCACTACTTCCGAGTGCTTGTTTTGTCAACATTCGGAGACCAAGAAACAAACCTTTAAATTGTGTTTGAAAATAGGAAATAAAATAAGACTTTTAGACTGCCATGGACATGTGCTCCCACACATGCACATCTGATTTGCGTGTCGCTCCGTTCAATGAGTGGGCGATTTTGCAAGATCCTGTGCTGTTAATATGTGCACAACCGATTCCACCTTCAGCCAATAATAAGCATCGACATAAAAATTCACACGAACACACGCGTCCCGACTAGAGACTAGAGGTTGGCGGTTGGCGATCGTTTGCAATCGCCCGAGAATTGGTAGTCTCTATTGGTGGCAGGGGGAAAAAACAAAACATAACTCTCCAAGCCACCTTCTTTATGTTGAACGCAATCGGGTGCTGGAAGGGGCAAGAGGGCACGGTGGGGGAAAGGCAAAAATATAAAATCAAAACATCGAAAGCCCTGGCCTGGCTTGGACGATGGTGGTGGCGGCTTTGCTCTATGGCCTACGAGGATCGAACGAGAAACGAGTTTTCGAACGGATTGGAATGCTTTGAATTCGTACACACTTTGTCGAGCGAGCATCGGAAGAACATGCACACACCGGAGCACCTATACCAGTACGGAAACGTGCACAAGATGCGATCACAGGTTGGGGATTTGTGTTGCTCAAGATGCGTTGTTGATCTGTTGAAAATTGATACGGTGATCTTAAAGGATCGAGCTGAAAATAAGTATTTCTTCTACCAAAAAGGCTCAGAAGTTTACTCTTCCGAACTTTGGCGAACGATCAAGAATCTTCCCCCTGCAAAAACATCACTTCGAAAGAGCTTCCTTATCACAAAACCACGATTCCTTCAGACTGCAACGCCAATGCAACGGGAAACAATCTTTGGACGCACACGAACAACAACATGCGCAGCACACAACCAGACGCCGTTCGGATCGATGCACAACGACATCCACGAAGCCACGCTGGCGAATCGCTGGCGAGGAAAGGCGGGAATAACACTCTTTCTTGATCGTCAAAAAGCACGTTCATCGGCGCGACTTCTTCACGGCATCGTCGCAAGCTTCTCTTCTTCCTGTCTTCGCGATCAATTCGATCCCGGGGAACGCGGATGCGTTTCACCTGCGCCGTTGAAAACCACGAACACACGTGCGCACACACTGCACACCACCTTTCGTCGGTGGGACCTGTTTCATCTCTCGGCGTCGCCGGCTTTCCCGAGGACACAAACGCCGGAGAGGACGGTTGGTTTGAAAAGCGAAAGAGTGGGCACCATAAAACTTTACACACGCACACACGCGGACAAGCTGAAATTATGATCGTCCTGGAGATATCAAAATGCACACGCGATGCAGCGAAGGAGGAGCGATAACGAACAAAGTTTTAAAACTGACTCGCTACACTCGGTTAAATGTTATGTCATTCCGACCAACAGACACTCTGCCATTAGTTGTTGCTCCAAACTTCAAACCTATGGACTGAAAAGACTACCTTACTGAAACTAAACACGAGCAGGATGTTGGCTCGCGAAGCACTTGCTAAGATCCCCAACCGTCTACGATCGCGCCTCGAATTCAACTGAAGAGAGTGTCTTAGCTTGTACAAGAGATTCCCGTCGGTTTTCCACCGATCGCTCTCCTTCTCTTCTGATGGTGGATCGTTGTCTCAATCGAAGAAGAAGACCAACACAGAAAGAGAGAAACCGCTCGATCCCATTGATGGAGAGTTAAAGAGACGCAGAAGACTTGCAGCATAAGTCGCCAGTTATGTCGTCACAGATCAAAGCGATCTGTTGTTCAGAAGAGCATGAGACACAAACAAGCGAAGACTAAACAAAAAAGAATAGAGCAAGCGGTCCAGATGAAAACAGGAGTCCCGAAGGATTTGAAATGTACAAAAGGGACCCGCCAGCAAGCGGTGTTTAAATCGACCTTTTCGACTGTTGAGTCGGTGGCATTAGAATGCAATCAAACGGACCGGAACTGAGAGAGAAGGGTTCCCAGGAAAGAAAATTAAGGAAAAGGAACCGCGTCGATAGCGGACATCCGCAGCACTTGCTGTTCACGCCATCCGCGCCGCACTTGTTGCATACCACGGTAAGGTTCTAACCCCCTCTTTATTTTGAGTGGGGTCCCTAACTTCATCAATGGATCCCTTTTCGTTTTGTTTTGGTTCCAGCTCGTTGCTTCCGGTGGGAAAAGGGTGGGAAAAGTAGAGAACGGAAATGGAAGTTATTTCCCAATTCCATTGCCTTTTTCCCAAGGGTCAAACAAAATCGCAGTCCTAACAAACTCTTTCATAAATGTATTGTCCTACATTTATCCTTTTAAAGGGCTATGGCCTACATAAAAAAACATAAAATGACAATAGATGCAATACTGAAGGAAATGACAAAAAGAACCACATCAGCGAGTAGAATTGTGAAGGAAACTAACTTAGAAAGAGACCTAAATTAGATCCTTAAGAACGATCAAAGATTAGACGACAAAGATCGTCTCTCTGTGAACAATGCGGAGAGGAAACCATTCGGAATGAACGGAAAAAATAATTGAAATTACAAAATTCGAAACATCCGAACCGGACGAAAGCTGCTAGCGCCCTCTAGTGGTGCGTAGACCTAGCTAGCATACTAGCGCCCTCTAACGAGCCGTAGGCTCTAATTCCCGGTTCGAACCGGTTGGAAACGGGAACGCCGCGCTAGCGCCCTCTAGACGTCAGAGCTCGGTTTATTTTCAAATTGTGATTTTCAAATCAGCGGTTGGCATGCCTGACTAACTTCGCGGATCATCTCCGTGTCGGGCTGGACCTTAAATATCTCGATTTGATGATGTTTGCAACCAATTTGCAAAAAGTTTAAAACACAATCGACTCACAGGCGGTAGGAACAATTCACAGGCGGTAGGATTCGAAGAAGCAACAAGACCACAACACAACTGTTGCGGATAAGCGGATGGCAATGAAAAGTGGAGTGTTCCAGGCCGCAAAGTGTATAAGTAAATCCCAAACCTTCGTTTATGAAGCAACATCGTGATTGGAAGAAAACCAGCTGTAGTTTGGTCAGTAATAAAATTGCATTGATAACCGGAAGCATGGCGTTTAAAACACAAGGAGCTGACCACCCGTTGTGTTTGACATCTGATAAATTCCAACTTTCGATCATATCGAGCTACCGGAGAAGTCACTTTTAAAAGGCTAACATGCGGCTTCAAGATTCCGTTTTTTAATGAACGAATCTGTGTATTTTTATGTGTCTGCCAAAAGCCTTCCGTGCACGAGACAACATCGTTATTCATCTGGATTCGCGTGCATTTGTTTGCACTTTCCCGGTCAAAGGTCTTTTTTCCCAAACTAAAACACGAAAGACACACACATGGTGTGCACACATTTTCCCATCCCATCTTCCTGGTGATGCTGCGTGCGATGGAGAGGAGAAATGTGGATAATAAAATCCGTGGGGATGAACGTCCGTCGCGCGATCCATTTCTCCAACTTTTGTCCAACGGAAACGGCGAGACAAACGACGACACGTTCGTTGCAAGTTGAGATTCCCTAATTGCGTTTACAACACAACTGTTGCGGATAAGCGGATGGCAAGGAAAAGTGAATGCTCCAGGCGGCGACCGCCAGTTTCGTGTCGTCAAGAGGTGCGCCAAATGTTTTAAAATGGTAATGAAGTTCCACATTAAACACATTCACCACACACTACACGCTCGGTGCGTACTTTGGTGGCTAATGATGAAATGGAAACGAACAAAACGAACCTCTCTCTGAACCAGACTGGCGCAATCATTGCAGAAACGATCGTTGTTGTGACTTTCGTCGTCGTCGTCGATGTTGTAGCTCCATGAGCCACGTGAGTAAGCAAACAACTACCATAAGAAAGTAGCTGAGCGAAGGAAGCAAGACAACACCTGCACCTGCGAAGCCGAAAAGGTGTCAATTTTTTCGCTACGCGCACACCCTCTCATCGCATCATCCATCGTACGGTTGGCTCAGCCAAATTGGTTAATTAATTATCGTCAATTCATTGTGTTGCTATTTTCTTTACCGGTTTAGCGAAAAAAAAAGTGGAAAAGACGCCTGCCAAGCGGGATCGATTTAGGAGGGGAAGGATCTCTAGGCAAGACTAGCATGAGTAGTTGATGAAACACAATGCGATCTTTTCCTATAAACATACACACGCTCGGTCGGGGATGGTGAGCAAGTGATGATTCGAAGAAACGTTCAGCGAACCATGATGAACGTTTAGTGAACGGGTTTTTTTTTTGGTTTTCGGTAAACTGTTTTCATCTTACCAGGTCGTAAATTCACGCGCAATGAAACACGCTTGAGAAAAAGTGACTCTCAAAGGCAAGTGTTAGGGACCCAGCGTCACAAGGTCGCTAAAGCAAACGTAGTTCGAATTATTATCGAATGCATCACTCGTTACTTTTTTTTTAAACTAAATTAGTACCACATGATTGTTATGTGATGCTTAGCAGATTGGCTTCCCTTCCGAAGTGCTGTTAAAACAGGAAATGGTTGTGTGTTTTCATGTGCCTTGTTTTTGCTTCATCTCGCTTCCCAGTGAGCGGTCGGTATTTTTTCCACCTTCTCCAATTATTTCAAAGCCTTCGCGTCGCCTCTTCCTCTTACGCTGCAGACTCGAGGAGTCCTTTTCATCTCCTTGATCAAGGGTTATGCTTATGTTTATGGCTGTCTGTTTGAACACCAGTTCAGAGAAATTCATCTCAATTCCGGTCGGCCGAGCACACGGCCGGCAACACGGCGTCGGCACCAGCAGCCGCACAAACATAACGAAAGAAGCACGAGCATCCACACACAAAAACCGAGCGACAAATAAACAAACCGAATAGTTCACAAAGCCCAGCTCGAACTCGAAAAAACTATAGAATCAACACTCTTCAACGGGAAAGCGGAGTGAGAATAACAACAACAGGAAGTTTGGTGCAATGTTTACTGCACCTCCCTGCATGAGGAATGCATTTTCCACTCCCGTTTCCCTGCTGCACCTGAATGCAGCTCGTGTTTGTATGAAAGGAAGCTGGTGAGAGGGAACTTTTTTGTTTTCATTTCTAGTACTGTTCTATTTCCTTGTCGAACACCATTTTCATCGGGATCTGTTTGGGGGGAAATTAGTCTGAAACCTTTGCAGCAAATGATGCGCTTTGGCGAGAAAGAACGTTCCAGTTTCCACCCTTCCCCACGAGCCAAATGTTTGTAATTCGGTGTGTGAGGCATATTATTATTTCGAATTCGCACATGTGGGGAATAGTTTTCCTGACGCGAGCTGCGGCTCATTTCCATGGTGTCTGATCCATTCCACGCCGACCGCATCCCTCCGCCCTTTCGGAGAGTGCAATGAAATGGAATGAAATGGAACTTGTTGGTGTCTGTTTCTCGTTGTGGCAATGGATTTTCCATTCAGTTACAAAAAAAACACAACCATCGTTTTCATATCCATTCGCAGCCATTCAGAATGGAACCGAGAATGAAAGGCCCCTTTCGTGCAGTTCTGAAAAGGGGCGAAACACTTCTTCTTCATGAGGACGTGCATTTATTTGCCCTTTCACCGTCGCCCTCGCGCCTTCGCGCTGTCTCCCGCCAACCATTCGAACACTGACTATTTAATGTTTAGACTCGCTGGTTGCACTTTGCACCGATGTGCAGCAGAATGCAACTGGTATTCTCTGGCCACGCATGCACACACACACATACGTCCACCAACCTGCGTCGGTCGATCGGAGCTCGCGATATGATATGGAACGAAGCATAACGTTATGCTACACTGAACGCACATGGTTTCATGCAACGCCTTCTTTCCTCTCGTTCACGTTCGGTTCAATCCCTTCGGCTGAAACTGTGTACGTTGCTCGCCAACAAGTCCTGGTCCTCCTTTTGCGTAGAAGAACAATTTTCTTCGAATTCTCAAGCATCTTCTATTTCGTTGGGAAAAAGAAACGACGCTTGAAGCACTTTCTTTTTTCCTACCCCGAAAATCACCCCCTGTGAATCATGCACTCCGAAAGGCACTCGAGCGTTGTTCCGGCCGAGCAAAGAATCTCCTCACTTGCCCTTTAAAGGTAATGCCTTCGGAAAAGCACGTCGGTCCTTCATTGCGGGGGAAAAATTCAGAGTTTATGCTAATGGCAACGGTCTGTGGTGTAAGGAAATAGAATCCATAACGCTCACTCGATGTGAAGTTCATTCGATTCAGTTCGACGGTTGTTAATTGAGAGTGGAAAACGTAGTGCCTTTCCGATGCAGAACACAACTGAGGTGAGTGCTCTTTATCAATACAAAACAGATTCTTTCTTATTTCTATGTTACTTATGTAGGACAAGAAGGCACTGTTGTAGTGACAATACGGTACTCCTTTGTCGCGCAGAATCACCACCATAAGAACAGGCAACCAAGGAAAACTAAAGTATGCAAGCATTCCCAAAACAAAAAACTCTCCACTACGAAAATACGGAAACATTGTTCGAACCGAAGTCTCTCCCTAGTTTTCCATTTTTCTTTCGGTTTTCCACCGTGTCCCCCTTATTCGTATTTCCGATGATAATCTTCAGCAGAATGAATTGGAAATTTACACAATACCCATCGGATTCACCACCACACCAGAAACGCTGGCCAAAGGAAGAAGGCAGACGCCTAGACTGCGTTCCGGCTCCAGCTCCGGCACCGGCGTCCTTTATGTTCACGCCGACGTTTTCCGCAAAAAAACAAAAAACGTGTGATGCCCAGCGAAGGGTTTGACACGCGGGAAACCCGCGGGTTGCTGGCGGGACATATAATATCAACAACGGATCACACGCGGCGCTACTCAGTCGCCATGCCCTCTTGCCGTCACACATCAGCATGCGGGAAGAACTCGCGCTGAGAAGCTGCAAGAAACCCATCTACAATAAGGGAGGGGGTGGTGAACGGGAGAGGGTGCACTAAAGTGTGCACGACTTTGAGCAAGAAAACCTGCCCCCTTTTTGGAGTGGGCTGCGAAATGTTGCATTTTCTCGGATAAATCCCCGTAATACCTTTCGGTACGTTTTACGATCCCAGTTTGACTCCCAGTCCCAGCACGAGTTACATGCGATATCTTACGTGGAAAACGAACGTGGAGGGGTGGGTTTTTTGGCACAAGAGAGAATGACGGCGATTTAGCAATTTTGGAAATTGAACGTTCGCTTCGCACAAGACATCATATACCTCCTGCGCCGCCATTGCTCTTTGACGTGTGTAATTATTTCCCCACTGCTTGCTGATGCTGCTACCCGCTTTGGCCATTTTACACTTAACCCTTACGTGCTTAACTAGAAAGGAAACACACTTTTCCCGATTGGGTTCCGATTCCAAGCCATGGACGAGGGAATATTTTACTTGAGGCTTAAAACAGAAACTGAACTGTGAAAACATTTAAATGCATTGTAGAATCCCCAAAAGGTGGCTGAACCGTGAACGGATAAGAGAAGAAAGCGAACCGGGTAAGAAGGGACCGAAATTGCAATCCCTACCAACACCATCCTCCTCGCAATGGTCGTGCTTTACTACTGGCATGTTTGTTGCCGTTGATGCTGATAACTAAGCAGCACCACACACAAGTGGGCTAATGTGGTTTCCGTGTCTTTTTAGTCGGTGTTCGTTTTGGCCCTAAGGGTTCATTCATTTCTTTTTCGCTAGTTGTTGTTGTTGTACGCCGCTGGTTTCCTTTCTCTCCGGTGGAGCGTCTATGCTTAACCAGCAGCAGTGTTGGATAATTTTTACTTATTTCCTACAATCGCTTTTCGCCCGCCCGGGGGAGGAGGAGACGGTAAGATGACAGTGAAATATTGACGATGGGTTTGGACCGGAGGCAAGCAAAGGGTCGCTCTTTGCAAACGCGATGCAGAATAGAACGGAGAGTCAGGTGAAAGGAAAATCCCGGAAAACCACAAACCAAAGCATCACAACCGGTTCTGTATGTGTGTGTGTGTGAGTATAGAATGTTGCACTTTGGAACGAAGAGAACACCGCCGGGCGGAAGCGATGAAATGAATGAACTGCACCCGAATAAAGAAACAAAAGAAATAAAACCCACATCCCAACAAACTCTGGAAACCTCTCCAAAGCTTCCGGTGTGTCACGGACCGTGTTTGTCGCTTTGCCGGTCGCAAATCCACCCCACCAGGAGGGAGGAAAGGAAGCTGGTTTTTGTCGTATTTTATTTTGGAACTGGAAATTTATGTATTCCCTCGCTCGCTCGTTCATCATTCCGCATCATGCATCCTTTCTTGGCAAAGCGGAGATCAAAACAAAACATCTTAGAACACACAGCATCGGCTAACGGGACACCACGTCGTGGTTTCCTCTATTTCCATACGAAATCAATCCATTAAATGTAAATCGGAAAGTTAAACACATCCGATCGTGTGGCGGTAAAACCGATGATGCGGAAAACAGAAACTCATCTCAAAACAAATCGAAACCGATCCGAGGTTCCTCGTTTTCCTTGGTCGATTTTTATGTTCTGGAGATGTTTCAATCCTAGCTTCGATTACATGTCATTTCAATTGAAGTAAATGCAACGCTATGCTCGAATAATTATTGAAAAGAATAAACAGAGAATTTTAAATTAATACAAATGAACGCTTATAATTCTCAAATGTTGATGGAAAAATCTTCCTTCTTGATAAACATGTCCTTCCGAAAATCAACCTCGAAACGCAAACAAAAACGGGACCGCGTGGCTTATCGCACATCTTGGTATGTGTACCGCGGGGTTGTAGTTTCCTGTTTACTCACCACCACGACTGCGAGGAACCGGCCAAATCTACTCGACAACCCACGGCAAGCTCCGATCCTAGGGTATGGTAACAGACGCACAAAGAGAATCCACCGGTCGAAGGGATAGGACACGACACTCCGTACGTAAAGTGGAAAATGAATGAAATGAACACCTTTTCCCTGGTGGCGGCAGATGGCTTGGACGCGTGCGAACGACCCGGGGGTGGAAAATCCATGCCAAAAAAAAAAAAACAAGGAACGAAGCGAGACGAGCGCACGCGCACAACTCCGGGAAGCACTTGAGAATCGGAGTGCCCTTTCGAACCCTCGTCGCTCGTAGAAGCTGCCGAAATCGAGCGTCTGCGTCTCCTGGGGAAATTCCGATTACGAATTTTCTTCCTCCCGGCACGAGGGTAAGCAACATCCCACGGAAGCAACATCCTGTCGCTACATCGAAACAAACAAATCCCGAACTCCCCCATCTGGAGTTCGGTGCTGTTCGCAAGTCCCCCTCTTTGGTTTCGCATACTCTCTTGCGTAGGGAAACGTGCGATTCCACGCGGGCAAGGGTCGTTTTGGGAAAATGGAAGAATCGTTTACGATTAAAAACATAGCCCCATCCCTCCCAAACGAACCTCCTGGCAGTTTCCTTCTAAACCGAAGTATTTTTTCCAATTCATTCGCGTTCCATGAAGCGAACTCCAGTGTGCCATTGGAACTGTTTTGAACTGCCGGACAAATGTTGCTCCAAATTTCGGTATTCGGCTTCAAAGGGACGCACAGGATACAGATCCCTTTTTCGCCCGGCCAGTAAAAGTATTCCCCAACTCCGGGAATATCTCTCCCCTCTTTCCGTTAATCACCTTTTATGGCCGGCCGGAGGGTGTTGGTAGGACCGTTTTTCCTCCTCCACCGTCACAAGTTTGTGCCGACGGCTATGTGTCATCGGATGATTGGCCTGAACCAGAGGGGGGTGGGGGGAGGAGATCCGACCGGCGGTGGCTTCAATAAATTGGGAAAGGTTTGGAAAGCCACAGAAGGAGACGAAGCGGCTATCGGTGCGCTTCACTCACACGCGGACCATTTGGCCTTCGGATGGTAAACATGGTTACTACTGTGCGTGGTGCGAGGGTGGACTTTATGGCCCAACACCATGAAGGGCCCCGTTTGGAAAATTAAATTTTAAACAGTATGTCGTGTGGAATTAACCTGAGTTGTGTAAACAAGTCAACCGGTTACGGCACAGAACGAGATAAAACGCCTGTTTGCATAAATTAAATGAACATTTTTACTGTGAGTTTTGTTTTAGAGATTTAAAGTCGAATATTCTTTAGAAACAACGAAATATGAATTTTTTGAAAGTTTGCCTACATCAAATTAATACTTCTTAGATCTAGTGCTACCGTTTTATGTTACCTTCCATTGAATCCTACCCCGAAAGATAAAGATCAACCATTCTTCATGTGAAACTCATAAGGCTTTGAACGTCAAGAGTCTTTGCTATTTGAAGCACCGTGCTTTTCTGTTCTGGTCTAGAAGAACTCATTCATTTGCCATTATTTTCCAAGCAAAGTCAAAAATATTAAAGCATTGAATTGAAGTTCGTTGTTTTACCTGCTAATCATAGATGTACGCCACCCAAGAAGCCGAGCGAAAAATGAAACCTCAACATTAAAAGCGAAAGAATTGGAATGGTTTACGTTCCTTCCCTTTGCCTCCTCTCAGCACTCAGTATTATTTTCTATGAATGGCGCGGGAAAATTTATAGCACCTCTTCCAGCGCCATGTTGTGCCCCGCGGTATTGGCGAAGCTCGTCGTCGACGCTCGAACGCGGAGGGTGAAATAAATAAAGAAAACCTTCTCGCTGTCTAATTAAAAAACATTGTTGTTCTGACCCGCCCAAGAAAGTCGGACGGAAGATTCGAAGTGACGAAAAGTCGCCGGTTGGGGCAGCGACGACTAGTTCGACAGACGAACTGACGACCGCCACCCTAGATTTGTTGTTACCGGTGCGGCCCCATCTATTGGGAGCAGCGCACCCGGTGAGAAAATTGCCAGTTGCGGTTTCCGTTTTTTCCGATCCGAACACCCGAGAGAGGGGTTGGGTTTGCTTTGATTTTTGTTTGGCACTGTTTTGTCCATTGCTCTCATTGTGGCTGACCGCAACCGTACAATTGCTTTCCCGCGCGCCTGGGCTGGGGCTTCTTTTTCTTTTCCTCTTACTCCATTTCCCACACCACCTACTTCAGCGGGAGGGACGCCACGCAGCACGCAGCTTCAGAAAACGTTCCGAACTCGAAACCGAAACCTCGGCAATAAGAGGACAAAGTGAGCTCCAGCTCGGACTCGTAGCAGGGATTGACGCCAACTGCATTGGTGGAGAGGTCGGGAGTAACGGATGGCCGACACTCTTCAGCGTCGGTGCGTTTCCTGAGAAGCGGTCGGAAAAGTTGTGCACGTTCGCCTTTTCGCCGTTTGTGAAGCGTTTGTGTGACCCTTGGATGCGTTAAAGAGCGACGGGGCAAAAGAGGGAGGGGGGGGGGGGGGGGGGGCTGGAGCAGGATGTGGCATTTAACATTCCAAACTCCACACTCCGGAGGTAGTTAAGATTCGAAAAATTAACGCATTGGACGAGCGAAATGGACGAGCACAAGCTTAACGAGTCCAAATGGGGTAGTTTTTCCATCCCTTTTGTGAGCGGGCAAAGTCCCAGCACCGAGCCATTGGACGTTATGTTGGTTGTTCATAAACGTTGCAAAGAGTTTGATTCGACCAAGGTGAGGCCCAACAGCGAGGTGAGTAGTTTCGACGGGATATAATCGCACCCATTCTTTGGGAGCATTTTGCGATCACTTTTGCGCCTGGAAAGTCCTTGGAGTTCCCTGGAAAGGCAACCCCCAAGGCGCCCCAAGATTGGAGAAGAATGTGCGAGCATTTATGCGCCGGCCCGGGCCCGACTTCGTCATCCGTCCCCCGGTGCCCTGCGCGCCAAACCGTTCGTTTATCCATCTCTCCGTTATAAACTCCGCGCCCTCGGCTTGATCGACGGTCGTCTGTTTTTTTTTTTGCTTGGTACATTTTGTATTTTATATTTCTCCCATGTCCAACCCGGTTGTTTCCGCTTTTTTGCACTCACACACACACCCCCCTTCGATCACCGCTGAGAGGGGAGTTTTCAAAGTTTTCGGAGAAGAAGGAGGCGGACGGATGGATGCGACTCCACAAAGGAGCGCGCGCCAGTTTTTGAAGAAAATCAGGCCGCATTCGCCTCGCCCTCGTCTAGCGTTCGACGAGGGAGGGCGCGGGGGCAGCAGATCGAAGGCATTTTAAGGGAGTGATAGGAAAAGGGAAGCCCTGCTTGAGTGAAGAAAACGGAAAGAAACTGAAAGACGAATGAAACGCATCAACGCATCGACGTGCGCGCATTACTTCTTACGAGAGAAGTATAAAGAGGGTGGAGATGAAAAGATGCGCGTGGTGGAAAGGGGGTGGTGGTGGTGGTGTTTCATCACGTATTTTCCCTGGCGCAAACAGCTTCAGGCCCGCCCTGCCCGAAGACAGGAATGCTTTGGACGCAGGACAAAACACATTCGAGGAAATAATAATTGTAATTGCTTTGACCCGCGAGTGAGCAACGACTTTTCGTCCAATCAATTTTCCACTCGACTTGATGCGTCTCCTTTACTTTTCCCCTAAAATGTGAACCACAACGTCGTCAACGTTGAGCAGGGAATAGCTTGTTATATTCAGTTTAAACAAAACTCCATAAGCTGTGTACGTTTCATCAACTTCCAAATCAAATACTTTGCAGCTTATAAACGATTGATAGTTAAGTGTGATACCAATTCGAAAGGTATGATCATCTTAGCCATCGCAGCAAAAGGAACCGGTGTTAAATGCAATGAATTACTACCTCTAATTACATTACACTCTTCCGCCGATCTTTGGGATTCTCACTCGCCGCCCAGCGGATTGTCTGGGAAGTCGAAAAAATTGTTCCACCTCGCTTGTGATGTGCGCATGTTATCCGACAAACCCTACCCCCTTTGATGACTTGTTGTTGTTCGACAACCGGACATGTCAGCCTCGTCGAAGAGCGTACGACTTGTCTTATTCAGACGTACCGGGCATGTTCGACCGTGCAAGGCAAAAATTGAGGACAAGCCAATTCCTTGGCGAACAGAAAAAAAAGGTAAAATTCACCAAAATCAGACGAATTAAGGCAATTCTCTTCGCGCAGCGCAATTTCTCCACACGATGCACGAAGATTAACGTAGCGCTTAAGTTGTTGCGCGAGATTCCGCGTGTCGAATGCGAATGGTTTCTTGTGCTTCTTGCCGTGTGTGTGTGTGTGTGTATTCCGTGGTATTTTTGTGGCAATTTGTATCCCTCCTCTCACACTTGGGGTGGACACTTTTCGCTGTGGGAACGCGATCCCTCTCCCGAGGGCAGGGAAGGAATTCGTGTGCCTGAAGGCTGGCTATCGTATTTTTCCAACCATGCAGAACCTTTCCTTGAGCCTCTCCATTTCCTCCTTTCCGTTCCGTGGGCCGCGGTCAAAGAAATTAATTCTTTCCACAGACCTCGTCTCCATTCATCCGTAAATGATTGCTGCAGCGGGGAAAATTGTGCGTCTTCAATTCGCCATGCAGACGGGTCGAGTTCGAAGAGAAGTCGTGCTTTACGTCCCTGGAACAAGTACCAGACACACACGGGGGGCGGTTGGGGTGGAGGGTTGGGAAGTAATACGATTTTCATGCACGACTTTTTTTTTCTACTGCACAGCTATTTAAACGCCCATGTCCATCCCCAAGACGAGCTCCTACGCCGCGACTCGAGATCGCAAGGCTCCCGTGGTTCTAGCTTCAATTCGAATCGTACTCTCGTAGACGAACGTCGAACGCACCGAGACCGAGAGGACGCTTCTTCCACCTACCACCTTTTCTTTGGGAAGATATGACGAAAATTATCATTCATCATAGCACGGTTGGGAGCTTAAAGAGCCGGCGAGGACGCCACCAAACGGCGGCCACGATCGAAAGAATCGGGGAAAGATCGCAGCATCATTTGCCCGCAGAAAGCCTGTTATTACGGTAGCCTTACCCGGTCTACCGTACTCCTTTTCGGAACCCACCCCTTCATGCGTTCTTACTTTTGCGCCGTCAGAATAATAATCACAAGTAACAACGGCAAGCGTCAATCACGGCTCAATTCGAAGCCCGGCCACGAGAAACCGTTTTTCGCGCAGGATCGCGGTTGAGGGGCAGGGGATGACGGGCGTGATCGTTGCTGCCAAAGGAATGATGTTCTCGACCCGACGCGGCACGAGCAGCATAAATTGATGCTTATCGACATACACTGGACCACTGGTGTGTCTTTTTCTTTCCTACCAGAGACGAAGAACTCCCAACATCAGAAATAAGAACACGGTGTGTCAGAAGAAGAAAAACAAGGAACAAATTTCCTTAAAGTCTTTTAAGTTAGGGGAAAAACAAGCATCTTACGTTGGGAAAAGTAAACACGCAAGGTTCGGAAGCGCGACCATTCGCATGCCACCTTAAATTGAGGTTCGCTAGATCGCTAGATTCGACAGGTAATTTGTTCAAAGAGGCTCATCAAAGCGGTTCCTTCTAATTGCATCCTTATTGTGGCCTCAAAATCTTACACCAACCAAAGGCCCTATATCTCTTGGAAGTAGCCGTTTTGTGTCGAAAGCCAACATCGATCCCAGACCGAGTGATGTTAGCTCATTGTTCATTGTACAGTTTTTGGGTTGAATCGATAAATAACCTTTCGAAAAGCCCGCTTCCTTTCACAATGAATGGCGGCGTATTGTTTCTCCGCCGGCGGTTTTGGGAAAGGTGTGTCGGTCGAGAAGAGGTGTGAAAAGCGTGTTTTCCCAAACATAAATTTTGTTAGCGCCATTTAGCAAAGAGTCGCGCTGGTGATTTGTAGGAGAACTCGAAACTCGAGTCGTTTGATTTGTTGTTTATATTTCTATTAATAAATGGGAAAACATAAAGTTTCTCTATACACGCTGACTTGAAATCGAATAAAAGATGGCGCAGCGGCAAGGACCTCCCACAAAGCTAATTTTTCATCACCGGAAAATGTTTTTACTGATATCCGGATGTTTGGCTTCCAGGCTCTCCCTCCCTCTCCCTATCAAGTCTCCCAAGTTATAGGGGTTTTGCTTCACCATTAAAATGACTCATCCGGTTGGTCCGTGGTCGTAAAGTCCAGCATTAATTACCTATTGATAGTCTCCTCTTGCGAGAAAATTGAAACATTAACGCACTAATGATGCCCCCATCGGCCGACGGAAAAAAAAACCCAACCAAAATTATCATCCGTAGCCGAACGACGAACGCCAGAGACCGGAGCATCCAAATACGGATGCCCAATACGCCCATTCTCTCACCCCGCTCGGTGGAGGGACTCCGAAAGGGGACTTCTTGTTGGCGGGAGGGACCACACTTGCCGCGGAAAAGATGTTCCGGCGCCTCGCGCGTTATTAATTGCCGGTGCGCGCCCGTTGTTTATCGTTTATCGTACCCCATTTGCGAGACACCTGCCGCGACCACAAGAGAGGTCTGAGTCCAGGTCCCGTATCTCATAGGATATTTTGGGGAAAATCGCTCTGGAAGCAGCCACCGGCAGGGTAAACATTTCATTTCTCTCGCCACCCCAGACATCGCCCAGGCAGAGGCTTTATCTTCGCAGAAGTTGTAGCCTTTTGTAGCCCCAGCAATTTTGTGCTCGGTTCCGCCTCGAAAACACATCCCGCCACCTTCGGAAAACCGTTGACCGTCTTCCTGGGTGGTGGTTTGTGTCGTCGTGGTCGTCGTCGTCGCGGTTGTGCGTCCAAGAATTATCGGCATCCTTCCCACAGACCTTCGTGACTTTTTTTTTGTCATGCATTCCAGGCCACTAATGAAATCTGATCGGCCATGAAATCTGATTCCCAACCCGCTCCGAACCGATCCGAAGGGCACACGAGTAACGTTGAGCGGCTGATTTTACGATCAGATTGACAGAAACAATATTTATGGCAACGCAATGGCAAAGAATGTGGAGAAATCAGGAAGGATTAAATGCATATACACACCAAAAAGATAATAATTATTAGTGGCTTGTGATAATGAATACACGTTGAAAGATTATGTGCTTTCTCACATTGATTGCGGTACAAATCGGTACCGAATCGGTTTCGCTTACGTTTCCTGGTGCTGCATCCATTTTCAAGCGTAAGCCAAAACAACCAAAACTCGACTTAACTGCGAGACGTTAAATTTTATTTATGTCCCGTTGAATGTTTGATTTTATTCTGGGCAGGTTGACAAAGGGAAAGATTAACTAATTTGTAAGAGCAGTTATATACAAATAAAATGGAATTTAAATTCCATTGGGTATTAGAGAGATATCGACAGGAAACGTTACCATACGAGGATGTAGGTTGTATTGATGTGAAACCGGAACTAACTTACACCTTTTAAAGTTTCAAAACCCTGTTTGACAATGTTGATGAAGAAAAGACAGCGGATAAAAACCAGCATAAGTGGCATTGAATATTAAAGACGTTTTTTACTGCAGAAAATGTATCCATAACAACAACTTCTTTGCAAAACACCAATTACGGATGCTGCCAGTGGAATGATGGTTTAACTTGACGCGAAACCTGCCCGGACACTCGTTACTTTAATTCTCTCGTCATCATTACCGCAACGAGGGTAAACGATCGAAACGAGGCGTTCAACGCCTTCCGTCTCTGAGGAGCAGGAGTCAGCTCTTGTTTCTTTTTACTTACAGCATGCGTCCAAACAGCGGTAAAACACTCCGTCAACACGAGGCACAAGGACAGCAGTGTTTCGTTGCCTTCCGATCATTTCACGGTGACAAAACAATGCAGAAACAGAAGCAACTACTCATCGGCTGCCGCCGTTCGGCGGAGTTGCGGCGGGGTGGAACTCCATAAAATTATATCTAAATCCCGCCCATCGCCTTCGGCCACCGTTGACGCAATCGTAAGTGTTCGAGACACTTGCGAGAGGAAGAAGAAGGGACAGGAAAAGAGGGCGCGAGAAGAAAACCATCTTACGATGCGGCCACCGCCCAACCTCACAACTCATGCTCATCAACGCACGCAAAGGAATTCCGCATCATTATTGCAATCGCAAAAGGAAACTGGACTTTGTAGGATCGCTGGTGTGTTTTTGTCTTTGTTTTGTAACCCGCCTTGAGCATTGTGGAAGCCCACCTTTTCCTCCACACAGTACTATTTGCCACTCGAGTGATTTATTTGCTCATTCGCTTACGATATGAGCGTTCGAAAAACCAAAGCTTACTATGTATAAGTATCTGAACTTACCTTTAGGTCTTTCTGCACCTCCGTGTTGAATCTCAGGAAAACAATTTTTGATTTTTCAATCAGCTCTGCTTCGATTACGTTAGAAGATTAATAGGTTCAACACTTTCCACCATGCTATATTTCACTAAACACTATGATTCTCTTTCATGTAGTAACACTCCACTTCTTGAACTTATTTTCCGTGACGTGCATTAAATAGTACACGTATTTCGAATATCACACACACAAAACTCACAAACCAGCACTCTTTAATACAATACATTTTTCGAGCGAAAGCCGCTTTATTCTAAAAAACACACTTTTATTCATTTGTAAACCACCGATCACAACGATTTAACACTGAACTCATCACTACGCACGATGCCAACGGGAACAAGATCACGATTCCGTGGATCGTCCTCCCGGGGGTCACTGCACTCGAGCTGACGGCACGAAGGATTTCGAGCTTCTTTTCTATTGAATTTCGTTTACCCCCAATCCGGGCGACCGCCTCCTGTGGAGAAGAACATTAAACGTAGCGTTAGAGATTTAGTTTACGAGCAGAAACGGTAGTTCGGGTGCATTCTTCACGCGAGAGGAAATGTAAGGTGCACTTTCGTTACTTCCTCCTGCCGCGATAAACATCAACTGCACACCCCATCGACTCGCTCACGCACTCCCTCTTCGATTCGAAGCAATGGCAGTGCAGGAAGGCACTGAAGATCCGGACCAGGAACGAATGCAGGAGGAACAGGTCACACATGCAGCGAAACCACCGGGCACCGGTTTTTCGGTATTCAAGTCTCGTTTCAGCCGCAACCGCGATGATTGACGATGCACACATGGGGTGGAACGAATGTCGACCTATGCGCTGACGATTGACGAGAAGGTAAGCGCGGGTAATTACACCGCCAAGAAGAAGCGACCGACCATGGGGACTGGAGGATGATAAAGCAATTTGGACCACTCGGGAGCAGGCGAGGAGTGGGTACTGTGGGGCAGGGGTCCGGTAATAATAATTACCGCCAAACGAATGATCATCATCTACTTCAAAAGGCCTAGGAGTGGAAGATTATCATTACGCCTAAAGACCGGTCCCGTGATGTAACGAACGAGGGTGCCATAAGTATTTGTTTCTTCTAGTTGCGTATTGGACTGAGTGAACCTTTTCCCCCAAAAACCCTGAGTGAACGTTTAGATCGTGTTTCCCAGAGGAGTGTTCCTTCCGTAAAGAAGCGAAAGAATATAGCAGCAGCAGGATGAAAACTCACTCCCGTTAAGGGGCAACATCGCGTGCAGAGTTAAACCTGCTCCCTCGCTGGCATTTAAGCTTGCCTCGCGGCAATGAAACAACCGACTTATGTGACAAAAAGTTGCCGGGCCTCGTCAACCCACGATCGATCGCACTCGTTTAATCGATTGCTCCTTCATCGAGCCGAAGCCTAGGAGAGGCGGGGAAGGGAGAGAGAGAGAGCAGGTGGAAGGCAAGAAAGGCAAGAAAGTCTTAAAGTCGTCGTGCGTGTGTCTGGCGACAAATGCCGGGTGCGAACGTGAAGTAACACACAACTACCATCACTTCTTGCTTGTTGCCCGGCTGCCGGACGACAACATCTTGAGCGACGACTTGGCTTTTCATGCGCGGGGAAAGGCCGGGCGCGGGGGGTTCTGTCAGGAGGAAGCCAAGGTCTTCGGGAGGAACGACGGCGGTGGACAGGTGCGGCGGAATCGGTCGACGCGATTCGTTGCGGTATTTCATAGTCCGGCCCCGTGTGTGTCGTGCTGCCGATCGTATGAAAGATCGAATTTTCCACAAACCATTCGCGTCGAGGGCTTTCTTGCGGGAAGCTTATGGGGCTGGTTCTCCTCCTTCTCCTCTCCACCAAACGCAGCCTTATGTGGTTCCCTCCGACTTGGCAAGCGTTTTTTTATACACTTTTTATAAGCCCGATCGATCGCTTTCTTCTCTTTCGTTCGCCATTATTGATCGGCTTTAGTTGTTTCAAGCCGTCTTCTTTCGGCATCCGAGATCAATCATCCGTCCAAAGACAAGACCACGGAACATCCAGTAACCCGGCACGGGATGAAGTAAAGTTTGGTTTCCCACCACCCGTCCGTCCCCTTTCGCCGGACGAGTGGTACCCTTTTTCTATCGATTTTGCTTCAATAAAATTCATCAATACTTGCTTCTTCACTTTGCCTTCCAGCTCGACCCTCGTGTGTGCGTGTGTCTGTGTTTCATCGTTACATCTAGGTAGGACTTTTTTTTCCCTTCAACTCTCCGTATTCCTTCCCTTTTCAATGGCCCTAGCAAGCATCTCAAACTTCCTTTTGCTACCCGCGAAGGAAAGCGATCGTGCTGGATCGTGGTTCCTTTTTTTTCTCTCCCATTTGCCTCTTTTCACTATGTTTTATTGCAGCGTTTAATTCATGAGCGATCATCATCATCATTGGGTTCGGCAGCCACCGAAGGCTTTCTCTGGCGGTAGAATCGAATCGGTAGCAAAACGCAGATGCGTCGGATGTATTTGAAACAACATAGCCACGAACGGGTTGTTACACTAGAAATAAAAGACATATGATGTATAAAAAAAATATATTTGGAGATATAGACTATATTAAGAGCGATGGGAGATTACTAAAATGCGACCAAAGAATAACAACATTTCAATAATCTGAAAATAACTGCCAGTTGCTTGAAATGTCTTTGAAATGTGATCGTGCTGTGTGGTGCGTAATCTTCTGCGTAATTGAGTAAACTTCTTAACAATATGTTCCCCCACCTCGCTAGAGAAACGAGAAAACTAAACACACGATACCTCCCACGTGTCCAGCACAACTTGCCAAACACTGGTTTGCTTATGGTTTGCTTATTATGGCCCGCAGCATACGACAAGTAGTGCGCAGTGTGTGTGCGTGTGTCTGTACGGCAAGAGATCAAGATCTGTTGCTGTCAATCTGTCACCTGGGGGTTGCTTTCAGCAGTAGGTTTTTGAAGAATCACCCTGTCTGCCTTTTGGATGGTGTAGGTTTTTCCTTCGATTGCCTCCAGTAAAACGTCCATACCGTAATTTTTAATGCATTTTTAGCTTTGCAAGCTTAAGGAGCCACATTTTCAAAGTGATCGGTGTGTCTACCGGCAAACGCTAAGCAACACACTCTCTCTCTCCCTCTGGAACGGCACAAGAAAAGGCTTGGATGAAATAATACTCCTTTGCCCCCCCCCCCCCCCCCCCCCCCCCCCCCCCCCCCCCCCGACCGGATCGGTTTGCGGTTTTTGCCTCCTTCCTTCTCCCGCCGGCGGTTTTTGCCGACAGCATTCGGCGATGATGAAGCGCATCGTCGCGCCGGCCGCATTTTCTCTCCCCAGCCTCCCCACCCCTGCCCTTTCCCAGTCAAGCCAAGATCACCGAACCGCGAACCGGTTGACGTTCGGCAGCGTTCCGGGGAGGGTTTGGAGAAAGAGATCTTCGGGAATGGAGCGAAACTCGATCGCAAACGACCATGCGCAAAAACGTAACACGTTGCTGCCGCTCCCACCCCTTCCCCGAGGGTGGGTGGCTTTGGGACAGCAAAAGGGTTTTCTGTGTATTCACCCTTGCACGTGAACGGACGTTGAAGGCCCGCCCGGACCTTTTGACGACTGGCTCTGGAGTCTGGAGAAGGCTTGTGCGCTTCAGTGTATGTGTTTTCTTCAAAATAAATCATGCTGCCATTGAGTACCGTATGTTGACTTTACGGACTATAATTAGATTATTATAACCGTGTATAAACGCGAGCGCCTGCTCGTTGTCTGCAAAACTTCGATAGACTTCGGCGGCACAGATTGTTGCGCGAGAAGAGAAGAACGAACGGGTTATTGATACGGTTCGACGATGGCCACCTTCATCCCTGGAGGAGGAGCGGGTAACAGGAGAGGTGGGCAATTTAATCGTGAGGGTGGTGAATGGTGAGTGTCTGTGTTTGTGTTTCCCCGCCCGAAGCCAGTAGGCAAAGCAACCACGTTTCCATCCAAGGAGGCCAGGCAGCCGGAGAAGAAAAGCAAGCAAGCGAGCAAGCAAGCAAGCAAGCATTTTCCGTTTTCGGACCGCAGCGCAAACGCCACCGCCAGGAAAGAGGTTCACTGATCGGTGAACTTTCCGTTTGATTTGGAATAATTTAGGGTTTCAGTTCAGTTCGGTCCGGTCCGGTTCTGCTTGCTTTGCTTTTCTACAACGCTTTTCTTCTAGCTCCCAGGTTCACAGATTCGGTTGTTTCGGTTGGTTGCGCGCGCGCGTTGAGGGGTGAGGCTTGAGCTACGGCTGGCCCGTGGACTATCCCGAGCATCAGATGTGCCTTTTCCATGTTTCAGCGCGCACGAGGCACCGTCCGATATGTCTCAATCAGCGAGCGGATAATTACCGTTGGCGAAAGAAGAGCTGGCTGTTTTTTTTTTGCTCGGGACACTTACTCCGTTAATCGAAGCTCAGTAAGTAAGAAACGAACCTTCCAAATCTCATACCGACATTCCTAGAAGAGCGACTGACCTCCGGTCGGTGGCTTTTTCTCGCTAGACTTACCGTTGAAGTCTTTCGATTCGCGCGCAGAATTCGTTGCGAAATTACAAACAATGGCGGGGGGATCTCAACGGTCATCTATTGAATACTTTCTCTTCAGCATTGTTGTCGTCATTTGTGGGCCTTATCGGTTAGCCTTAAACCTCTTCTCGGAGTGTTCATGAAAATCAACACGAAAGCCGAGCTATCACTAACAAATGGATGATCTTCATTGCGCCGCGTTTTCTATTTTTACCTGACCAGCCGACACTTTTGCAAACTTTTCCTTTTCAAGAGGATGTTTTTCATTTTCCTAGGGGTTCATGAAACTCAGCACACATACGAGTATACACACACACAGCCAGGCACGTCATCGCAGCACATCGATTCATAAATTGGCCTGGGATAATGGGCTAGAAATCGGTATCGGAAAGCGCGGGGGAAAATTGAATAAAATTGATCCAAAATCAATCGATTTCAAGGCATCGCCAAAAACCACTTCCTTGAGGAATATTTCCACTTTAGAGGGCGGAGGAAATAATGATTCTCTTCAGACCATTTCGGTAGCGTTTTCATTTGCTGTTCGGAAAAATCTCACTCCATCCACCCACCCACGCTTGCTTGCTTGCCGATGGTAATAAAAGGAAAATCCAACCACACACACGCACACACGCATAATTACTACACACAAGAGGCGGTTTTTGTTCGTCTTCTGGAAGCACACGGTCACCGCAAGATTTTTTGGGCAAATATTGACGCACCCACCCCTCGGCTATTCATGATGATAATGAGCCTCGGTAATTGAGCAACAATCATCACAGCTCTTCCCTTTTGCTCAGATCGCGCCGGTTCCCATTTGAAGCATCTCGATTTTTCTTCACGCACTTACGCTTCTGCCGTCAACACATCCACGAAACCGGAGGCACATGGAGGAAGACGTGAAGACAGGGTAGACGGTCTGCTCATGCGCATTATTTAATATCCATCCGCACTCATTTTATATCCATCGATCACAACATCTTCACGGCGCATCGGCAACATGGTAAAGGAAAGCGTTCGCAGCATCTTTTGATTGCGGTTGGAGGAGACGCCGTGATGACGCCGGTTCGTTGAGCAGATGCCACTGAATCTTTGTATTTTGCGTTTGTGTTTTTTTTATTACTTTGAGTACGAGCACACTTTCAGTTGTTGATTTCATCGTCTTCTCCGATGACCGATTGTGGACCGTTGACAACATGTTTTATGTGATGTCGGTACCGGGCTCTGGCTCGGTGGTGCGTAACACGAGGTCCGAAACACAACACAGCACGACGGAGGTATAGCACTAAAAAAAACCGCCACTGGCCTCAGGTGGGCTTTTTTCTGATTCATTTGTTGTTCAACCCTCAACGGCCAGAAAAACCTGCTCCTTCGCGAGACAAGGACAATCAACAACCGAGCCTCGATGGGGGGACAGGGGCGCAGCCCGGGGGGAGGCAGGGTGCTGCATCATGATGGAAACTGGACGCAAGAAACTGGATATTGGCATGATGAAATAATGCACGTAAAGCACACATACGTGAACGCACACAAGCACACACACGTGGTTAATGTGGCTTATTTCATTAGCAAGCAAATTAAAGCACAGTTCTCGACATAAGGTCTTGCACCTTTCCGAGACGACGTTGGTTAAGCTGACCGTAGAAGGACACAAGCACTCGCGCGTTTGTTAAACTAGGTACACTGTTGGCTCCTTGCGCAAACCTGCGCGCGATCAGCGCGAAACGAAAATGTCATCGAGCTGTGAGCTGCGTTTCTTCTTTTGTGTCCGGTGGGGAGGGTTTTTGGTCGACCGATCCACACCGAACAACCAGCTTCCGGAAGCTGCGACAAAACCCACGAAAACCCTCCAATGAAGAAAAAGCGGGGACGGAGGACGGAAACCGCATAAGCACACTCGATCGGGATAGTACACACTTGATCAAACCTTTTAGTTTGGGCGGCGCAAAGGGGAGCATAAACACACAAACACAGACATATGGGGGGAAAGCACAAATGTGAAAAAATTAAAAGAGTGTCGCCAACCGATCCTTGACTCGGGCCGTCTCGGAGGGGACAAGTAGCATTTTAAACAGAAGCAGGGAAGAAAGGAACACCTTAAAGACACACACAGCTTCGCAGGAGATGCGATTGAGATTGTGAAACACGAAAGAGGAATACAGGAAGACCGAGAACGTGATTTGGGAAAGCAAAAGAAGCAAAAAACTGCACACGCCACTTCTCCACGCCTGTCGCGAACTGAAGCGAAAGGGTTGAAGGGAGGAACAACGACAAAAAAAACACCAACAAACCTGTTGTGTGCTTCACGCGCGAATTTGTGACTTTCGCGAGAACACTTCGCGGAAATGCGCGTGCAACGTTTGAAGCGAAACGTCCAATTCGAACGAAGGCTGACACCAAACTGACTTGTGTTTATTGTTGTTTTTTCTCCGGATCTCTCACATCTCTCAGAGATTCATGAGCCCGCTCACGAACACATTCGCATTCCGTGCATGTGTTTTGCACCAACACATTCATTCCGTGTACGCACACGAAACGGGAAAATAAGTCTTTACTAGTGTTGTATAATTCCGATTCAGATTCATGAATCGGAATGATTCTTTGTGTTTTAGATATTCATGAATCTTCGGATAAGAGATTCCCAAAGCTGAGGAAAAATGATGGTTCAAAAATGGGTTAAGGAACCCCCTGTTTTTGGTCGCATAATCTACGCCAACGGAAGAATCGTGGAGATTCGTGACAGATCCATGAAAGATTCATGAAGATTCATTAAGGCTTCGAAAGATTCATTAAGTTTTGAAGATTCGAATCCCGAAAGATTCATGGATCCATTTGAATGAATCTTAGGAAAAAGAGTCCTATGAATCAATCTCGCCAAAAGATTCATTAAGCACAACTCTAGTCTTTACCGGTTGTATCGGCTAAAGGTCATTCTCTCACGGGAACTCGATTTTGGGAGAGGATTTCAAGGAAGGCTGTCAGTTCAAAACAAATTCAAACCGCCGTTGCACAAAAATAATTACCCAACTGTTGTTGTTACTATTTAAACGTATAGTAAATAAGATAAGGGCAGATTCTCTAGTGCCATACAATGCTTACAATTATCGCCCCCCCCATATCGACTGGACGAATGCAAAACGTGTGCCAACGGGATCATTGTTCTTGGTGCAAAAAAAATCGAAAACAATTCATCCGTTGCATGCTTCACATGCATCTGCAGCTGCTCCTATCGCGCAATGCAACCATACCTTCTTTAATCGCATCGTTTGCAACAGAACCCGTACTCCTCATCATTTTTCTTCCTGCCCGCTTTGCCCCGTCCATTCGATGGCAAATGCTGTCAGGAAGGCAAACAAACACCGATGGAATCGAATGCGATGATAGCAGGGACCGAAAGCAGTAGTGGGTCAAGATTGCACTGTCCGGGCAATCAAATGGACGTCCGTTCGGTCGGTATTGCCCAAACACCGATTCGTTCGCGAGAGTTCAGTTCACTACACTGATCCGTGCACTGCAGGTAACCAGCTCCGGTGATCCGTTCTGGGTGTACCCAAGTTCTATTCTATCACCAGCGTGCTCAAACGTCTCCGGGATCAAAGGGGTTAAACGTCTGATCTCCAAAGGCGGGTCCGAACTGGAGATCTTTTCGCCTCCGCGCTGTTGGTAGTATTGTCGAGCTTTGGTCGGCAACAGGACCCACCTCGCCCATCACGATATCGTTCCATATCACTCAGAGGACGAACGCCGAAGGCTTCAACCACGTGCCGTCTCTTGTTGGAGCTTCGAAAAAAGTTTCCCGGGGCAACACTGGTTTAAACCCGATCACGACTAGAGTGCTCTTTGGACAGTAGTGAAACCATCGATTAAAAGCAAAATAAAGTGAGGAGCCCTACGATCGTGAACATTCCATCCCTAACGGAATCGTCGTGAGTGTTTGTGTGTGATTTTTACGCGGGTGGATTTTTGTGTGATATTTTTTGTGTACCTGTCCCCGGCCTATCTGTCCACGAGCAGATCGCCCTGTCCAGTAAGGTAAGATGTCTATGGTTTGGTCTCCATGCAACGTCCACCCTGTCCTTATTTTATTGCAAACTGCACGGCGTGCACTTTAACCTCTAGGCCTGGTGTGTAGTCGTACTGTAAGTCAGTGTTTGATTTAATTTCAATAAACTTTCTCCACGTTGATAATCTCTGAACTCTCCAAGTTGCACGCGGTCCCTGATAGCAGCAATTGAATGCATTCTTTCACCGAATGTGCGCCTGTGTGTAACTGATGAGAATTAAACCAAAAGAAACATTCTTTATCACAATTCCTCCGCTTTGAAATGACCGTGCGAAGCTCTGCTTGCAGGCAAAAATAGCATGATTGAAATGATTACGGCGGACAGCCGATTATTATTTATTGAAAGCTGCCTAATTTGTATGCCATGCAAATGTAGGAGTATCAAGTACCGGCTGCGAAGCCGCTTGTAGTAGTGTAGACAATTCTGACCGATTGGTAGCGAACGATGATGGCGATTTACTCCCCCGTCCAGGGCCCTTCCGTCGCCCTATGCTTGCATGAGAGAACTCTAACCTCGCTTATCATCAGTATATTGTACTGCAGGACCGATCGATACGATCACTTTCGGGTCGCTCGGTTGCCACTAGTTGTCGGAGTGCTCCGATCGGATCTGTGTGTCGTACGGGAGAGCGTCCTTTGGAACCGGCGACCACTGTGCAAGGGCGTGTAGAGCCTGGAACCTGGACCGATACCAGAGCCCAAGGTTCCAACCATGGGAAAAGCGAACGCAGTCAGTGCGGCAGACGAGCAGGTGAGTCGCGGAGGGCGGAAACAGAGCTTCGTTTCAATCTGATCGCTCCCGGCAGACATGTTTTGATTTGATGTTTGCCTCTGATAACACGTTGCCGCCTTAATACCACTTGTCCCTTCCGTCCTTTCCGATTGTAACCGCGACAGGAGATCGCCGAAGCGCGAGGTTCCACCCTTCCGGATATGCTGTACGATGTGTTGGCGCGGGCAGCGATTACTTCCATCGGGCAATTCGTGTACAAGCGCGTCGACAATCTGCTCTGGACGGTGGAGAAAACGGCTCGCTGGTCCCTGCCGCAGAATCCTCCGATCATGACGGAAAAGACGGCGGTCACCGAAAAGGTGGCGGCCGCCGCCGGAACCGAGGAAAGTGAAGACGCGGGAACAAACATTTCCGGTCCGCCACTGATACGGCCCCTGCCCTGGTTGCTCTTCCTCCCGGCGCTGATCGTACTGCGTCTGATCCGAACGGTTCTGTCGATGGGCGCGAGAGCGATCGGACGTGGTCCGGTGCTTCCGGCGACCATGGTGGGTTTTCTGCAAAACAAGCGACGAAAGCTACGCGCCCTGAAGTATCGCGGACAGCGACTGCAGCGTATCTCTCGGCTTGAGGTGTCCTCGGAGGAATCTCCACAGGGGATCGCTTCATCCTGGCTTCAGCGCATTATTCTGCCGCTAAAGATGGTCATCTGCACCCGGCCGTACCGGGCGACGGACCTCAACTCGGACGTGGCCCATGCCGTGGTGTTCCGTAAGGATCAGCCTTCGACTGCGGCACAAAAGCGATCCGTGGCCGTGTCGAAGAAGCGCAACCTGAACCAGCGTGAAGCCGAGAGCGACGAGGAGGGGGCCAGCGATGAAGATTCATTCGAAGATGCCGGATACAAGGAGCTGCTCGATAAGTACGCTAACGTTGACGATTCCAGTTTCAACGTAAGTCGAGCATAGGAAGAACCATCTCCCTAGTGGAACTTATTTCACATCTATCTCTTCCTTTTCTTCAGGTGGACGACATCTCATCGCCATCGGATGACTCCATCAGCTCGCAATCCGATGCTGATCCTTCGCCCAAGAAACCTACCCTCGAAGCGGACAAGAAGTTGAACGGAGGAAGCCAGCAGGCTGCGGTTGCACCGAAACCCGAGACTCTAAAGCGATCTGCAAGCGAACATAAGAATGGTATCGATGCGTCAGCGGGTGCTTCGAAGAATTCTACTAGCGCCAAATCGATCAATCCACCCATTCGGTCTCAATCGGCTGCTGACTTAGGTAAATCAGAAGTTCAACATCAATAGTAGAATATGTATTAATGCATTTTCTTTGATTGACATTGTAGAAAAGGGAAACAACGCGCAATCTTCAGCATCGGTCGGAACGGACGGCAATAGTAGTGCGGCTACCAGCAGCACTACGACGCCTTCAAAGAGTATCCCTAACCTAACAAGCTCGCCGGAAAACAATGAAAACAAACCGATCAATCACAACATCCCCGGGGTAGTGGCCGGCCCGCCCGTAAAGTCCCCTACTCCGACGTCACTGAAACCACTGGCCAAGCAATCGCCCACTATGAGCGACGTCCGGAACAGCTTCCAGCAGCAAAAACAAACCGCTTTTGCCACCAAAGCGTCACATTCTGGTGCAACGGCCCCACAACAGCAAATGAATCAACAACAGCAGCAACATATGACCAATGGCGGGAAAAGTCGCAACAAGAAACCATCAACGCAGTCTGCTGCTTGAAGGCTCGAACTAACGGCAAGAACTGATGCTGGGAGATCCTTATGCTGGTCATTCCTTTTTGGGGAGAATTCTTTCCACCGAATTCCCTACTCCTTCTTTACGTGGCGTTAATTTTCTTTTTTGTTTTGCAAGTGCCTTTTGGAAATGTGAATGCAATGGTGTGTTAGAATATCATGTGTACTATGTATCGTAAATGTTTCGGTAATGTTTAAAAAGGGTCTTCTTTACACGCTCGGGAGGCGCTTAGCCGATATCGTTATTGTTAATAAATTTGCCTTCAGTGCAGCAAGGTTTTATTCCGTTTCATATCAACTCTAGAAGTGTTACATTTTCTTCCCCCCCCCTTCCCCCTATGCGTCAAATTGTTTTACTTGTTTTTAAAACTTTTTTGTTGTCGTTCCCACCAACTAATTATACCCATCCGAAGCCGGAAGCCGGGAGCCGGGAGCGGGAAAGGATACTTTTAATTCATAGTAACGGTTTGCAGATTCCCCTGCAGATTCGACACTGCATTCTGGACAAGGGCAGTTACACGACTTCGGAGAGTCCGAGTGAGCTCACAGTGTGAGTGAGTGACGGAAAACCATTGCGCATGAAAACGGGCATCTTTCTTCATGTGCCATGCCGTGGATCACATGATTGTGTGCGAGAAACGGCATTGAATCGCGTAGTCCCGGAGCGAGCTTGACAGTACTTTTGTCAACTTTGGGCTGGAAAGTGTGCGGCCCCAGTGCGGACAGTCACGGTTCATCGCGCCACGATGAGGAAAATTTACAACATTTCACAACATTGGAGGCACGGCTTGATGTGATGTGAAACCGTATTCTGTGATTATGCTCCTTGTAAGGGTCGCTTGTGCGTGTACGTGGTTTTCCATTTTTAACAGGCGTGGTTAGCATTCCACAGTGCTTCAATTGTGTGAAACTGTGAAAGAAAAAGTGTACCACCCTTCCATCCATCCATTAGACGAGTGTCAACTAAAGCCAGTCGCTAAATCAATCGTTAAGTGGAGCTTCAATTTCACACCCTTTTGTGGATACAGCGTAGTAACGGTTCTATTGTGCCTTATTGCTCCGAAAAAATACCACGCGGATGTCTATCTATGTGATGGTGATTGTGTTAGTGGAAACATTATACGTTTAAGCATATACACGATAAGCAGCCCCAGTATGTTTGCCCTCAACCCTCTGCATTGCACGATGCACTCAACATTTTATCAATGAAATGCGAGCATAAGCAAAGGTGCTCATGCAAAAAAGTGCTTCCAATCGGTTCCAGACTTAACCCGTCAAATAATTCAATTTTCTTTCGATTTCGTGAGTATTTTAATTTCCGTACCTCATTCCTCAACTCAAGCCAACCGATGGAGCCACAATCAGCTCGGCTATTGCACTTTACGAAGCTTCACTGCACGTAGGTCATTTACTGCAGCGTGATAACGAGCCCCAGCGTAACGCTAGTAACGCTTCAGCGCGTGGTTTCGACGTCTCCCCGTGATAGCCACGCTGCCAGGCATTACTTGTTGGCATCCCCCAAACCGCAATCCCCAATCGATGCCCCTGAAGGGCGCCCTTCCGAGAGCTGAGAGTGTGTGAGTGAGTAGCGCGCACGCGTCCCGGCGCAACAACATGAAGTGCCAGAGGGTGAGGTGGGTCGAACAACACAAACAGAAAATACGCGAGAAGACTGCTGGGGAGGCTCAACATTGGGGCTTTTCGAACTTTACTTGAGGCCAATTTTACAGCACAGTTGTCATAGCAACGTTGTGAACTTAGCATGTGATGCTTCGTTGTTGTGCTTAACAGAATCATCACCATTGTTCACCGATCGCTTTGGGCGCTTCGATTATCAGAAAGACGCTAATACGCGAATCCGGTTTCGTACTACGCGACGCTGTCAAAACAATGGCAGGTGCGGTGAGTTCCAAGATCGCGCGAGAACAAAAGAAAACACACGCGAAACCGTGAGCGAAAAGCGCGATTCTCTTGAACCGCCGAGAGCCGAGTGTGTTCTTCAAACGGAAAACGCTTCGATGGTTTTAGTTGAGATCGAAACTGGGAACCGGATGGGACGCGCGTCAGTCCGCGAGCTTGTGTTTGGTTCAACCCCCCAAAACCACCACCTTCTCCTCTGTTTTCCCCCCGGCCGTAGGGGTAGGAAAGCACACAGACGCAAATTGTAAGTCACGGCGAAGCAATCATCTATGACCCTACGGTGAGCTTAAGCATTCCGTTTTACGTGGCACACGATTTTCGGTTGCATTAGTTCACGACTCCCAAGTTGATTTTCTTCACTCTGACCGTGTACCGTGTGTTTGTGAATGTGTGAGTACTTGTGTGTGCTGTCAACATCGACCGATTTGTCGATTGCCCTTAGAATTATTTTGGCAAATTTTCTTCTCCTACCAAACGCGAATGGTTCCTTAGAAGCTTCCAAGAGTGTGCGCGCCTCTCTTCTCCGGGAGTTCGTTGCGTGTGAATCACAACAAGCCCGACGTGGGGCTAGTGTGCGTTCGCTGTGGAGCATTCTCGACCGGCTTGACCTCGCGACGGCAACATCAAAGTTTTCCCCTTTTTTTTCTTCTATGCCGAGACACTACACTTGCGTTCCTCAGTTTACTGTCTGACGGATGACGAAGATTTGTGGGGGTTTGTGTTTGTAAAACAAACATTACAGAGTGCAAAACAAATCATCTGAAAGCTGCTGCCTGATCAACGATAGTTGTGTGTGATTTGTTATCGGTCCGGACACAATCGGTGTCGATTGTTGATCTTCGGCAACCGTGACCGGTGTAAACCTATTTTTAGCTGAAGCAGTGTAAGATGTGTGTGAGAGATGTGAGAAATGGAATGCTTCCAAGCGCTAGTGACAACCATTAAATGTGGAACCAGAGTCCCTAGTCTGTATTGAAATTTCTTTATACTTGATTTCTGTTTTTAGCCCACTACTGAACGAGCACTGAAGCATTGAAGCAATAGAGTTTGTGACCATATTGTTCTTTTATAGTGCGAAGAAAAGTGAAACAACGAAGGAGTACATAAACATGAGTGCAACTCGAGGTTCCTCACACAACATTCAGATAAGCGAACGTCTACAGTAAGAAGGTATGACTTCACGTTTACTATCATCACTTCAAGAAGACATTTCTGCGAGTGGAAAGAAACTGGTTTATTTGCTGGAAATCCCCAAAGTAAGGTCCAAACGAGTGACGCACACGAGATACGACCTGGCTCTAGGCGTTAAAACTTATTCCATCGTTTCACTACTCGCGGCGTCTGGGCGAAATGCGAAAATAATTGGAATTCGCTCATGCCTTAAAGTTTGCATGCCCGAGCTCAGACCACCACGATGGCGTCTCGCGGGAGACCACGAAACCGGAACCACTCGGAAACGTACTGGCTTTTCGGTACGAGCCGCGGCCACCACCGGGCTTCACGCAAAAGCCAACGAAAACCGCCCGAAAGCGTCCGTGGCGGTGAGGTTGACAAAATAATTACTTGTCCACCTTCACTCCTTCCACCTTTAGTATGCCGGGACGTGCCAGAGCACGCGGGATGGGTGACATCCTGCTGGCGCCAGCGAGCAGCCTACGGGCTATAAAAATGGCGAACAACCGGAGCGACGACGCCGACGACGACGACGACGACGAGGACGATGATCCCTGGTCCGTGGAAATCCTTACAGAAGGACATTTTCCCCAGAGGCCGGTGGGCATTGTTGGCATATTCAACATTTCCACGTATTCGTAGTTCGGGTTTCATCAGCGGGAGGTTAGCTCCGCCGTGGTTCCGGTTAGTGTTGAATGTTTCCCTCACACCCGAGATTACGGCACACGCAACAGCGGATTCGTTAATGTGTGTTCGTGCCGGAAAGTATCTCGTGCAACGCACATGGACCACGGGGGCCGGTCTGCATCATCAGGTCGCATGTATTTCCCAATTTCCCTCCCTTCCCCGAGAAGTCGTAGATGCGTGACGAAGCCGTGAACGCTTTTTTTTCTCACCCGTTGGATTCATCGTAGAATCATTTACGATATTCCTCAACATGCCAAGGAACCCCTCTTGGCAAGGTAGAAGGAACACGAAACATAAACGAAACAATCTTTGGCGTCCAACGTTTCGGGTCGAACAACAACCACAGAGAAAAAAGACCTCGCATAATTAATCAGCAAAACATTGATTTTTGCTTTGCTCCCCTTCCGGCAACTGGACTGCTATTTTCTCCCACCGGGAAAAATAGGCTACGTCGTTTAGTTCCGTCGGTTGGCGGCTTGAAACGCGCCTTTTTCGTCTTTTGTTTCGCTCTTCGCTTATCCGGGGGAATTTGTCCGACCTAAAACAGGCTGCCGCTACGGATGTTGTTGGCTCATGTTATGATGTTTTGTTATCGATTGCTGTATGCTGTTATGTTCTCGGGCGTGCTATAATTATTACGACCAATTTTTTAGTTGGCACAAGATCGTGATTTACCCGATTTCTTCGTCGTTCCTTTTCTTTGCGATGCAATCAAAGGCTGTGAGCACAATCCAGAACGCAATGGTGGGCAAAATAATTGACATAATTGAAATTGAAACAATGAGATTGCCATCATAAACTTCCTGATAAAATCCTGGTCACAGAATGTCACACAATTGCCTCTCGAAGTCCAGAGTTCCGCACATCAGTAATAAGTATCACGTTTCAAAGTGGATTCCGCGTTTCCACCGAACTCTGATGGTCTTTCATCAGTTGGCGCGTTAGGTGGGGCCAATTATTGCGCGCCAGCACCATCTCACTTCACCAGCGAAACCTGATATGTCACGAGGAAAGCAATAGTAATGATGTCGTTCACGTTTGCAAGGCGACAGAGCGATGGCAGGAAACGGACGGAGGACGATTCGTCCGAGATTGGTATTTTACATCTAATCTCTTTCCGGTTCCCTTTAATCAGACTCATCGCAAGGACGATGGAAATGCCATGGTGATGAAATACCATCCGCTTCGAAATGGACGCGGGGGGCAAAGAGGACGATCAGATGCAGAAAAAAGCAAGGCACGGATAAAAAGAAGCTTTCTTTCACCAGCGAAGCAGATAAAAAGCAGACCTTCTACGGGAAGGAAAAGACCTGGTCGTTACTAACTCGATTTATGATTCGATTTACTCCAACGAGCGCCACCTAGCTGGAGCCAAGAAAATCCCATGTATCACTTACCCAAGAAGCAGAGACACGCATCGTAGGACATTTTCATCCGATGGATAACGAACGGAGAGTAGAAAAAAAGTACGACCAAATGAAAATAAACCGAAGACGACGCCAGAGTCACGCGCTCGCTTTCACGTTCGTTCGGCCGTTTGGTTGGATTTGATCTTTCGTTTCCCATTCGAAAGGGAATCTATTTCTATCGGAGATCGAGGCATACTGCGTTTTTCTTTTCCTTTGCTAACGCTCATTGTAATGCCGCCATCGAAATGTCCTCGGACGGCGCAGGCCGGCGTGGTTCGAATTGAAACGGAAAATATGTCTCCGGTCAGGGTCGCGCCATGAGCATAGGCGATTTGTTGCGAGCTCACACAATGAAGAGAAATAAGAAGGATTTCCGATTAATGGCGAACGATTTGTTGCTATTCCGTTTAACAAATTTAAATAGCTGCTGCTTAACGGACGCTAAAACAAACAAAAATCCTTCCCGTGAAGTTGAAAACATAACATCGCAAGGATAAAAAGACGAAAAGTTTGCAATTTACAATTCAAATGACAGTGAGCATCACAAAATGCTTCTTCTGGTTGGTTTGTTAGTAACAACAACGTACTTTTCTCTTCGCTGTCGACAAAAATCCATCCACGCCCGTGTTTCGCATTTGTCTCGGACATAACAGGAGGCATAGTGGAGAAGGCAGGGCCAGTAAATGTGTTACTCTTTCTACGCGACGCGCTTCTGTGCATCGATTTTCCTCGTCGCGAAACCTTTGAGCACGACGTCGCTATCTGCAGTCGGCTCGTCGAGTACTCATTTAAATGTCGCCAAAAATTAAACTATTCTTCCCCTTCGTCCCCAAATTTCATCTCTTCACTTCTTCCCCATAGTCTGTCGTATGGTCGATAAATTATCCTACATTATCCTACAGCTTATTTAATGACCACGTTTGGATAGCTGCCAGTCTGAACAATTGCTGCGATGCAGCTCTCTGGGACGTGTGGTTTGCTTCTGTCGCGATCGAAAATGTCTGGAGGAATTATTTACCCTACCTAAGTTATTATGCTGGTTATTGGGAGCAAAAATGGTAAACGTTTACGAAACGTAAATGAAAGGTTTTACATTTGATGGTAAAACTTAAAAACTAGAGACAGCCGCCGTAAAATAAAACGTCATTATGGTTTGTAGACTAAAAATCAATTATTGAACCGATCTTCTGGTATTTGTTTGCCAGAAGAAAAGTGTTTAACGTCATCTCCGAATGACATTTCGTTGACAATTGACCGTAGAGAGTATTATGTTTAGATTATCATTCATGTTCAATTGAAACATTAATTTTGATACTCACACAAATTGATGCGTTGCACATTTTCAATTATCTTCCCCACGTGGAACAGGTGTTTTCGCGAATTGGTTCAACAGAATAGAACTGTATTTGATAAAATAATAAATGCGCCTTGGACAATAAACAGGTTGACATATAAACAATCGTCAAGTACGAACAACCGTTTCGTGTCTGGCAAACATTCCGGTTGGGCGTTTCAGCATGAGTGACTTTGACAAATGGGCTCCCCTTCTCGGCGGGTTGAAAAATGGTGTCAATAAACCAAATTTGCAACTGTTACACCTTGCGACTGGGTTGACACACAAAAAAAGCATAAAGGGTATGAAGAGTCACGAAAGTCGCAATGTGTGGATTAACCCTTTGGTGTAAAGTATGAACACATGGAAAAGTTAAATTTTCTCCTTTCGTGAGTAAAACGACAATCCGAAGGGCGTTTGGATTGCCAAGGGATAAATGATCACCTTCGAACAACCGTTTATGATAGAAAGTACACAAAACACCACGACAAAGTGCAACGTAAAAATCAACAACACTCTCTACAGCAATTCAAACGGTACTAAGGTCCATTTTCCTTTTTCTTTTACCCCTTATGCTATCGCTAAGCTGTGCAGCTCCGTAACCAGGCGGTTTCCAAACTTCAATCAATGTTAGAACCCAGCAACACACAGCTGTGTGTCTGTGACGAGAATACAACACCAGAAGACAAATAGCACAAGCGAACCGAAGTCGGACACAGCACTTCCGCCAAGAAAAGGACTTCCAAACTAAACTTCGAGAAAAGCAGAAGCACAAAACGATGGAACGAATCGAAAAAATACCGACACAATAAAAACATCTCAACGGCAACACGTTTTTTGGCCGTGCAGTCGCACCAACACCCACTTCGAACCAACAAGCGCGGACAACCGGAACCAAAACGTAAAATCGAGGGAAGGGAAAATGTTCGCCCTCGAGCAGAGCCTAACCGTTGTCGCCTCCGCTGCCTTCCGAGCTGCCGACCTTCCGGCGGTCCTTCCGAGCGATTTACCGACCGGTTCCGAATCCGTGCAACAGTTCCTGCCATCGGTTTTCAGTTAGTCGCTCCCGCTAGTGGCGTGCACACACCGGTATTCGCTCTTTTTTTACGATATTTTATTGGAAGGTTTTTCCCAACCTCGTCCCCGTTCGCCAAATCAGGCACAACGGCTCGCGTTTGCCACCTGCTTTCCGCTGGCAGTGGATTTGCTTTGAATTTCCCATTCTCACGCACGGCCGAGCGGAAGGAAATTGCGTGCAAAATGAAGTATCCCTACGCGTGGGCAAAGAAGAAAGCAAAAGTCACCGAACGAAACGAAAGCTAACCTCGCGTGGAAGATCCATCCCGACCAGCCGAGGTCGAGCGAAAAACTCATTCGACGAGCTGATAAATACCTCGTTACAAGCATTTACCATCAGCCGTCCTCGCGTGTGTGTCTGTGTGTGTGTGTGAGTGTGCGTTCGTGGAGGGGAAAACAAAAGAAAATCGAAGTGACACTAAGCGCGAAGCAAACCGTGAGCCGTGTTTTTGGGTGGCAGAAGGTGTGAAAAGCAACTCCCATCGGTAGCAAAGGCCTTACGGTAGCGCGACGGGCTGTTAACAGCTGAAAACCCCCTCCATCGAAGTGAGATAAGAGTTTTCAGGGACGTCCCCATCAACAGAGGGAGCCCGCGAACCATTACCCGGACCGAAGACTTGGCAACAAACGAAGCAAACGACCGGAGGAGCGATGGCGGCGGCAGCTTGTTCTACGACAGTCACGCCCGGGGGTGGCAGCAGCAGCCTTGGGGGAGGTGGCGGAGGCGGTGTGCCCAGCATAAGCACGGGTGGAGGAAGCGGCGGAGGAAGCAGCAGCAGCGGAAGCAGTAAGTATGCGGCTATCTTTTCCCCCTACATTTTCATGTTTGATGTTTACCTCCTGGCGCGACAAAACACGCATCCTCGCGCTTTGAAAGGATGATGTCAACCTTGCTTGTGTGTGTGTTGTTTTGGGGGAAAAGCTCCCTGTACGTGTGGCAGGGTTTGTGTCTCCACTCCCAGCGAAACACAAACTGTCCACACGGTAAGCGCTTTTCCGCACGCCACCGGCGTTCAGCAGCATTTCCCCTGGAGGGGCAAAATTGATAATTAATATTTCACGAATGTTGAATGACTTCGGCCCATTGAGGTTCTCCTCTTTACGGTAACGTCTAGCCATCAGCTCCATCCATTCCGCATTCCTTTCCTCTGTTCAACGAACATTTAATCAAAAATAAATCTTTGGTATAAGCGTCTAGGCCAGGCCGTTTGGTGCTCAGGTTTGTTTCTTTCGTTGGATCCTTCGTCATGGCCGGTTGACCGCAATTAATTGTTGTGTAAAAATAGCCCAAATCGGTATGAGTCGAACATCAGTTGGGTGGAGAAAGGTCGACAACAGCCAAAACAAAAAAAAATGATCAAAGAACTTTCATTGATGAACATCGTTCAAATATTAATAATCTGGAAAAGGGAAATTGCTGTTGTTTGTAGCAACAAGGTTAGTATTTCCGGTGGGTATAAAACCTACAACAACATGTTGGCTCTTTCCAAACCGAAAGTGGAATTTGGAGTGGAAGTGAGTGTCGACCCTCCATAGTATCGTTCCTATGGAACTTTATAGTAGTTTTTTGGAAGCCAATAGAGGTCTCAAACCCTAGTCACTGCTCTGAAAGTGGTGTAACAACGCATAAAATATGAGATATTGACTATCAAGGGAACCATTTTACACACTCCACTAGGGACATTTCCCCGGACTAGGGATTTCCGAGATAAATAGTGAACTACTATCATATACTACGGCCACTGTCGATGTCTAACTCCTTCCGGCTGACAGCCATGACACAAAGTCGAGCGATAATGCGGGGTTAGGGATTTTCCCACCCGAGCATAATTAAATACCGCTCGACGCAACACGTTCTCGAGGCGGGAAAAGCCATCGTCTAGCGGATCTCCACCGACCCAGGGACTAAATTGAATGTTCATGTACGATGGAGCGCCGCAAGCGCAATTACCACAAGCTGATTAGGAAAAGTCGAACGTTGGACCTGATGCAATGAATAATGGATCGGAGAAAAGCTAGCCGGCAAAAGGTCCTGGTGGCGTATGTGTGTGTGTGTGTGTGGTTCGGGAATGAGTCAACCTTTAATCCTTTTCCAATGTTTAATCCTACCAAGAGAGATGGTTTAGATTTCATTGACTAAATTGAACATGGCACAATGTGTCTATGTGTGTTGGGACACATTGTGTCGGAGACATTTTCCTCATTCCATATTTTAACGGTTAGGTACTCCAGTAAACGAATCATGTGGTCGATATAAAATTGAAAATTGTGTGAAAATTCTTAAACTATGGCGAGCCATAGCATGATGAATGATTCCTATACTTTAAATTTTCACACGAAAATTTATGTTCACGTGCCACGGAAATAAAGGATATGATACAAAAACCAAACTAGAAGATACTTCACACACTTTTCTGGATCCCCAATTTCCAACGACTATCAACGCGCTAGCGGGGAGTGGATGCTCTCATCCATAATTCCACACTCTAATCGCAAATTCGAGTGACACGTGGGGTGGTGGTGCCTGCCTACCTGCTTACCTTTTGGTCATATCACTTCATCCATTATTCATCGTACGCCATAACAACAGCGCCTCCTGTTTAATAACATCATGCCGAGCGCGCCGCCGCTTTTCCATACTTTTTAATGGCCAAGTCTCGCCTTTCTGTCGCTCGCGTGCTGCCGTGCCATCGGGTAAGGGCAGGACATCGAGACCTCCCACGAGTCATCGTGTCATTTCATTACCTCCATCCGTCAGTTCATTTTCCGGCTCACCTTCGGCTCGTTTCCCTTTGGGAAGTGTACATATTACACTCGTGATGATTCGCAAAAAAGAAGTATCGAAATCAAACGATCTGAACGAACGCAACAGTTGAGAATGGGGTCGGGTTGGTACTCATAATATTGTCCCTGTGTGCATCCAACAAATCCATCATCCACTTTCACGTGACGCAAGAAGGTAAACGCTTCTCACCTCAAACCCATTGGATTTGGACGCCCTTGGCAATGAATTTTTCAACAGGACACGCCACGGCTGGAATGCTTGTGTCGAGGGAGAACCCCGGAGATGGGGTGGTGATGCAGTCGGTCCCGAAATTTTCCCGCCCATAAACATACGAATTGGTCGTCCAATGGAACCACATGCATGCGTCCGTTTGAGCGGAAGGTCCCTCGAAATCTTCGCTAACGACACGCTCGGGTGTTTCCCTGGCGCTGGAAGCTACATAATTTATAGGTCCCATATCCCCCCCCCCCCCCCCCCCCTCCATCACCTCTTCCTCCTTCTCCCACTTTTTGATGCTCCCCACGGGGATTCGAGAGCATAGGTTCGCAATTTGCCCACGCGAACCCAAGCAGGCGGATGCAGCACATGATCCTTCCGCCGGCTGAGCGGATAAATGGAAAACGTGTAACCCAACACCATACATCATCGGTCGGCATCGAGCATCGGTCTCTCTTCATGGAAATGACTTTTCGCCCCCTCCGACCGTAAGCTTAAGCCTCCACGAGTCTAGATGTCGAGATGATGTTTTCCTTTCTTTACCTTTTCCTTTTTTTTTTGTGCAAATCGAATGGCGAAGATTGGAAATCTAATTCAATTTAAGTAACCGATCGATCGCCCGCCTGGCCGTACAGCCTCTTTCGTATTGTGAAAGTACAATGCCATTGAATGGGAGAAAAGAAACCAACACGTTTTGGTGGCAGTGGGAAAATCGATCATAATCAATGTTGACGAAGAATAAAACGTTGGTACATAAAGCAAAAAGAGTTAATAACAGAGATGACAAACAGGAGCATGAAGCCGTTTCGTTCATATGTTATTGTTGAGCGATGTTGAAAAAACACTCAACACTACAAACTATCTTCAAAGTGCAATAGTTGCATCTCTATACCTCATTAACCTACATTTGGATTTTCTAAAAACAATGGAATAATAAAATAACGATACGAAAAACAGGTGCGCTCATCATTAGAGTAATATAATGCTTGTGATAGTACTTCCCTCGTACCACTGGTATACGGGTCAGTTATCTGCTGCTTCGTGTGCCATTGTAAGTTGCATCTAACAATATGCATTTCAAAACGAACTTCACGTTCGATTGCATGGTTGGTTAAAATCTTTCGCTTCGACACCCGCCCGTTGCGGCAAATGTAAACGCCATTGGCCTAAGTTCGGTTTATGTCGAACTGAACCTTCCCTTGAATGTTTCCCATTTCGTCCCAGTTTTCGAGCACACAGCATGAGTGCACTTCCGGGATTTTATCTGTTTCCGATGGCACCGTTGCACGGTAGTTTCGCCAATCGAAGAATAAGAGGGCCAGGTCTTCCGCCACGATGGCCTTGTACTATGCATGGTTTTCTCTACCATTCCGTCCTTGACCATGGATTCGATGGCGCCAAAATGCAATTATTACTCTCCAACGGCGACGTGAGAATGGTTGGAGAGTTTTCTCGCGCGCACTGATATCAAGTGCAAATTTTCCCCCCCTTCGCGAGGAACTGCATGATTTATGTTTGCACTTCCATTATGTTTTTATGAGATTTTCTATAGTTTCTTCTTTATTATTGCATTCCTTTTATGATGCAATATCCTTCCTTCTGTTTCTGCATTAATATTTGCTTTTCGTTCATCTGTGTGCATCCACCATTCGGTTTGCTCCAAAATGCTCCATAAATTTATCACCTGAGCTCGTACACGTACCACTGTGCACAGCCGGCAACAGCAGCGCCAATTTTCCAAACAGCGGAAATTTCGGAAAGCAGCGCCGGCCAGAAAAACGCCGGTTCCTGGCGGCGGTTTTCTCAGTTTTTCCACGACCGTCGAGGTGTAAACACGACGCGGTAGTTAGTCTCGTGGCCATCGTGGCGAGCTGCTGCTATACCGTGTGTATGTGTGCCAGTCGGTGTGCGGTGTTGTGCAGTGTGTGCAGGAGAACACTGTGAATCTCCAGCGTGTAAGAGTGCCGGGGCAGAGAAGCATCCAATTTTAATTGGATTTCACGTGACCATCGGCAGCGGAAGAACATGAAATATCATAATAGCATCCCCAGAGTAGATCAATAAAAACCACCAAGAGTGGGGTATACTGTAAGTGTGGCATATAATGGAATTATCATCATTAGAAGACGATTACATTTCCTCTGAAGTCATTAGATGTCGCAAGCAAAGGGAACATTTACTCCACCGAACTATGCAAGTCACAAAGCAGCGTGTTTCACTTCGACTTTCTTAACGATTTTTACATATAATGTATCGAAAAGAAGTATTTGAAAGCGCTTCAACAATAGGCTTTATTTATCTTCCACGGTGTATTTGTAAAGGTATTATGTGGTTTCCAATTAGTCTTCCACGAACCCACGGGATTCTTCAAAACACGACTCGAATGGTTGAATCGGATGTTGAATTTATGCTCCGAACTGTAAAGCGCGTTTAATATTTGCACATTTCCTCCCATTCGCTTCCGGGCAAGAAGATAAAAACATTAAAGCCTCGATTTCAGATCTGATTAAATGAAACGAAACAAAATAATTTACAATGTTCTCCCAGGAGGGTCAATTTTTATTCCGATTTCCCGATTTCATGGCCCATTTCATCGGCGTTCGTTCCGGTTGGGTTTTGTTTGTCGCGCGAGCATTGGATTATGTTGCTCGGCTCCGCTGACAATCTTCTCGCCTTTTTTCCGATCTGTTTCCTTTTGTTTGTAGGAATAATATTTTACCCGACAGTTAAGACCTTAAGGACCTCGCCGAATCTAATGCCGGGTGCGCTGCTTTGCGAAAACCCACTGCCCAGCAGCAAGCGATGCTTCATGCCGGAAGCAGGAACGAAACGGCAAAACGGTCAGCATCTTAAAGCGAATCTCTTTTTAGGTTAGTGCGATTTTCGCTCTCCACTTTGACCTTTTGATGCTGGATGCTGCCGTTATCGTGGACAGTTTGCGTACGTGAAATATTCGTCGCCAAATATCAAAACACACACACATGCATACACGGCATGCAGCAGTAGAGTATTTTGTTGGAGAGGAGGAAAAGCGATGAAAAAGCAGTTTTTCGCCGGTTCTGTGTTGGGGGCATACGGGAGGTCCATAAAGCCCGCCCATCATTTGTAGCAGCCAGAAAAGATCGTCCGTTTCATCGTCCGATGATGATTACAATTCCGTCCGGATTCCGTCGTGTTTCTGACACTCCCCCCTCCACCCCGCTCTTTTGGGGTAACCCACAAATTCACCCCGGAAAACCGGGTTGGCCAACGACGTCACAAAAACGCCGGTGACGGAAAACTGTGCAACCCCACATGCATGGCGGTTAATCCTGGGGTTAGTTTGGGGTACAAAAACACAAACAGACGTTCTTTTACTGTAATGTTTACTCACCGAAGCAAGGTTTTGTGGTCTCTCGTTCCGGCGGTGTTTATTTTTGTCGCTTATGGCGTTAAGGAAAGGAAAGTTAGCGCCAGTGAGCTGAGAAAATTCGTATCGCATGCTGTACTTTTATGCTCTGCCCGCTGACATTTTCCTTTTTTTTCCTCCAATTGAAACACAAGTTCGAAAAACCCTTCGGAAGAAGACTCGTCCTAAGTGTTGGCCGTAGCGTTTTCCCAGACAGTGCGGCCACTTTTCTGCGTACGAAATATACACCACAAAGCAAAGAAGTTAATCCGCACTTCCCAGCATTGCAACACTGTCTTATCAGATTCACCCAGTTTGGCGAACAGATCGGCTTTGGATTGTTATTGTTTTTCTTCTTCTGACCACTAAGCGACTGGCCGCTGGCTGGTGTCTAATAAATTGGATAGGAAAACCGCTATGAAGTCGGGGATATTGGTGGAAAATTGGCGGTCGCTGCCGCCGCTTTCTCACACTTCATTATTTACTCCGCACGAAAGTGGACGAATGATTTATGATCGAAGGTCCTAGAGAGCGCGGAGGACCAGTTTTTGATACTTCTTACACTTTCCTTGATTAGAACTCGTGGGTCGGAGGGTTTTTCACGCCTTATCATCACCGAGAAGATGGCCTTTCGGACGCCCCGAGGTATATGGAGTTGGAAGGACCAAATACCATACCTTTTCGGTAGGACAGCAGAATCGTAATCTTTGCACAAACACAATCGAAACTTTTTCGCTCAAAACGAAGCATAAAACAGCAGCTGACCAACGGGACATTGCCTGCCGACATTAACCTTTCCGTTCGCCGGACATTTTAGCATTTTGTTACGTATTTTCCTTCGCCGGTTGCGGAACGGCTCCGGGGGGAATTGTTGGGGTCCATCCTGGGGTATTATTTGCGAAGTTTAGCACTTTCCATTTCACTTTCCGGCTATCGAGATTCTAATTTATTGAATTTATTATTTTCAGACTTGAAGTAGATCGATTGAATTTTTTACGAATTTTACGAATGCAAAACGTCACGTTTACTGTTTGTTGCTTGCTTTCGAATTTGCACACAAGGAAAAACGCTGCGACCAGGCCACTCTCCCATTTTATGTCTTCTTTTTAGTTTCACTAATCAAAGGGTCGATTGTTGGACCGTTTTACACTAATTTGTCTTGTAATCAACCTTTACATGATAACCTTCGAAGTGGGTTAGATTTCCTGTTTAAACAGATTGGCGTCTCAATTTGCCGGATACTCGAACCGAAACCCTGATCCATTCATCCTTTCAGCTTTGGGGTTAACAACGTTGAGGCAACGGGAATTTGCAAACCCTCGGTAGTTGTTTGTTTGGGTCTGACACGTTGGACATCCGCCATACCTTTCGATGTTTATGTTGTATCCTTCCAATGTCGGTTTTTGCGACGACAGACCTTTGAAGTTGTGCCACAGGTTCCTTTTCAGATTTTTGAGTCTGACTTTAGATATTTTAACGCCGATGTGTTATTTGTCACCCGACCCTTACCAAATTGAATACAGTCGAGGGTTCGTCAAAGTTCAACGAACAACTTAAAAAAGTTTTATCCGGTTGACCCTTTTTCGCAAATGGTCGAGAATTACTATTGCTTTTTTGTGGCCCTCCCTGGGGATACGGCAAACCCAAAAATACCGTCACTTCGAGTGATGACTCCCTCCGGCCATAATTCACCCATCGTGTTCATTCACGCCGCCCTTGCCGCACGTCGGGGATTCTGGTGGAGGCAAGCGATGATGGAAACAGAAAGAGGAACACTTTCTTGTACGGACCACTAATTTCGCCTAAGTGCGATTTGATTACCTTACCCGTCACAGGTCGCTTACGCCAAGTCACCTCGGTAAGCTTTGCGATGGCGTAGTTTTATTCCTCCTGACGAAAAGTTATTAGACAAGACTTAAGCTACTTGCCTAACAAGAATACCCTTTCTTACGCCACGATTCCTTGGAGCAAATTTTCACCTGTTACATAATTAAAAATACTCCCGAGCCCAAAAGGCTCGAGCATCCCACGTTGTAATTATGTACCTGATTAAGGGCACAATGTCCTGCCCATTTGAATGAACGCGGCAGTGGCGAGGTGGAAGGGCCATAAACGTCCTCTCAGGCGTGCTAAAATAAGCACTCCACTAACCGCAAATGAAGGCATGGAGTTGCAGTTTCATTCGGCCGGAAAGCAAAACGACACAAACACATGCTGAAGGCCGCATGTATGACACACGCAGGAAGGGCCCATTTCCCGGCCCGGTTTAAAGTTGTTCGAGAGCACACTGTGGTGGAACACTGCTTTTAAAACGCCAGAAAGTTACTCTTCTGCTCAATTGCATCGTACGTGCAGGAGCCTCGTTGGAACGGCTGGTTGAAGCAAAAAGTTGGTCCAGCACGAAATTGTTGTTTATGTTGAAAGTTCACCCAATGTTTTATAAAAGTTTCCTCTTTCGATCATATGCTCTCTTTACATAGTTTCACCTGAATCACCAAATATCCAACGGTGGATATGAATACGAACAAGCAATTTTCCTTTGAATCAGAAAAAGAAAATTTATCATTGCGTACTTAAAATAAATTCTGAAACGGTCGACCAATCACCGTTCAAACAATAACATTGAAAAAGGAAACGAATAACTTCACCTGAGCGGTCCATTTCCATCCTTCCACGTTTGTCTGTTGCCACCTGTTGCGGCCGTACGCCTCCATTATGAATTCCTGCCAATAGATTATACGATTTTACACCCCCCCCTTTCGACGTTCTGCTTTCGTCAACAATCGGCCAAAAATGGAGGGAGAAAGCAAGGCTGGCATTTGATAATTAAAAATAAACACTGCGCACTAGTATTGTTGCGTCAAGAAAGCAGCGAACGCGGCAACACCAACAGCTGGGTCCTGTATCTCTGCAGTTTCATCTCAAATAAACAGCGTTAGCGGGAAAGATTTCACGATCACGGCTCCGCCGGGGCTCCGTATTTTCCTTCAACCGCGGGAAAGTTTTCTCCTTCGGTCGATTTTAAATCGTTCCGAAACCCATTTCCTGCTCAACCCTCGACCTTTGAGGGAAAGCGCAGGCAGCAAACGTTGGGGGTTTTTGCATGCTTCAAAAGTTGGAACGATTTGAAGCAATCGAGTTTCCAACGTGGTGGGCGCGCCAAAGCTCCAAGATGTTATATTGCCTCGGCAGGAAGTCGGTTTTTCCGACAAACTGAAAATTTTGCCCGGCATTATTGAACTTTACCCTCAATTTGGCCTCGACGTGCAAATGCAAGAAGTTTGTTCCTTAGAGGGGGGCACTTTTGCTTAGCGAAGTCATTCAATATTTGTGAGAAGCATTAAGCATTAGAATTATTTATCAGGATTTAAAATATTACAAGGAACAAACGCAAGCATTATTTTAAGTAGTTTGTAGAGTTTGTAGAAAGCTAAGCTAGAGTCCTTCGCTCTACTTCAAAATGCCTGATTATGACTTTCCTTAATTATATGTATGCTTGCTGGTCTGCAACCTTCTTCTGCCTTCGCTCGCAATAAAAAAAAACATGCGCACAAACATAAAACACACACCCACACGTACGTTACGTGGTGGTTCGAAATTCGCCATCCTCACCTCTGTAGAACGTTCTCGACTGAATTTAGAATCCAAATGCTCCTCGTTGCGGAAACACCTGAGTAAGTCGGCCTCGGAGCTCAGTTGCAACGACTGCGGCGGCTCGGGAGACTCGCCGCAATCCTCGCCCCAGCGCGCCCGCTCCGCCAATGTGCCCACGATACCGGCCGGTGTGATCCAGCGAACACACGGTTTCTTCAACACACTCAGGGTAGGTGGCATGGTGGCAGCAAGTTGAACAGCGATGTCTAATTATGTTATCCCGTCCTGCAACGATGTCGTGTCCCTCCACAGCATCGTTGGTCGCGTGGAAGAAGCAAGGAGCGCCTAAGAGGATCCCTGGGTCAAGAGCTCGAGGTTCGTCGGGACAGCCAGAGTGACTACGCGGCCGACAACAGTTCCGCCGAACACAGCAGCTCCGCGACGCCCCATCAATCGCCCCGCCATCGGGCGCAAACCCTCGGCGACTCTCCGTTGGCCAAGGCCACCGATAGGAATGCGGCCATGAGTGGCACTGGAGCAACCGCATCCGAGGGCATATCGTCCTCCGCCGTGGCCAGCGTGCTGAAGGTGCTGACGACGAAGGCTGAAGTCGAACCGGCGAGTGCCATCCCCGGCCCGAGTGGTCTGACGATTGGTGGACTGGCGAAGGTTTCGGAGTCCCCCGGACCGAGTACGGCGTCGGTCCTCAGTCCGGCCGACGAGCAGCAGAGGCGACGCGAGACGCAGCTTAGGCAACATTCGTTCTTCCAGCTCCGGGTGCACCTCATCAGCGGCCATGGACTGGTGGCAATGGACAAGAGTGGTAAGAGGGCAGGTTGGACTTCAGTTCCACCGGGTGTTGTTGTAAAAGAAATCCACTCGTTTTTACATAGGCACAAGCGATCCCTACGTCAAGTTTAAAGTGGGTGGCCGACTCCTCTACAAATCCAAAACAGTCCACAAAGACCTCAATCCACTGTGGGACGAAACGTTCATCGTACCAGTGGAAGATCCGTTTCAGCCAATAATAATCAAGGTTAGTTAGAACCCTCGGATGAAACAACCCTTCGAGTTCTAACATTGTGGAAAACTTGTAGGTGTTTGACTACGATTGGGGCCTCCAGGATGACTTTATGGGCTCGGCGAAGCTGCACCTCACGTCACTGGAGCTTAATCGAGCCGAGGATCTTACCATTAAGCTCGAGGACGCACAAAGAGCATCGAAGGATCTCGGCGAGATCAAACTGACTGTCACACTGTGGCCAAAGACGCAGGAGGACAAAGAACAAGTGAGAATACCTCCATCCTACAAGTATTACATTGATCGTGTTCGAATCTTTAACTGCATTTTCAATCAAGCGAATTGCCGAAGATGCTTCTTGCTTTATTCTTGCTGCTGAGTGTTCTCATCTCAACACTGCCGCACTCTGTCTCTATTGTTTTCGCTTGCCCTTGTGTATCTCTGCGCCGTCTGTCTGTGTCTATTCTGTCTTATGTTTTTGTTTAATTTCTGCTCTATCCAATGCACCACCACCACCACCATCCGTCCATTTTCCGGTTTCCGTTCATGCTCGAAAGTACTTTCAGCGCAATCCGAAGCTTGCCGACGCATCCCGCCGACTCAAGTCGCAGATCTGGAGCTCGGTCGTCACGATCGTGCTGATCGAAGCCAAAGGACTCCCACCGGATGCCGAGAGTGGGCTGAACGATATTTACGTTAGATTTAGGTAGGCTAGCAAAACTGCTTCTTTGAAGTGAACTCGTAGTTGACCTGCTAACTTTTGGTTCCTTCCTTAGGCTAGGAAATGAGAAGTACAAGTCGAAAGCGTCCTACCGAGCGAGATGGTTAGAGCAGTTCGATCTACATCTCTTCGACGACGATCAGCTGTTGGAGGTGATAGTCTGCGGCAAGTACAACACGTACGGCAAATGTACCATCGACCTAAGGAGCCTAGAGCGGGAACGTACCCATGGCATCTGGCAACCGCTGGAGGAGTGTCCGGGTGAGGTCCACATCATGCTCACCATCAGCGGGACGACGGCTTCGGAAACAATCACCGATCTGACCGCGTACAAGGAGGACTCCAAAGAACGAGCGGTCACACAGAGTCGCTACGTAAGTCGGCTTCAGAGCGACTGCGAGTGTTCCGTTCAGTAACATCGCGTTTTGTTGCAGATTTGGCACAAGTCACTGCAGAACATGCGGGACATCGGACACCTCACGGTGAAGGTGTTTGGGGCAACGGGACTCGCTGCGGCGGACATCGGTGGCAAATCGGATCCATTCGTCGTGCTGGAGCTGATCAATGCCCGACTCCAGACGCAAACGGAGTACAAAACTCTAACGCCGAACTGGAATAAAATTTTCACCTTGTAAGAAGATCGCCGCGAGCAAAGAATCAGCCGGGTACTAATGAACAAATACTTCCTTTTCTGCCCTCACACTCTCTCTCTCTCTCTCTTCTGCTCCTTCCGTCCATATTGATTCCCATGGAGAACCGTGCAGTAATGTGAAAGACATGTCGTCGGTGCTGGAAATCACCGTCTACGACGAAGACCGGGACCACAAGGTAGAGTTTCTCGGGAAGGTCAACATACCGCTGCTCCGGATACGCAACGGCGAGAAGCGTTGGTACGCGCTGAAGGACAAGAAGATGTACACCCGTGCCAAAGGAACGCAGCCACAGGTAAGGGATGGGCTCACTTATTCTTTTATTCTTTTCGTTTCCCGTCAATCCCGAGAGATACACAGCCTGATTTCCTTTGTCGTGGAAATTTTCACCTCTACATTAAACGTGGGAACTCTAAAGTGTCGGCATTCTTGAGCGTGTTTTATGACTAAAGGAAAATAAATAAATACCTCACCCGCACCCTCCTCTTTCAATTAGATTCTGCTGGAAATGACGGTCGTGTGGAACAAGCTGCGGGCGGCTCTGCGCGTTCTGGAACCGAAGGAGGAGAAGCTGGTGCAGCAAGAGGCAAAGTTTAAACGGCAGCTCTTCCTACGTAACGTCACCCGACTCAAGGCTGTCATCATGTACTTCATCGAAGTGGGCCAGTTCGTGCAGTGAGTATTCAGTTAACGATCTTTTTTCAATTGGGAAGTACGAGGAACGTCGATAGTCAGGAATCGTCTCTCGAGGTGTGAACGAGGAACGTGTTGGAATATTTCTCCACCGGGATTTTCCAATAAAAATAACATTCCATTGATGGCTCTTCTGGTGCGATTTCTTGACTGAATGAAAATAGCAGTTAAAGAAATCAAATGCCATTATAGTTCCCCGGTGGACTACTTTAACGAATCTGACAAGTATGAAGGCCAGGTGAACGGTTTCTACTAATCAGGTTGGAGGCGGAGGAGGAGTTTATAATATCAGTATGCCTCAAAGGTAAAATTGTGGGGAATCCTTTTATGAGCTGGCATGACTAAAGCAAGTCATTACCCTAGAAAAGAAAAGGAAATGTTTCATTCCATCCATCTGTTTGACGATGAGATTTCCACATTTTATCTTACGTCAACGCTTACGGAGGTTCCTTTAATGGAGGCGCCTGGTGGCTTAAAGCAGCTGTAAAAGGAAATCCTTTCACAACGACTATTAACGAACACCCAAACACGAGTTTCCGCTGGAAGCAAATCATGTTACTATTTTCGTCTTCGTCCACAGGAGCTGCTTCGAATGGGAATCCCCGATTCGGTCGTTCATAGCGCTAGTGCTGTGGGTTTGCGGTTGCATTTGGTTCGATATTTCCACCATTCCGGCCGTCGCCCTGCTGTACCTGTTGAAGTAAGTAGCCGATGTTTTTTTTCGTTTTTTGTGCGTCTGTTTTCTCGAAAGGGAAAACTTATCGCTCGCATCTCAAGATCCTACGAGGGCAAGCGAATTATTTATGCATCACGATTGAATGCTCAACTTTCTCCTTTCTTTGGTTTCTATAGAAATTGGTTAATTCGATGGCTAACCGGAAGCTCATCGCAGTCGACGGCGGACGAATACGACGTTGCCAGTGACGACGAGGATGAGGAAGACAAGGAAAAGGTTCGTTGGTTCGTTCACAATTAGTCACATGAATCGCAAAAGATGTGGGCGGGAAGAAAATGTGCCCAGACGTTTATGCTTTAATCGTGATTTGTGTTTGTGTTTCCGTGTCTTCTATTGTTGTAAACATCATTTTATCCTACCATGGATGCAGGAGGAAAAGAAGACCATCAAAGAGCGGCTGCAGGCAATACAGGAGGTATCGCAGAGCGTACAGAACACAATCGGATTCCTAGCGTCGTTGGGTGAGAGTGTTAAAAAGTAAGCATCAGGCGTGTTTCCTGTGTTTTACAAACATCAGCATGACTTTGAATTTTCCATTTCCTCTTCCAGCACATTTAATTTCTCCGTACCGGAACTCAGCTGGCTGACGGCATTGTTGCTTTTGGCCGCTTGCCTGGTGCTTCACTACGTCCCGATCCGGGTGCTATTGCTGCTGTGGGGTTTGGTGAAGTTCAGTCGACGCATCATACGGCCGCACACTGTTCCCAACAATGAAGTGCTGGATCTACTTTCACGTGTGCCTGATGATGAAGAAATCGTAAGTTACAAAACGTTTACCAAAGCAATGGTCCTTTTCATCTCACACACCTGCATTATTTTTCTCTTTTTAGATTATGTGGCGTGAACTGCCGCTTCATTCAACACCCGAACTGGCTCGCCGGGATCCGCGAAAGAAGCATAAAGTGTCGTAATGTTACCAAACTACCCTAAGGCGCTACTTTAGGGACAATCTCAAAAAAGCCCTGCACGTTAGCAAGGCGAAACCGAACGCGAAGGACGTGTAACAAAGGAAAACTTACTGTAAATGGCGATCAAACTCGGCATCCTGCGCTCTCTCATTGCTTCTAATGGACTAGGGTTTACAATATTTTCTCCAGTTACTGCAAGAGCTACTAAAATTCTAATTCTTCCATACTTCATCACCATAGAAAAAAACGTTAAGCATAGACTTCTTAGCTTTATCCAATGAAGAAGTACGAACGAAGAGAATCGTGCTCCGTAGGCATTTACCATCTGTTACATTTCACTCTACAAGTTCTTCGCAACATCTAGCTATAGGAAAAGCAAATCTGCATACCACAGAGTCAACCAAAATGTAAACAATACAATCGAGGAGGGAAACCGAACAAAGCAGAGGAAAAGTAATCATAAATATCGTAACAGAGAGTATCATGGCGAGAGGAAATCATGTAATTCAAGCATCATGCATTAAGAACACTAGACCAACAGCCACTTAAACAGAACTTTAACTCGTATTTCCATACCCGAAATCTTCCCGAAATGACACACTCTAGAGTCTAGACTGTCGTAGTGTCGAGAGCTAAATACAGACGAGGTACCCTCGAATCTCGTTTCGGCTCTTTGAGGAATTCTTCAGGAAATGTAGTGAAATGTATCCCGAACTCAACCACAAGATGTCAACCCCATTCACGTCCTCCCAGCTCGATCCTTTCCATACTTTTCCACTTCAAGAAAAAAAAACCAAATTCACGCATCGATCCATCGGTGGAAGCGTTTCCTCGATAAATTCCGTCCAATTGTAGAAAAATATCGACGAACAGAAGAGCTCGGTTGTTGAAAAAGAATTATCATAAAAAAGTCGTAGCGCGGCGTTCGCATAAGCTGTCTTTGCAATTATTTTACGCTTTAGAATACATAGAGTCCCAAGAAATGGCGTTAGAATGTTCGAATAACGCAATGCAAGTGAGAAAAGACAGTACCACTTATCAAAGAACCATATTTTTGGTGAACGTTGCTTCTATGAGCTGGAATATGAATAAGAAAAGTACTGCAAGAGTACTAAGTGGAGTGGTTAGCAGGGAGGTTCCTTATAATGACGATAGTCTCAACTATAACTGAATCAGCAACTAACAAGCAAAACATGCCGACCTCAGCATGAAGGGGCTTAGAACAAATTGCATTACACAACAGCCACAGTTACGGAAGCGCGCCAACAGTCTGTTTAACATTCGCCCTTGCCTTGGGCAAACCAGTTATGCTTGCTCTTTTATTATATTGCTCTTTGTATGAATTAGTCTCTCAAACGAAGCACACTAGCATAGATTAACATTAAAAACAGAATTTTCATATTTGAAGCACGAAGTTTTGCATCATGCTCGTCGTATAACTGTGTGCACTCAAAAGACACAACGTTTCGTAACAACTTGTAGTTCGTTGTATTAAATTGATAGCACTATTGAGCAGCTACATTGCATTTGGTAAAGTTTTAGCCGTATTCGCATCAATTCAATGAGTACCTTCTGCACAGGTTATGCTTACGTTTCGCACCACCTTAAGCGCACGTGAGTTAAGTTTGTGTAATTGTGATTGTCGTCAAAAATGATTATTGCCTTAAAATACGAATTATGCCCTAGATTATGTTGCATCGTTTGAAAGTATGAAAAAACACGAAACCAAAACGGAAAACAAGAGAATAACTAAGATTGAACTCGATACACACCCGAATAAGCACGAATGGAGGAGTTTTATTAACAGAAGCTTAGAAAATCATTTTCTACAATTCGTGTAAGCACAAATCTCACTGCATTAGGATGCATGAATATATTGCTTTTTGTGATTTCTTCTACCAGAACAAGATCATGCCCAAGCTGGATGACAACATCCATCGTGCATGGAATTATCCTAAGAAATGAACGAAAGCAGAGCACATTACTGTTAATTAGCTAGAGTCAAATTATTTAGGCCAAATTTAAAGAAAACACAAGTACTAAAACACCATTTACAATCAAATGCTAGTGTATAGCGAAGATCTTAAAGATAAACAGTGAGAGAAATATCTGGAAAGAGAGGTAGTGGGGGGGGGGGGGAAAAGGAAATATATTTTACCGCTTAAACTGTTCGATTCGACAACACAACTTTTCAAATTCAACAGATACTACTCTATTTACCGTTGCCCGTTAGTTTAGGATCACTTGCTGATATTAGTTTACTTTAAAGTTGAGCGTGTTGTGGAACATCTAAAATATAAACTATATTTCAGTTATTGCAGCCCCGCAATCTTGAAATTCTTCTTCCCTGATGTGATCTCAAGCTTACCTACTATACATAAAACTACTCTTACTGCATATTTAAGATAGGAAACGTACATACAACCTAGTTCAAGGAGCGTAGATAGGCTAAATAAAAGAATTCGTTACACGGCTAGTCAAAATAAGTTAATTACGATCTATTCACAGTTCAACCAACCGACGGGTGGATGAAAAACTACTCCACTCCGCATCACGACAAAGTCTTCTCTACTTTGAATGAATCATCGTAGTCGTGTAGCACATAACTGCAAACCTTGGAAACCTAAGAATCCGACCACCAAGGAAATAAAAAATGCCACCATTCCTTTCAGTCGTAAAATGATTGTGATACCGAGAGAAAATTTATTTTTATTACATCAGTGTAGCTTTCTCTGTAGATAATCTTGACAACAGTTTATCTATATAACAGATTCATTTTGAGGTTGATGCGTAATTTTTGTTTTGTATTACTTCTGTAAGACCAAATGCATCAATCAACATTCAAAGTAAATGTTAAAACAACTAAACAAAATCTAGCGAGATAACCCCGGAGCATTAGTTTTATTGGTTCCAAGATGAATAAGATAATACGCAACATAAAAGCCTGGAAGGAAACGGACACACAAAACAAAACAAAACTTCCATCGTGGCAGATAGAAGCAAGCATCCTACAACATCGTGTAAACAAGGTGAAAAGTAAAACAAACACTACTATTGCGCAATCAACACCGACCACAAACCACAAGTGTAAAAGAAATTGATAAATGATGAAAAGAAAAGAAAGAGTCCATATACATGAACCAAGGTAGAACACGTAATATCTATTAACACTATTTTCGAGTACACCAGAATCTCATCTATCATCTCAAGAGATTTCATTCCTAACCAAATAAATTTCACTTGTCACTTTCGCTCATCTTAAGCTACAGCATTGTGCAAAAATCAGAACACCTCACAACTAAACCGCCATCAAGATTGTATAAAAAACTATCCAAAACCGAGGATAAGCTGACGATAAGGGAATTATGAAATGTGCAGATGTGTTGACTAACACAATCAGAGACATACTACCACAGCAACGATTTAGCAAAACAGAAACAATATAACGAAAATACGATATGAACGAAGAGCTCAATCCCACTGAAGAACACTGGCATACACAAGTTGAAGTGATTTCTTGGTTTGATGATTAATGTTTGGCGTTCGGTTTTCGATGCGGAGACACGATGCGTTGGTTCGATATACACACAATTATACACACAAAACAATAACAGTAAGCAGCGTTTTTTTCCCCGTTTTTAAACACTTTTCGAAATAATAAGATAACAAATAGAACATAATTACAAAACGAAGTAAAAACTAATGTATTATACCATATATCCGATGAACATGAAACGAAAGAAACTTAGTTTACTGCATAGTATTACGATCATTTAAAATTAAAATACACCTTTTTCATTTTCCCTTTGCCATTGGAAATCCTTTCAACGCTTGATTGAAACCTCAGACTGTTTCTCTTGATTATGATGAATGCGTTAAATTTAAATTAAATTTACGGCGTGGCATTTACAACGTTTTCCTCCTCTGTGATGGCGCAATAAAAGAAATTATAATTAGCACCTCTATCGTTTGGAATGAAACTTACAAAAAAGGTATGAGCTTGGCTGCATGGATATCATAGACAGTCGGCCCCCATTGCCAATTTGGTTTTGTTTGCAAGTTATCAATTTATTTCCTTCCTGTTTTGGAGGCATCAACTGCTTATATGGTAGCCAACAATAGCCTAAAGATGCAGAAGATCATATTCCTTTAATTGGGAGGCGCCTTGGCATTCCTTCGGTATCGACTCTGGCGCTGGCACAATTGTCGCTGAGGCGGAAATGGCGATGGAATCCAGTGGCGGAACGCCCCTTTCCGTGTCAACGCCATGTGCTATCTTATGTCATAACGTGGCTTTGATTGATACGACAGTCGTTGGGAACGATGATTTCTTTGGAAATAGAAAAGTATCACACAGATGGTGCACCGCATCGAGCCTAAACTGAAATGTGTTTGATTGATTTGTATCTAATTTTTTTCAGCTGCCAAAAACAATACATCTTTTAACGGTGGAAGAGTCGAAATCATTGCTAATTACGCTTTCTCTGATATTCCTAACGAAACGCCAAATCTCATCATCTTTAGATCCCATCTGAATGATGAACAGTCAAAAACTCACTCCATGCTAGTCCACTCCTCCATATTATTAGCATGAATATATGTTTCGTCCAACCATCCCATCCACCAAACAAACCTCGTCAAATTTGTTTCGACAGATTTTTAATTACCATTGCACCGGAAATCAATAACAAGTCATCTCCCCGGGATGGATTGCGTGTGAAAAGCGAGATAAAATCAATTCCATACAACAACCACCACGAACTTTGATTGACAAGGAGGTAAATCTATAGACCATGCATGATGCTAGTGAAGTAGCATCAAACAACATGAGGGACGATGAACCCCGGCGCACTGGCACATCAATGATCTAATGAAAAATTGGATTCCCATTTCGATATGCTCGGCGGTTCCGCTAGCAATCGTAAATATGATGACCGCATGCAATTCGATTAAACTTCCATTTGGTTGTCGTGGCACACAAACCAGATATGGTTGGGTGAATGAACAATAAAAAAGGTAAATACACAAACGTTACTTAAAATGACTGCCATATCCATCGAAAGGAGAACACTACTTTTTTTTTTAAATCGTACATGATTCATGACAAAACCATACATTTGATTATTTCTCAATCGCTAACATTAGTTTAAATACTTCAACGTTATCATTATCGAAAAAGCAACCGCACATTCCTTTGATAGTGTTATGTATTGCAAGGCATCGAAATTATTCACGACCGAAATGATGGTTGAAATTGAATTGCTCCCAATTTCTCAATTCGCTCCAATTTTTCCACCACAGAGCGAAGCAAATTGTAGACAAGATTATTTGCTTCTTTTTCTCCTCGAACGTACGCCACTCGAACTCCCTTTCTCTACGCACCGACGAAAATTGTAATTATTCGGGCGATAACTGAAATCATCTTCTCGTTAACATTTCGCTTCGACCTGAGGGTTACCGACAGTATGATGTGTGGTACTGTTTTAGGTCAAATTAAAAAATTGCCCAAAAATAAATGATGCCCACTTCGAGTTCAGCAACGATTACTCGAATCCTATCCCATAAGGGGTTGTGATGGAGAAAATTTCCCTTTTCAGTACAAACACAACTTACGACGCCTGAGCACTGCTATTGCAATATTACACAAACGATGAATGAGGTCATACACGAAAGTAAGAGTGTGACGAAAATCACTGTTTGTTTTGGCTTCCAGCCATATTCAATTGATGAATAAGATTGATTGAATAAATTATTATGTATTAAATAAATTTCCCGAAAATGTTTTAACTTTAAATGCCAGTTTTTGTTTTCACCTTTAGTCATACGTAACTGAACCTTGCAATGGAACACTCCTTTCTATGTTATCCTTCTCCTTCAAGCACTCGTGATGTAATGATGCGCGTAAAGCCTCCAGTGCATGGTACACAGCTGGAGTTTGCTGACTTAACATCCAAGACGCAAAGCGTGGATCTCGCCAGACCGGTATCCAATAATGGGAATCCGGATTTGTGACCTCTTTAACTGAAGGAATAGCGATGTGACGGTTCCCTGCAGTAGGAAAGTAAACCTGCGCCGTACGATTTGGAATTTGATTTTGTTTCTACACTCTTTTCTGACCCTGCAGTGTGGCGTGTGTTGGTTTGTTTGGAGAAATGATGAAAAATGACACCCATATCAGTTCGCGTTGCTTGACAACAAGGGGGAAATTACTTTCATCCCCTTCATTGCATCACACGAACTGTTTTTCAGTGCCATTCATCACGAGGAGGATCGTCTCTTGGTTCCACCAAAAAACTTTCTTCATCATTCACTTCGGGAGGCACGGCCCTTTACCCTCGTCACTTCTGCCACTTTTCCAATGACAAATGGTAATCTGATTGTGTCGGTGTTCACGTCTTACGCAACACTGTCCCAATCAAAGCTGCCGTGCATGTCATCCGAGGTGCGAAACGGCGTACATACTTCCGGTTTGTGCGTGGAAGGAAAGAAAAAATCTCCAATGCAAACATAAACAGTTCAAATGTTGGCATAGGATAATGAAAAACAAATGTTCAATCGAAGGAGATAAAACAACTTCTGGACCATAGTATAGTTTTAGAAAATTATTAAACCTGACCCTTGGTCTATGTGATTAAATCCAAGTAGCTTCAATTCAATGTTGTATTGTGCAAACCTTTCCAACGGTACGATGTCACAGGGCCATTAAGAGTTAACAATTCATCCAACGAAATTCCGGCGATGAGAAAGAAGAGAAATACTTTCATTGCTTTCGTTTCTGCTCTCACCTCTTGACATTGCCATAGCTTCCACCTTAGTTTCCCTCCCGGGGTCATTGGGAAAGTGTCAATCATCGCGAACGAAGTGAGAAGAAACTGTCGAAAACATCGAATATCGAAGGAGAGATAAAGATACAGTCGATGCAGACTACAAGCCTTTGTCAATAGCTCCAAACCTCTACAAGTCGATGTCAACTTTGATTCAAACAACAACGACCAAAATCAATGTGCAAAATTGTTAAACGATATCGATGAATCAAAACTCCGAGGCACCGAAGAAAGGAGAGAAAGTGTTTCGGAACAAAACTTTGAGTAAAGTTTACCTCGCGGCTTTGATGTTTTTGTGCCGCACGCTGGGGGACCTCAAACATTGCGCCATCGTTGCCCTATTACATTATTATTTGGGCTTTTCGAGTGGATGACAGGGACGGTGGGATTGCTCCTCAGCTTCCCATTCGTATTGAGTGTATCTGTTTTTATGAGTGCTTTTTCCGTGAGACCGAAAGAAGTGCACTCTCACTAATAGTATTTGATTTAATATGTTCCATTTGAATGCACGATAAACTATCGCACGTATGATCTCTTCACACTCACGCAATGACAAAAATAATCACAGTGTACTAACTACGAAGAAACGTTACACGAAAAATCAATTAGACGATGTAGTTTTAAACTTTTTTTTGACATTTTACTCTTGAACCTCGGTAAAACTTGACTTCATAACCCTTCTGTGTCAGCGATTTGCCTTTGTATGATAAAAGCATAAGTCAAACCACATTTGATTGAAACCGAACCACGGTTTGGTATTGGATATTGAATCTTCAAACTATTCCAACAAAAACAGTTTCCCAGCTTGTTACAATGCAATGTTTTCCCAACGAATTGCTCTGGTATTTGCCACCCGATTTGCACATTACCGCCCCTTCGCGTGTGCCTGAGCTTGCCCGAGAAAAGGAGAACTGACATATTTTCATGCCCCTCGGCCTGTGAGGTATTTGGAAACGTGCCAGCTGTTCATTGACTTGTGCTGAAACACACTGGGATCCGCTGTGAAAAGCTTCCAGATCAGCAATGAATGGTTAATCTTGAAAAACATCCCAAGATAAGCCCCTCCCCCAAAACCTCATCTTCAACTCGGCATCCAGTCTGGTGCCTGTATCTGTGCTTTTGTTCAAAAACACTCCCCAGATAAGGCTTTGTTTTTATGACCACCAATCATGGCACTTGCACATAACATTATTACTAAATTGGAATATCATTACACGAGTCGTTCGTCCGTCTCATCACCCGGGTGATGTTTTGTTGCTCGGTTTCGGTGTGAAATTGGAGGTGACAATTGACTGCTGTATTCTATTAGTGCTGACGTCTTCATCAACAATCGCGGACAATCAGTGATTGCCGGGTGGAAGCGGTGTAGCGGTCGCGCCCCTTCCATCAACAGGGAATCATTTCGTCGAATGGGTGGTAGCCGAAGAGATAAAACGATTTTGCCGCATGCTGTGCATTGTAGGATCGCTAAAGAAAGCGAAACCCGCTGTTGGTCAACGAGTAGCAATCTTAGGTTGATCTTTTTGTGTGGGAATCTCTTTGTAAAACGCGTCATTGCATTACGAAGCATGATGTGACATGCAGGAAGATAGTTTCTTGGAATAGTTTACCTGAAAGTTATAAAGTAAAAGAGTAACCAAACGAACTAAATTTCCCTTCTTTTCCATTTTTTGATTTCCTTTCGGTATGAGCGCATCAATTTCACGCGTAAATGGTGGCAAGCTAAAACAAATTAATTTAGCAAAACAAACAATACATTACGATTCTCTTCCTGATCGGTCTCCTATTTATCGCATACGTTTGTACGTCGGAACCGGCAGACGAATTAGAGGCGCACTATATTGCGGAAAAACGATCGTATGATGTAACCGTGGCTCGCTTTCAATCGAACGCCTCAGTCCGGAAACGCAACGCGCTACGCGCGGAGAGTAACGGGAGCTTTTATGACAAAACTATCATAACAATCTGAGCGATCGGCACGACGGACGAAGGGAAGTAATGGACTCGATTTCAACCTTGCACAGCAACACGATATCGGGAAATGACCGGTTCTGCGCGTTGCGGCGCGTTATAACACCACCGCCGGGGGAGAAATTCATCCCAAAAATACAGCAGGACAGGAGTAGCAGCTGCTGGTGCTCTCGCGCTGTCGAGAGATTTGATTATAAATACTTTTACTTTCTTTCACTTCTATCGACGCGAAAGGGAATGTGGACGCGATGAAAGGGAAACCAAACGACGAACTGAACTACGCGTTTACCAATCGACCGTGTCACAAACACCACTCCAGGAGGGTCAACTGATACCATTGCCTCACTTTTATTACCCTTTCAATGATCTCCTCAAATGGAACAAATCGTTTTCAAAACGAATGTAACACAAGAAGTAGTCGTTTTGATCGCAAACTCAAAGCAAATCATGCTTCCTCTGCAGGTTTTAATGATTTCAAATTAAACTTATTTTGTTTTGAAACGCCTAAGAAATAAATGAAGCTCATCTGCTCCATGGGAAGGTATACACTTTTCTTTCTATGCTTGCGATGGTAATGCCAGAAACGGAAAAACGGCATCAATTCTCGATCGATCATTGAAGGGCAATCGCGTCGAATGGCCAGCGATACTGTTTCTATTATTTTCCCCCTTCTGTACAGGTTGTCGAGCAACACAACAGATGACCGCCACGCTGCGACACAACAACGCTCGATCGAATCGTTTTTCCTCCACCGGCAACAAGAACCTTGAGCGCCGGTAAGAGAATTAAATGATTCGTGACAATCACAGGGTGGCAAGATGGTTGAAGGGGGGGAGAAGGGGGAGGAGGACAAGGTAGGAAAAGGAGGAAGGCGGAGTAGCATCAAAAAGTACTCTCCCTTTCCGTTCGCTACATCAAACACTAAATCAAGCCAAGAGTCGAACACAAACGACGTGAACATCCGAACGAAAGACATCAATGCCAAGCGCATACCGCCACTTTTCAAGCGACGAACCTCGCCACTGACCGAGACGGTTGGTTTGCGATCGCACTCGCTTCTTTTTTATTGTAGTTTAGCCATCCCCGGCCTGCCCCTATTTATCCGGCAGTGAGCATTTTATCCCTCATTGCATAGCAGCCCATTTGGGAGGGCAAACAAATTACCGTTTGCGAGCGTTCGCTTTGGCTGGAAGCAACCAAAACGCAGCGAAACCGTCCGAACTTGACCCTTAACCTCTCCGCTGTGAGAAATGCTTTTGATGGGTTGCTAAATGGGGGTCATTACCATCAGCGTATGGCTTGATCGAAAATGAATTATGACCCCCTCGAACATATTTCCTTTTCGGCCATCCTTCATCATTGAGTTTCTATTCAAACGAAATTCATGACACCGAGATGCAAGACAAACATCTCATCAAAACTATCGCATATTCAAACAACCACTAGACTAATTTATTGCAATGCAATCAATGTGAATTGACTTTACGCTGGTGCTATTTTTATTGCCTCTTGATAAAATGAATCGTTAATTGAGTAATCAAAATCAAAACTCCCCAGCTTTCCACATTCGCTTTCCATCATCATTATCAATCGATCGTTGATCGCCGTTGATTCCTCGGGAGCGAAGTGACAGTGTTCACTTTCTTTTACCTTTACCGCATTTCATAACGATATTTCCTACGATTGTCATCGCCACAAACGTACATAGTACCGAGCTGATGACAACTCAGTTTGCTTTGAAAGTCTGATTCGATCAATCAAATCGAAAACATAGATTGATTCACAAATAAACGGCTGTGTAAAACAAATGTTTTGGAACGTAACATAAGCGATGAAGGCATTTAGGAGAATTTAAAATAACAAAGATTCTTTATAATACGCCACTTTCGAAAACCTTCAGCCAATCTCTGTTGTGAAGGTCAACTGATCCGTTCTAAAATATAAGCATAGAACAACTACTGCATGGTGATAATTGCTAGTTTACAAACATGGTTCCATCCAGCTGTTTCTCCGCCGGGCGTCATTAGACATACTCGAGCGGAAAATGAAAGCATTACATCAGCCGGGCGTAATATCCGCATGCGGTGACAGTATCAACGGGCAAAGCTTGAGACAATCCGGTTTGACGCATGCCGGGACTGCACACCTCCGCCGCTAATAGAAGCCCAGCGCCCCATTACGACCCACCGGGCGGGCAGCTGTCGATAGAAGAAACCGGGTCCCGGGTGCCCTCCCATTGACGCATTCCACATGATGCGATAAGAGTTTAGCGAATACATGTTTGTTGTCCTCGGGATACGACGACGGGGCAGGATCATACGTACGCGGCGCGATCGTTGCGCAATCCAGTGCGTACCGCGTGCGGCCGCACACTTCCTGGAATGCGAGCGCCACAATGCGTTCCCTTCCAAGAAAGTAGAGTTTGGAAAAAACGTTAATGATGCGTTTTAACGCGTAGGACGTGTTGAACAAAGAAACAAACCGAACGATGATCGGTAAAATGGAGTGCTTAGTGTTTCAGATTCAGATGCTGTGGTGATCACACTTCGCGTGCCCAAAACAGGTCCGAATGACGAAGATGCTGCTGCAGAATGTCCTTCGCGACACTGCAAACGTAATGCAGCTTAGCCAGTGACCCTCTTCACCCACTGCAACCTGGCAAAAATCAGCGCAATCCTGCTGAAGTACAGGTTTTGCAGCACACAATCCCCTCCACCGAGCGAGATCAGTTGGTGGTGGTGATCGTTTCGTAACTCCAATCGTTACACCCGAAAAGGGAGTGGTGTCCCAATACCCTACACACGGGCACGCAAAGGGGAAAAAGGCCCAGCCTCAAGCGGACCCCCTTTTCGGACCGGTAAAAGTATGCTGTCCACTGACGTGGGCTCCACCGGGAGGGCGGGTTGGAGGACGGACCCCCGACGCCGACGAGGGTGCGGGTGGAAAAGATCCGATGGCAAAGACAAAAATGTCTGCACTGGGAAGCAACTTTCTCCGTTGGTGGCGCGCGCCTTCGCCTTCGAGAACAGGTTTTTCGGAAGTGAAGCGAACTCTCATAAACGCGCGCGCGCGCGTGCCGAGCGCATAACCGTCGGGCCTTTTAGCCAAGACAATAACCAAGAGCACCGCCCGGGTCCCTGTCTCCACGCCACTCCTCCTTGCTGCACCGACCGGCAAAAAAAAGGTGGCAGTTGCAGCTTGCACTCGGTCATTAGTGTGTTTTATCACGGCAAAGTGAATTGGACGGACGACCAAAACCATTCATCTCGGGCGGGCGCAATGTTTTTCAATCGCCCACTTTCTTCCACGTCGGGGAGAAATGGAAAGAGACAAACCGACGAAAGCTTGCACAAACAGCCGTGGCTAGGCGAGAGACGTGAAGCAGCAACCTGCTAGCAAGAATTGACGCCAACCATGGGAGGGAAAACCGATGAAACTCGAGGGAGAAAATGCGACCATAACCACGAGAAGCGGCTGCTGCGCAATATCTGCGACCACATAAGCTGCATAAAGCGAGCAAGGCTGGGCGTTGTGGTGTGGTGCAGAAACTGCAGCAGAAGCCACCGCCACATGCATGTGCATGCGCGGTTTGCTTTTACCTTTTCGTTTGCGACGAGATCCGCGATCCGGTGGACTCACGAGCAACCATGATCCCTTTCGGCCCTTTCGGCCAGATAATGGATGGTACGGATCTCGCGCAACAGATCGCAGATCGTTCGCTCGCTCGCTCGCTTCACTGCGTCCTAACGCGAGAGCACGCACGCAAATATGGCCACCGAAAGTCACGGCAGCGGCCTTTCGGTCGCTGGCCACATTGCGCGACCGTACATTCCGGGTCCGGAGAGTTTTTCGGAGGGAACACCTCGAGGCGAACCACCTCCACCGACGAAGGCGCCTCCAGCTTCAAGCAACATAAATCATATGCAATTTTTCTCTTAAGCCATTCAGTAACTTCCAACTGTTCGTGCCGCTGGGCCAAGCGCAGGTTAATTTGCGGGCGCAGGTTTCGTTACAGCTCGTTCCGCATCTTGCCGTGGATGGATGCCGGTCGATGGCCAAGATTATGAGCAAACCAATTTCCTGAACGACGACTCGGTACGGATATGCTTGGTGCATGGTGGTGCAGCATGGCGAGGTGGAGGCTTTCCAATTTTCCCAGGTGTGGGATGACAGCTGGGCGAGTCTCTTTTACTTTAGCCAAGAAGAAAACGTTTGTCCACTATGCGTCGTAGCAGAGGTCGACTTAAATGCCTGCGAAAGGGAATGCTTGACTTCCGAGCACGGTTTCGCCAAACTGTTTCAAGAGGTTGAAATGGCCGAGAAGTGGTATCCCCGCGGGTTAAACTATTTTAGTTTTCTACTCGTGTTGTTTGTGTATTTTAGAAGCATTGTTTGGAGTGTCTTCATTGGATACTGTGCTGTCCGATCCGAGACCTTTCTTATTGAAAAAGAAACGATAACTTATTAATAAAAAATACTATCACATCGATTTTATCTGCACATGAAACATAGCGATTTGTTAAATTACTGCAATGTCAAGTTAACACATGTTTCACAAATTGTTCATGTTGTACAGTGTTACGCTTTGAATCATCATTATCTCCCTGTTTTGCCTTTTAAGATACCTTTTTCATACTACCACCACCATGTTGGTACCATAACCTTTTTTTTCGAAAACCCTAACGTCAATCTGGGTAAAAGTTTACCACTTGCTGTTGCTTTAATTACTATGACATGCCAAATACAACTTGTGGTCTTGTGCCATTTTAGAGTGGGAACCTTTTGGTGTGGCTTGTTTTAATGTTTTTGTATTGCAGTTTTTTTTTCCTGACAGTGACCTTCATTGAATTGGAAAGTAAACTGGTACCTACTTTAAAAAAGATACAGGTTAACAATCTCTCGTTTACTGCTCCGATTTACTTTTAAAATTAGTGCATGTTGGAAAACATTCAATAATGCAAGTGCCGCTTTAATATAGGAAACCATTTCGGATTTTGAATACTTTTGACCGGGTTTATACAACTTCCTAGTAAATAAATGTGACGAAACAAGCAATAGACCATGCAATCGAGGGTCAGAGCTTGAGGCAGTAACATGCTGTAAAGTTGGCAATAACATCGAAAAGCCGCGTCGTCGTTCCGTTTCCGTCGAGCCGATCGATAGGTTTGTGTATTTCCGGCAGTCGCACATCAATACGGGGTGCCTTTGAGTCTAGTTTTACTTTCATACGAAGATTGCCCAACTGGCAGGGTGCGAACATTTTTTCCCGTCTAGTCAGTGCGGTATGTTTGACATGTGTTTTCCTTTCATAATGATTTGCGCTCCATCTATCGATGTAACATGCAGTGGATGTTGAATAAAAATTCATACTGCTCGGCAATAAATTTCCCTTTTACGACACACCAAGCTTTTCCATGAGGCAATTACATGAGACATCGATCAACCTCAACGACAAAGGGGCTTATAGGTGAACTTCTTTACTTGATATTCTAATTTTATAACAGCATCAACCTTCCTCTTCCTATTTTACAAACTAACATCAACTTGTAATCAATTTCGACTTTCTAACGAGTTTGCATGTTTACTTATGTAAACCTTATGTACACCTTTTTACATTGTTCGTAATTTTGTTACCGTATTCTATGTTATTTTGTTATAATCAAATAACCCTTAGTTAGTTGCTGAAGCTTTAAACCGTTTCACATGAACTAGCTCGATCATTTCACACCTTTGCCATGAAGATGTTCCGACTTTCCGGGCCACAATCTTTCGTGCTGCCATAGAACACACGCGAATGATGACGCGAGACGTGGGGTTGCATACGGAATGGAATATTTTTCACGCCTCCAACCATCGCAGACCACAGGTTGGATTGTCCCGAAGGGTCGGGACCTACATTTCGTTGCAGACGGCGCTCTCCGAAGCAGAAGATGCGCCGAAAGAAAAAACCACCCCAACAATGATGCCCCCAAATTACCAGCTTCTGCTGGCAGATGCAATCGAATTATGCGGCTTTGTGGAAAACAAGTGCAGCAGGTTGCTACCGCAAACAAACAAAAAAAAAACCAACCAATCCAAACGAAACGCAGATTGCGCGATACCGGGCGGCGCATCATGAATGGATGAATATTTGCATGTCTGCTTGCTGGTGGATTCCATCTTCTCGAACGTGCGGTGATGCCGAAGCCAGCTTTTGGGCGGCACGGTGGTGCAATACACACGACACTCATTCATCCATCAAACGCGATCAATCGCTTCGTTTTCATCGATCGTTATCGAGCCATCATTATCGGCGAACGCTTGCGGTTGCAAATTGATGCGATTGATCTCGTTGCGAAAATCGCCTCCGTCGGTCGCTGGCTTATCAACGAAGCGACGGAGGGGTGAGTTTGTTGATAAAAATAATGTTTGATGATTGCAATGTGTTGGAGCAGAGAAAATGAGCTACTTAATGTGACGCCCGCAGCTACGTTCGTCACAACGACTTTTCCATTTCGAAATTTCAAATGCTCAAAGACGTTGTATGAAAGAGCAACGAAATTTGTTACCGATGTTGAAATCTGTCCGCTCGATAATAATACCGACTGATCTGATTTACTTTAGTATTCAGGCCACATCTCTTTAATTAAAGCAGTGCAAGTTTAAAGTATAAGAAGATTCCGAATCCTTTGTCCCTAGAAATCGATCGATGGCTACATTTAACTGCTCAACTTTAACTGCGTCCCGTTTTAAAACGCAGCAAATGGGGCAAGCAAAGGATCGCTAATGATCCATCAAATTAAAAACCGAAGCTCAACAACCTCTTGTTTTGGCCTCACCCGAAGACGCAGTGTTCATACCCTGCCGGCGCTCCGTAAATCGAGCGGAAAAATGTCGACGGCCTTGGTGATGCATCCCGCTTCATCCCCCCCTCCCTCTTCCCCGCGCACTACATTCCTCCCTTTTCAGCAGTCCAGTTTCCTTTTAGTATAACGCTTAAATGCTTTCCTAACGGAGTGCAGACGCCGGCGTATGTGTTTGTTATGTCACAACCGTCCGATTCCAGTTTAGGTCATTTTGCGATTTAAATCGTACGCAGGATTGCAAACCGACTGCACACATGACCGCATTTTTCTCCGTTTCGCCCCCGGTCTGATGCATCAATCTTTCGTTCCAATGTTTTAAACACCAACTATTTGTGAGCACAATTCTTACGAAGAAATAAGCGTTTTCTCCTATTGAAAATGTTAGAATTCCTAATGGTCCACTGATGAGTTTTCTATCACATCTCGTGATGATCTCCAATTCATGACGAATGATCACCAATTCATCTCCAACCGGAGGCGCTCATGGCTCATGATTGAACAGACGAAGCCATACCAAGCACGAACCGCAGCATCCACCAAACGCCCGCTGGCAGCAAAGCAAAAGAGGCAAAAACACGCAACCCAAACGCTCCGAGCGACTCCGTTACGCTACCAGCCAAAGTCTATAGGGATCCCTCCATTCTCCCCTCCCGCCCCCGCCCTCCATAGGCGCAACCTTCCCGCACGGTGGGCGCTTTGCGCGAATGCCTTTCTATCTGCCGGCTGCGATCGAAGTCAGTCTGTGCTTGGACACGCTGGAGGTAACACACAGAGCCTTCCGAACGCAAACCGAGGAGGAAGGCGTAGTGAGATCGAGTGAAGACCGCATTCGTCGACTAGAGATCAGTTGTTGGTGTCCTCTGGTCGGAGCAGGATGCGAAAGACGTTCCTGCCATCGGCGGTGCGAAGTGTTTAAAATAAACTGTGGTGAAATACAGTTCTTTCGATTGCGTTTGCTCCAAACCGAAGGAGAAACATATTGCATCCCGAACAGCATCGCCGTCGCAAACGAAAGCGAAAGTGGCAGCGTGTTTGCGGTTTTCTTCACGCGGTGCGTTTGCGTTTTCGTGACCGGTTCCGAAACGAAAGTGCAAGTGGGTGAAAAACTACCGCAGGGAATGTGTCGTTGAAATTCCCGGCCGAAAAGTTTGGACGTGTAAAAAGTGGAATTTGGATTTTGCAAATTTGTTGACCGCAAACAGCTGTGAATAATTGATTCTGTGTGAAAGACGATCATCGCGGCAATCGTGAGAAAAGGCGAAAAGATCACCCCGAACCGGGAGAGGTAAGTGTAAAAGCCATTCAAAATTGAAATTCGAATTTCTCCGTGAGAAGTCACGCCAGGGAAATCCAAAACAAAGCGGAAATAAAACCCGAAAACTACAAGTGTACCTCCTCTCAATGTCACAACGCGAATTTTGGCACCGGAAGGAAAACGTTTTTCCGCGAAAGTTGAAGCGTGCGAAAGCGCAAAACATGACCGTAGCATTTTCTGTCACTTTTTGGAGCCACGAAAAAACAAAAAAGTGACGATTGTTTGCCTTTCCTTCGACCCGTTGCACCCGTTGATTGTGATGTTCGAGAAGTGCATCGAGTTTTCCTTTTTATTTTGTAGTTTTCCTGTTTTTTTTTTCTACGACACTTAACGCGCAATTTTCGTGAGCATGTTGTTCGAAAGCGGTGGAAATTGTCACCACTTCCAGTGCGAGCAGCCACCGGAATGGAAAAGCATTTCGATTAGACACAAGCATAATGAAGCGCGACGTCCAAAGATGGCGGGAGGTGGTGAAAACTGCGAAAACTGCGTCGTTTGCGTGGAAACATTTCCATTTTCTCCAACACCTGCGACTCATAACCCAACCGACTAGTGGTGGACTAAGTGGGCAAGAGGAAGAAAGAAAGCATCGAGCAAAGAGGGGAAGGAAAATTCCAGCAGCCAGTGCAGCGTAAAATCCTACCAAGTTCGATGTTGTTCGAAACCTTTTTCCCGGCATTCGGAGAGAGAGCAATGCGTTTGGCGCCTTGGTCAAGCGCTGGTAGACGCATTTAATGAATGATTAACTTTCCAAACGCAAGTGCGACGAAGGGAAATGCTGAGCAGAAGATGTTTTCCGTTTTAGTTGATTCAGCAAAAGCTGTCAGCAGCTTTATGCATTGCAATAGTTCATTAATCAGACAAGAAAGAATGTCTTTTAAACCCTCTTTTTGCAGTCAAGAAAACAAATATTTACAAGCATTTGCTTATAAAATCACTAAAAGTTACACTAACTTAGATTAGATTGTTTAGATTGATTTGTAACAAAAAACTAGTTCGAAATTAAACTGATGAATTTTGTGTTTCCATTTTTGCAGTGAAACTATTAACAAAAATTCATTAAAAAAAAACTCACCCGAATTGGTTATTGGGCAATACTTGTTAAGTCATTAAATGTCAAGCATCATCGTCGCGAGGTTGCTCCGTAATGAACGATGTTCACTAATGCTAATTTGCAGACACTTTATGGTTAAACATGGTAAGCGTGCAATGATTCATTGTATAAAGATGCCACTGCCTTGAAGATAAAATACCACCACCAAAAAAACGAACCGTTCCACCTTTCATGCTTTTCTGCTCGACACAAAAATGTGCGACGCGTAACCGTATCTATTATTAGTGGAAATTACCGGCACATACGCATACGCAGCATCCTTTATTACCCTTCGGATTCTTCGGGGGCACCAGCCAACACAACAGCACAAAAACTGTCCACGAGAAATGCGAACAATGAAAATCAGCTGGCGCTCTTTTGAGAGCTGACAAAGACACTGCATAAGAAACACATCAATTACACACTGAGAGTTAAAATAGGCGAAAAAACTGAACGATGAGCTGAAAGTGGTGTGGAACAAACGACATTGCGTTTTTAAGAAAAGCTAACGAACTGCATCATGGCGCAACGCAAAACACAATTCAAACCAACGCGGTTGAAATTATTAAAAAAAAACATACACACAGAAGAATCTGCGGTAAGGTATCTCTCGTTGCCATTGCTTGCGACACTCGACCGTGCTTATGCTGATTGAAACATTAGTGTTGTCGCCACGACGCGTTTTTTTCTGTTTTCTTTAAACGACCACCAGGCTAGCAGATGTTGAAGCCAGCCTGTTCACTCACGTTATGATGCTTTGTCGCAGTGCAAGCCCATTTTGTCAAGGCACTATGGACGCATTAAATGCAGCTTTTCAGTATGGTACGGCGTTGGAATAATTGTCCGAACGTTTAACCTCTTCATCCCCGACATGTTGTTGATCGGTATCGCTGTCGGCACACCGTTTTGACCGTTTATCGCCAACACGTGCAGATTGCAATTCAAATCGTCGGAAAAGATTATGACTCAAAGTTTCAGAGCGGGGAGGAGATAAAAACGTGGTATAAACGATAATCAGACAGATATTCCATGTCCATCGATCGTACAAGGTCGGAACAAATAGTTCGTGATCAGATTTAAGGCGCGATAAAATTTCATGAACTGAATTCCGGATCAAAAACGTGATGGAGGGAACCTTAAAAAAGAAAGATTGGTTGCAAAATGAGATGAAATGGCTCGATGGACGTGAAACAGTTGCAGATGGAAGAGCGAATCGCCATCAAACATTCGACGTCCATCGAATCAGCTAATCTCGATCACGAGCGTGGGATTTCACATGATCACCATATTACATCACAACGTGCGCGGCGCACGACTGCATGACGCAGCGATGAGAATGTGTGCGACACTTTCTCCCCCCGGAACCGGATTTCCTTTTTTTACTCGTTTCCCTACTCCATCCCGTTCGTAAGCCGTGCCACTACGATACGCACAAAACCGAGTCATTGCGCAATCCATTCCAAATCAATTCTTCTGGGGAACGGGAAACACTAAACCGTTTAACCGTATTCGAGCACCGGTGGCTCCACCTTTTACTGTTTCAAGGACGACCAAGCCGATTGTTGAGTAACTGGAACCCACTTTAGACAGCCGATGTGCAAAGGAATGCAAAGTGATGACTGTCTTAAACAGACATACGTTGACAAAGAGAACAATATTCATAATTTATTTATTAAAATGAAGGCTTTTTCATAATTTGCTAAATCCGTCAGTTCAAAGGTCAAAATAATACAAACAAAAATCATTAAAAAAAACATAAAAGTGGCGTTTTTTGAACACCCAAGGCATTAAGAGTAATCATACGGATTCCCCTTTCACCAAACTGTAATACATCTCACGACTAGCCAAACATTCGTGTTCACAGTTGGGCGTGAAATATGCCATGCGGAGCGTGTAATCGTAACATTTCCCATCTCTTGCCATCAATCATTCCGTGCGTGCGATTTCCGGTGGCATTTTTTCCCGTTTGCAGAATAAACGATTTTCGCACTTCCGAAATCTGCCCAAAACCGACTGCGAAGGGCAGGGAGATGGCGGGCGGAAGGAAGAGTGTGCCCAGTAATTTCGGCTCGATCCGCCCCGTTTTGCGGCGATCTTCGAAATGCTTTCTTTCTT